>NC_069658.1:411983686-412289186 GCF_027244095.1 Hemicordylus capensis
CAGTGCAGCCTACCACTTGTTCTCTGAATCCTTGCCCAACATGGCTGCTTCTATCTATCAGGGAGATTGTTGGGGATGGCTTAGTTAATATCATTAACTCATCACTGAGGGAAGGTAGGATGCCTCCTTGTTTGAAGGAGGCAATAATTAGACCACTTCTTAAGAAGCTTTCCCTAGATCCCTCAGTGATGGATAGTTATAGGCTGGTCTCCAATCTCCCAAGGTTGGGCAAGGTGATTGAGAGTGTGGTGGCTAACCATCTCCAGGCAGTTTTGGAGGAAACCGATTATCTAGACCCATTTTAAACTGGCTTTAGAGTGGGCTATGGGGTTGAGATTGCCGTGGTCAGCCTGATGGATGACCTTTACCGGGGAATCGACAGAGGGAGTGTAACTCTGTTGGTTCTTTTGGATCTCTCGGCGGCGTTCAATACCATCGACCATGGTATCCTTCTGGATTGCCTGGGGGAATTGGGGATAGGAGGCACTGCCTTTCATTGGTTCCTCTTCTATCTCTCAGGCAGATTTCAGATGGTGGAACTTGGTGACAGTTCCTCTTTAAAATGGGAGCTATTATATGGAGTCTCTCAGGGCTCCATTCTGTCAACAATGCTTTTTAATATTTACATGAAACCGCTGGGTGAGGACATCAGGAGGAGCAGAGAGTATGCTGATGACACCCAAATCTATTTCTCCTTATCATCATCATCATCATCATCATCATGAAATGGCATTCACTCCCTAAATGCCTGCCTACAGGCAGTAATGGGCTGGATGAGGGAGAACAAATTGAAGCTGAATCCAAGCAAGACGGAGGTGCTCATTGTGGGGGATCGGAATTTAAGGGATGAGTTAGATCTTCCTGTGCTGGATGGGGTTTCACTCCCACAGAAGGAACAGGTACGCAGTTTGGGAGTGCTCTTGAATCCAAGCTTCACAATGGTATCTCAGGTGGAGGCTATGGCCAGGAACACTTTCTTTCAGCTTCGGCTGATTCTGCATCAATTTCTTGAAGAGAACTATCTCAAAACTGTGATGCATCAGCTGGTAACCTCCAGGCTCGATTACTGCAATGCACTCTACGTAGGGATGCCTTTGTACATAGTTCGGAAACTTCAGTTAGTTCAAAATGCGGTAGCCATCTTGGTCTCTGGGGTAACCCGGAGAGACCATATTATGTCTGTCTTAAAACAGCTGCATTGGCTGCCAATATGTTTCTATGCGAAATACAAAGTGCTGGTTATTACCTTTAAAGCTCTGAACGGCTTGGGTCTGGGTTACCTTAGAGAGCGCATTCTTCAGTATGATCCCCATCGCCCGTTGAGGTCATCTGGAGAGGTCTGTCTCCAGTTACCACCTGTACGTCTGGTGGCAACTCAGAACTGGGCCTTTTCTGTAGCTGCCCCTGGTCTGTGGAATGCACTCCCAGTGGATATCCACAGTTTAGGCTCGCTGTCGGCCTTTAAGAGAGTCCTAAAAACTTATTTGTTTGGCCTGGCCTTCCAAGGCTTGTAAAGTGTTGTTGTTTTTAAAAGTATTTTAATTGGTTTTAAATGGTCTTAATTGTTTTTGAATTGTTTTTATATTGTTTTTAGCATTGTTTTGAATTGTGTGTTTTTATGTCTTTTTAAAGTAGTTGTACAAAGTACTTTGTACTTTGTACTTTCTAAAGTAGTTGTACACCACCCAGAGCCTCTGGAGGGGGTGGTTTATAAATGTAATAAATAATAATAAATAATAAACTAATAATAAAAAGAAAAGAGAAAAAGAAAATACAGAATTAATGTTCAAGGATTCAATAAATTAATTGTCTCATAGGACTCAAATAATCATAGTTATGTAATTTAAGGTAAGGTAGTAAAACAATTTGGAGCAAGTGAAATAAGGAATTAATTTTGAAGAGGAAAAGGTAGAAATTAATATCAATAAGTGGTTAGATAACAAGACCCCAGTCTAGATTGGGGGGGGGGGGACCTTTAAAAAGCTCCATTAAAAGAGACCAATTTTTAACTAAATAACAGTGGTCACCCATACAGTAACTAATGAGGGCAATGAGAAAGTCGTTTAAACTTTCCTCGAAAAAGAAGATGAAAATCATACTAAATTTTGTTTCAGCTACTAACATTGACTTAAGAGAAGGGGCAGGTAGCGAGGGACAGGAATTTAAAAGAAATAGGGAGGAATTAAAGAGATATGGTTAGTTAATCATTGTGAACCAAACTAAAGAAAGAAAGTAAGGAAAAAGCAGTCGGGAGAACAAATAAGAGAGGCAATGAAATGGCTGCCAAACCGTATGGGCAATAACCGCCTTGGGGCTATATTTTAACGAAAGGCGGTATAAAAATGCAAAAATAAATAAATAAATAAATAAAAGCCCCAAATTGAAGCACCGGTCCCTCGAAGAAGCCTGCTGAGCACACAGAAGTGCAGGCAGCTGCAGCTGAGAAAACTGCCGGCAACCCTCTTGCTACTCTGCCCACAGAGTGACTGACCGTTCACTGCTCAGTCCAAGCAACTAAGAGCGAGTGGAACCGGCTTCTTAAAAAGTGCTATGGAGCCACTCCTGAAATCAGATTGGCTGGTCTGCATCATGTGGCAGACTCCAAAATAGCAGCCTCCCTGCTTACCTCAAGGGCCAGGGCGCACAACCCCACCCCATGCAGTCACATGAATGCGGTGGGGAGCGGCACATCTTCAATTTGGTTTGCTGGTCAATGACCGAATAAACTTATATCTATCCTCAATTTGGTTTTTTGCTCAGATCAGGGTGGTGTTTCATGGGTGGGGTCTTCTAGAGTGTCTCCATTGTCATGGATGGACCACCATCTGGTTAAGGTTGGTTTCATGGCCATAACCCACCCACCTCTGCAGGGGTGCAGGACCGATTAGGATGGTCCGCCCAAGAAGGCTATTGGATCCCACAGGATTCCAAGAGGCTTTGGAAGGTTTTAGAGTTGGTTTTACCAGTGATTCTGGAATTGGCACCTTACCAGGGCAGTAAACACAATCACCCCTAAGTGTCCTTTCCATTCCACATTGAAATCCGCCCATGATATACAGAACAGCTATGGGAGTGGTATACAGAACAGCTACTAGTACTGAAGCGGCAATAGAGAAGGCTAGAGTGCAAGTGGAGGAGAATTCAACTTGAATCTGACAAGATACAACATGAAGCCCATTTAAAGGCTTATATGTGCAACAAATAAGCAATTCTATTCTGCATGTATTGCATCTGCAAATTTACATCTAGCAATGTTATTCAGAATTGCTAGGGGACTGACTCAGGCCTCCTCCTCTCTGAACTTGAATTTGGAGTCTTCATCATCCTGCTGTGATGCCTTTTATAACTTTTTTGTGGGTAAAATCTCTTGCATTTGGGCTGACTTGGACTCTACTGTTACTGTAGAGTCAATGGTAGGAGTGTCCAGTAACTCCTCTTGTTTGATTAGAATGGATCAGTTTCAATTTGTGACTCCTGAGGATGTAGACAAGTTTCTTGGAGGTGTTCGGCCTACCACCTGTCCTCTGGATCCATGTCCAACATGGTTTATATCATCTAGAAGGGAGGCTGTTAGAGATGGCCTACTTGACATCATAAATGCCTCACTGAGGTAGGGCAGGATGCCTCCATGCTTGAAGGAGGAAATTGTGAGATCTTTACTTAAGAAGCCTGCCATAGAGCCCTCAGTGACTGATAATTACAAGCCAGTCTCCAACCTCCCTTGGTTTGGCAGAATGGTTGAGGTGTCACCCCGGTCATGCAGATCCATGTGTGTATGTGCGGAGGCCTCCAAAATGCCTACCGCCAGCTCAGAGAAGTGCAGAATGGGCCAAAATTGGCCCAGAGCAGCTGAAAATGGCCTGAACTGGGCCATTTTTTTCTAGGGGGAGGCTAGCAGAGGGAGGAGGAACTGCTGGCAGCAGCACCCACTGGAAGCATTTCATTTTTTTAAAAAAAGTTTTACAATAGAACCCCCGAACCAGCTCAAATTTGAGCCGAGCCGAGTGGTCTGTTTGGGTTGGGGTGGGGGCTGACTGAACATGCCCGGTTTGGTTTGAGTCAGGTTTGGATTTGAACAGCAAGCCACCAAGCTGAGCTTAGCTCCCCCTTCAGGTAGGCACCCTGGGCAAACACTTGGCTAATCCAGTCCTGACATTGTGCTTTATGATGAAGTACAAGCTCAAAAAGACAGACATATTTATGGGCATCTGGAGTTGGGGATGTGGTCAAGAGGGGGCAATTGCTCCCCTCCTGGATTGAGCCAGTTCTCATTGAATTAAATAAGGCATAGAATCCTATACCCCGCTCCCTGGGAGTATGCCCTACTTAATCTGCTTCTATATTTGTATAAAATAAAAAATGTATGATAAATGTATACATTAGATAAATTAATGTTTATCTGTTTTTATATTTGTGATCTGCCAAGAGCCATCTGGGTGAGGTGGCATAGAAATCTAATAAATAAAATAAATTATCCCATGAAAAGAATCCAGAGCTACCTCCCAATTTGCTGCTTTGCTGCCTGTGCTTTCCTGCTTCAGTTTTAGGATCTCACTGATCTCACTATAGCAGTATTCCTTGGTAAGACAGGAATGCTCAAGTAGCTAAGAGACTATTAGAAATTTGGTACTGCTTTTAAAAGTATGTTTAAAGGTTCTGTGTCCCAAACTCACATATACATTTTGTATTAATACTTGAATTGTTTATCCATTGTATTGTTGCAGTTGGTTATGTCAACAAAATACACACACTTGAAAAAAGTGCATCACATTTAGCATGGTGCATATAAAATTTCTCTTAATCATTTGCATTTGGATTTAGTTGGGGGAAATAATGGGGGAAAAATAGAACATGTTACCTAGGAGCATATCTCAAAATGTAAACAAATGCAGTCTACTTTACAGCGACCCAGTAAAATGCCACTAACAGAGGAAAGGGAGATGGGTCCATTCTAATAAGATCCCAAAGTAGTATATCTGAGTTGAAAATTTACAATAAGGACATATACATCTGGCAGTCCAAATTTTGTGATAATGAATTACACTGGAATTGCAAAGAAGGTGAAACAAAGCACATATTTTAACAATGGTGACATTTTTGCTCATAACCTAAGTCGACTTTTATTCATCTTAGTTTGTAGTGCTGGTGGGCATGGGCCTAGCTTGGACCTGAGTTGCCACTGCTTGTGGATTGAGATGTGTCCATTTCAGAACCATATGACATCAAGAATCTTATACCAAAGTATTAGCACTAATACAGAAATAGCACAAGCACAATCTGCCCTTGTAACGTCTCATTTGGACTATTGCAATGTGCTATATATGGATCTGCCCTTGAAGATTGATTCAGACATTTCATTTAGTTCAAAATAAGAAGAAAGGTTATTAGATGGACTGGGAATATGGAACACTTATCACCAGTTTTAAAGCTATACTGGATCCTGGTTAATTTCCAAGCCCATTTCAAGGTGCTGATTTTGACATTTAAAGCCCTAAATTGCTTGGGACCAGAGTACCTCAAGGTCCGCCATTCCCACATGAACCTACCTGAATACTAAAATCATCACTGAAAGCTCTTCTGTGGTTGAGGTGGATGGTGGGTGACTTGATGTGTGAGCACTGCAAGATATTCCCATCAGGGGATGAAGCTGCTCTGGGAAGAGCAGAAAGTTTCAAGTTCCTTCCCTGGCTTCTCCAAGATAGGGCTGAGAGAGATTCCTGCCTGCAAGCTTGGAGAAGTCGCTGCCAGTCTGTGAAGACAATACTGAGCTAGATAGACCAATGGTCTGACTCAGTGTATGGCAGCTTCCTATGTTCCTATGGATGGCTTTGTTTTTATATAAACCACTTTGTAAGCTTTCAGCCTTTAAAAGGGGGTATATAAATGCATGAAATAAATAATACTAATTAGGGTGGATTCATCCTAAGTGCAAGCAACCCATCTCTTCTTCTGCCACCCACCTGCTGCCATCACAAAAATATGTTTAAATCAGTATGAACTTGGGCTGTACACATATACTGAGCAGAAGAACTTAAGAACAGTCTTGCTGGATCAGGCCCAAGGCTCATCTAGTCCAGCATCCTGTTTCACACAGTGGCCCACCAGATGCCGCTGGAAGCCACAGGCAGGAGTTGAGGGCATGCCCACCCTCCTGCTGTTATTCCCCTACAACTGGTACTCAGAGGTGTCCTGCCTTTAAGGCTGGAGGTGGTCTATAGCCCTCCAACTAGTAGCCATTGATAGACCTCTCCTCCATGAAGTTATCCAAACCCCTCTTAAAGCCATCCAGGTTGTTGGCTGTCACCACATCTCATGGCAGAGAATTCCAAAAGTTGATTATGCGTTGTGTGAAAAAGTACTTCTTTGTTGGTCCTAAATTTCCTGGCAATCAATTTCATGGGATGACCCCTGGTTCTAGTGTTATATGAGAAGGAGAAGAATTTCTCTCCACTTTCTCCACACCATGCATGATTTTGTAGACCTCTATCATGTCTCCCTGCAGTCTTCTTTTTTCTAAACTAAATAGCCCCAGGCCACTGATCATCTTGGTTGCTCTCTTCTGCACCTTTTCCAGTTCTACAATGTCCTTTTTTAGATGTGGTGATCAGGATTGTATGCAGTACTCCAGGTGTAGCTGCACCATAGTTTTGTATAAGGGCATTATAATATTTTATTATTTATTTGTTTGTTTGTTTGTTCAATTTCTATACCGCCCTATATTAGCAGTTTTATTTTCAGTCCCTTTCCTAATTATCCCTAGAACGGAATTGGCCTTTTTCACAGCTGCCGCACATTGAGTCAACACTTTCAACAAGCTGTCCACCACAACCCCAAGATCCCACTCCTGGTCAGTGACCGACAGCTCAGATCCAATCAGCATATACTTGAAGTTGGGTTTTTTTGTCCCAATGTGCATCACTTTGCACTTGCCAACAATGAACTGCATTAGCCATTTTGTTGTCCACTCCCCCAGTTTGGAGAGATCCTTTTGGAGCCCCTCAAAATCTGTTTTGGATTTAATTAAGCCATTGATGGGTTGCACCACTGCAGCAGTACTATTTCCAACCACCAGGATGATAGGAATACATGCTATTCATGTGCAGTTAGTGTTGATATTTCAGTGTGCCCCAAGGTTATCTTGAGATTAATTGTGTGTAGGCAGAATATATCCTAGCCATTACGTAGCTTATACCCAACACTTAGCACTAATGTAATGAAAATAATATTTTATTTATTATTTATTATTTATTTATTTAGCATATTTTTATACCACCCCAAACTTACGTCTCTAATAACAGTGGTACAGTTTTGTCAATCACAACCAAGAATGTGGAATTGTTCCTGGGGTAAAGCAGATGTGCACTAGGGGTGTGCATGAAACAAATTTTGCAATCTGTTTTGAGTTCAAAATTACTCACAAAATCCTTGAAATGATTCATTGAAACAGCTGGCAAAGACAGCTGTTTTGATTAATCAATTTGAAATGATTTGAGTGATTCAGCCATAGGGAACAATGGGAAACTTGAAACACTCAATTGTTCCCCATGTGTAGATTGAGTAGTAGGGCATGATGGGTGCTACCTATCACTCAACCCACAAAAGAAATGGGCAAGCGAGTGATTTTAAACAAACAAACCCCATAGGGGATTTTGTGGAAAGGTTTTTTGTAAAATATTAATCACTCACTTGCACATTTCTTTTGTGGGTTGGGTGGTAGATAGCTCCCATCATGCCATACCACCCAACCTACTTTGGTGTCCCTAGGAGCTACCCATGGGGAACAATGGGGTATTTAGAGTTTCCCATTGTTCCCTATGGCTTGTTCCTTATTTTGCAACCCTGCCATTAAAAACACTGCAAGCACACACTAAAAAGGAATCTGTCCTTCCCAACACAGAACACATTTTTGGTCCAAAAATGGACAAAAAAGAACCACTGACCCTAACTCCACAGTGGCCAGCCACTCCAAAGGCCAGCCACAGTGCCTCCTTTGTAGTAATATCATTGGCACAAGTTGCTCTCTCCTACACAATTATGACTCCTTACAGCTGCCACAGAACAGCAGCACCCGCAGCAGCAAGAATAGCCATAAGCTCAGCTACAGCAATGTCTTCAGCCACATTTTGACTGAGTACCCCTTGCAGTGCAGATTGTAGAGCAGAGCAGATTGAGTGAAGCACAAGTTAGTCTCAAGGCCAGACATGGAGCTCATCTCACAGCAGTCACCAATAAAAAGTTACACAGAGATGAGCTGCCACTGTCAAATGCCACAACACAAACCAAACCACAAGTCAATGAAGGCAGGCAGGCACCTCTGTCTTTGTCAATCTGAGATCCAGCAAAACGAGATGGTTAGACAATTAAAGGTTGTGCCGACGAGTTGGTGTTGACTCCTGGTGACCACAGAGCCATGTGGTTTTCTTGGTAGAATACAGGAGGGGTTTACCATTGGCTCCCTCTCATCAGTATGAGATGATGCCTTTCAGCATCTTCCTATATCGCTGCTGCCCAATATAGGAGTTTCCCATAGTCTGGGAAACATACCAGCGGGGATTTGAACCAACAGCCTGCTGCTCTCTAGGAGGCTACTTCCCCGCTGCGCCTTTAGGTGGCTGTGGTGACAACAGCACAGCATATTATACTCAATACTAAGAAAATAAAACTACAAAATCAAACCTTTCTTGATTCCTTCCTTCCTTCTCTTCTGTTATATCTTCTTCAAGGGCACACTAAGGGCTCTCTCTTTCTCCCAATCCCTTTCAATACATTTGGAAAAGCCCTCCTTGGGTTTTCCCCTCCCTCCCTCCTCCCCCTAGCCAATGGGGGCATAGTTGCCCATGACAACACCTGATCTGTATGATAGCAAGCCAACCAAGAAGCAAGAAGATCTAAAGCTAATTGGAAGCCAGTACCAGAAAACCAATCAGCAAGGGGAAAACAGTCCGCCAAAATGGTGCTCAAAACACTCAAATCAATTCAACTCAAAACGGGGTCATTTCAGTTCAAACTCAAAATAGGCCTTTTATTTTAAGGGTGTTTTGTTATGAATTCAGATGACTCAAAATGTCCCATTTCAAGTTGAGTCGATTTGAACTCAAATCAATTTGCACATATCTAATGTGTGCACACACTTTGTTGATAGCAGAAAGCCAGCTGCACAGTTTATAATCCATTTGAAGCATGAAAATTAAGAGTAGAACTACTGGTGTGTCAAAGCACCAATTGGTTGCACCAAAGCTATGTGTTGTGCTCACTAAATAAGAGGTATGGAGACAATGCTCTTATAATTGATAGTTTTGGCCTGTGAAACATTGCCAGTCGGCAAGGAGAGCTGACAGTCCTTTCAGTTATTTGTGAACAATTTTGTTTGGTCCTTTCCCATGATATAGATTTTGTCCTATGGGGAAAGAACAATACCATACTTGAGAGCCTGGGGACCAAAATAGGATTGGCCTCACACTGGAAATGGGGTTAGCCAAGTGGGGAAGGGGATGACAATCTTGGTTCTCACAATGTGGGTATGTTTTGTTGTCTAATTGATAACAATCTTGGTGTTAAAGACTGGGAAAAGTTGTATTAGTACAAGTTCTAACTATAGATAAACAAGACTTCAATTTACAGCTCACAAGAGGTAGGTGAGAGAGCTCCAGAAATAGCTGTTTATGATTATTCGCTTGCCCTTTAGCAAGCAATCACACTGCTGTGCCAGACATACGATGACAGAAAGAATATACTGCACAAACTAGCAGGAATGGACCTGTGAGAGAGTAGTCTAAATATGGAACGCAAGGAATTTGGAGCCAATGTGAGGTCTTCTGTGAAACTGGCATAACTGTTACTAAGGGAGTTCCAGTTTGGTCATACATGGATAATACAAAGTGCAAGTTTGGAAAGGGCCACCAGCCTGCCACCTGCATTTCTTGGCTGCCCAAATCTGCCTTTCCATTCCCAAAAAATCTCTAGTTTTTAAACAGCTTCCATAAAAATGAAAAGCAGCATGGCATAAGTGTTTGGAGGAGCACATTTGAGCACTAGTGCCAGAAACCACGAACTGACAGGGAGATCATTTTAAAGACACAACCATATTGACTGAGACTGGATCACATTCCATTTTTGCAAGAGAAGAATGTTTCTGTGTGCATGTGTTCATCGTTCTGATGCAGCAACCTACAATTGTGGCATTCCCTTTTAAGGTTGCTTTCACTGACACCATTCTCCAATGCTTAATCTTTTTCACCATTTTATTCGTATCCCCCACCCCGCCAAAGACCAACGAGTTATTCTTGCATGGAAGTCTCATTATAGTTCTTCTCAGATCGATTCTTTATAACAGCCCAATAATTGCCTAGGAACTCTGTCTTGGTTAATGATCCTAACCTGTCATAAGATAATGTATATTGAGGTTAATGGCAATTTATGCAGAGAGAATGCTTTGCTTTCTCTTATCAATGACACACTTTTTGCTTGAGGCAATGTCCTACATTGTATGTCTGCTATTGGGGTTGAAATAACCAATGCAATTTCATTTTTCCTGATTTTTTTTAGAAAAACTGTCTCTGAGTAATGGTAACCCTGTGTGCACGTGTGCTGCCACTATTGTATTTTATTTATTTCTTGTTTGTTTCTGCTACTAATTGTTATCATTACTATGGCTTTATTTTGCTGTCTCCTTACTAACAAAGCAGGGTTTCCCCCCCTTTACTGTTTCTTTCAGGGCTGCCATATACATATTCGCTTCTTGAAGGTAGTTTTCTCCTTTGTAAACTGTTTTGCATTTACATTCATAACATTTTCTTCTGGAGTTTTTGGAATTCAGATTCCTATCCATGTTTGTCATCTTTTTAAGGATGCACTGTATCTTCTTCTACCCGTTGCAGCTGCTTTGCTATATGGTAGCAGGGGCTGGAGGGAGACAGAGATAATATTTCTGTATGTATCTTAATAACATTCCATAATATATAAATTGTTTGAAATGTTCACTTAACAGATCTTATTAGGAAGATCTATTTTGATGGATCCTTTTCTGTATTTCTTTCATTCTATAAAAACTGAAATAGTGCATCTTTGATTAGATACTACTGGTTTATTTTTTCCTCTGATGATACTTGCAATACATTCCCTAGAATTCTATGTAGTTACACATTCACAAACCTGCATACTGTTAAGCATGCATATATTGCAATATATTTTATTGCATAGTTATCCTCATCATAATATGTTTAAATCATAAAGATTACACAGATTCTTCAGTGCCTAGATTATTAATTCATTATAATTATTTCATAAATGCTCAAACTTCCTGAATTTTTCCATGGAAAATAAATCTGTTGGGGGTCTTATATTTGCATGTAATGTTTCTTTGATTGAAGAAGTATTTTCTGCCTCCCAAAATGTAGGTTTTTTGCTGCTGTTTGTGTATACTAGAGCTAAACTC
The DNA here is from genome assembly GCF_027244095.1 of Hemicordylus capensis. Classification (NCBI taxonomy): domain Eukaryota; kingdom Metazoa; phylum Chordata; class Lepidosauria; order Squamata; family Cordylidae; genus Hemicordylus; species Hemicordylus capensis. Next base: position 411,995,121 of record NC_069658.1, read on the forward strand.
TTCCTTTAAGGTTTTTGCTGGGAGGGAAATGTAATGAGCCTTATTAATCCTATTCACTGTCATAAGAATGTGTGTGGTATAATAAGACACTATACATTGCTATCCAGTTAAACAACTTTCAAATTTTAAGATGACATATTCATGATATAATTGCATGGTTTTGTCCAAATGATGTTAACTCTAAAACAGATGTAAAAATGATGGTTTTATTGACATATACATTTATAATGAAGCACACATGAATCTTTACAAGTAATCAGTTTTGTAATGACATTTTTAACCTTGAATTATTATTTTTTAGATTACAGTCTTTGCTATAGAAAAGTATATGCAGAAGAGAACTTCATTTTTACAATGAGATTATCTCTTGTTTCCTGCTCCAGATTTAAAACATGACAGTCTAGTTATGAATAACTGAAACATTTTTGAGGAAGGTATCACATGTTGTTGTGTAAATATGCAGACTTGAGATTATTAATAAGATGATTGTTAGAACCTGTGAAAGCAGTATAAGTGCTCTTATCCAGATATGTGGACACATTAACAGGTGATAGGGATATGTTTGCGTTTCCCCCTCCCAAATGCAAGCAGTTTCCAAGCAAATAATTGGTTAAAAAACACAATTAATACTAAACGTTACCTTGCGGATGCAGAAACAGAGAGAGGGAAGTCATTCTCTCCTTTCCCTTGCTCCCTGCCATTTTAAGTGCTGATATGGCAGCATCCCAGGCTGCAGAAACCCTGGAAAATGTAATATTCCCATACTGTCTGACATCCTTTCTACTTTACATTACATTTATTTATTTATAGTTACATTTCCCAGAGTCCCTAATATCTGGGACAGGTAGGTGGCAGTTTTTACAATTCAGCCTGAATAACTATCAAGGGAATGGTACACAGTTTGCAATCCAGGTGTGCATTAGAAGCATATCGAATTCATATTCCAAACTGGGTAATAGAGTTGGTGATAATGGTAATTGCTATCCTTTTGTGAATAAAGTAATCATGTTTTCCCAGTTCTTGAACACGAAGGGACTGCAGGTGTTCCTAGGTTTAAGTTTTTGTAGACTAAAGAGTTTTAATTCCATCCGTGTGCTATATCTAATTCCACCGGTGCTCTGTATCAGGAGATATCACACATTAGGACCCCATACAATGAAATGTTATCCGTACTTCCTTGTGATCAAATTCTTTGTGCCCCCTCATGAAACACTAAGGGCGAGTTTCAAATGCTCTAACGTCTAAACTGGTCTCTTAACTGTGTGGGGGAGGAGTATGGGCACTCATCCATCTCTCTCTCTCTCTCTCTCTCTCTCTCTCTCTCTCTCTCTCACACACACACACACACACACACACACACACACCTCTCTACCTGGCATGATGTCACCCAAATTGCCCTCTACGCAGTAAGGTGATAGCATGGTGTGGGTGGTGTGGGGGTGGGGGTGAAGAGATATATGCCCATACTACTCCCACAAGCATTTATTTTCTGAACCAGCCCTTTAAGAACCAGTTAGCATAATCAGGTGAATGTGGACAAGTGTGGCATACTTAATATATTTTTTGTCTCTGGTGTAAATAATTCTTTGAGACTAATGGGTGAAAAAAAGCAGAACCTTTTTTGGACCTTTCCAAGTAACCTTTGCTTACTGTTAATCTGCACCCATCTGTAATCTGCACCCATGTGCCTTTCAAACTGTATAAACCAATCAGCAGTGAGTATGTAATCTATTCATTTCATATTATTGGAAGACTGGGGGTGGTGAGCAGTAGGAAATTGGAATAGACCACATGAATAAGTTGTAGATCTAATCTAGAGACTGGAAGTCTAAAGAAGCTTTATGAATAGATTCTCTCTCTCTCTCTCTCTCTCTCTCTCTCTCTCTCTCACACACACACACACACACACACACACACACACACACCCTTTCCATAAACAATTATGCTTTTGCCTTCTTGTACTGATGCTGAAGTAAGTTTACACATATGGGACTTCTGTGTATTTCTTAGCATCTCAGTACTGGCTGCATATATCTAGATATGTGTTCTAGAAGTACAATATTCTCGCACATCTATTTTGTTCCTCTAAGTCTTCAATATTTTACTATGAAGGAGCAATTTTTTTGATGTCAGTGGGATTGTATCCATTATGTGTAGCTTTGTAGGTGTGTGCACAAAACCAGTTTACCTGGTTCAGTTAGAGTCAATTGCAAACCAGCTCAGGGTCAGGCTGGTTCACACATCCCTAGAGTTTTTGTGTGTGTTGAACAGGTTTTTCATTTCTGTAAAAACAGAACTGCTTTCTTTTGTGAAAAAAGATTTACCTGTATTAGAACCTGATTCATGGCTTGCAACCTCAAACACATTTTATTTTTAGAATAAAATATAAGGAATTAGAAATATAAGATGTCTAACAGCTTCTGTTCCTAATGCATTCTTGTTCATATGGACAATATTAATTAGGATGTGTTTGTGTTGCTTTTAAAACAGATAATTCCAGTTGGAAATGTACTGCCTTTTACTTCTCTTTCACATTTTGTTACACGAAAGAACCTTCCCATAGGCTTAATAATATTTTCACTTTTAGTAAGAATATCACTATTTACAAAGAAAATAAAGCTGAAAGTAGAATAAATTCTTTGCAAGTTAATTAAAAAGATTACAACACATAACTACATCAGGGATTTCTGATAACTAACTTGAGTGAATTAAATCTTTTTCCTCCATACTCATTGTATCCATACTCACAATTGATCCAGAGGTCTATTGCTGCAGCCATGCCGACCAGTATCCTTATTATCAAAGGTTAATAAAACAAACAAAATTCAATTTTTAAACTTTCTTTTCAGCACTTTAATCTTACACTAGCACTTTGGTGAGATGGTGGTCTTAATTCACCTCTTCTTTTCTAAGCATAATTTTATCTATCTATCTATCTATTTATTTATTCGATTTCTATACCGCCCTTCCAAATATGGCTCAGGGCAGTTTACATAGATAAATAACAAATAAATAAGATGGATCCCTGTCCCCAAAGGGGTCACAATCTAAAAAGAAACATAAGATAGACACCAGCAACAGTCACTGGAGGTACTGTGGTGGGGGTGGATAGGGCCAGTTACTCTCCCCCTGCTAAATAAAGAGAATCACCACATTAAAAGGTGCCTCTTTGCCAAGTTAGCAGGGGGCAATTTTGTCATTTATTTATTTTTTTAAAAAAGCTTAGTGTAATCAAGCAGATTAAGGAATTGTGACCTGTCCATCAGCAGCTAAGCCTGCAGGATAATGGGGAGGCAGCAGGAAAAGTTGCCTTGCATCACCTGTGCTCATGAAACCCAAATTTTGGCTTGGGGTCTCAGAAGAGTTTTGGGCAAGAGTTGGGAAGAGGACCTATAGAAGAGGACTTGTTCTTGTCTGGCAAAATAATCATTGGGGTCAGACAGACTACCCAATGCCTCTACCTGTATGATTAGAGCAATGTACTCCGTTTTGGCTGGACACTTATTTGCAGGGCTGAAATTTTTTTGTGTATATTAATATTGATAGGCTCAGGAGCTGATATATTTTTCTTTCTTTCTCTGCAAACTCCCTCCTCCCTGGTAGCATTTTCAGGTTAAATTTTAATTGGTTTAGTTTGGCAGTTAGCTAAATGTCACAACTCTTTTGTCACAACTTTGGCAGGAGCCCTGGTGTGGATGTGAGACAATACCACCTCTAGGGAGAGAATGGGAAGGTGTCCAGAGGCAGGGGCGGAACCACCATTGAGCAAATGGGTTCAAAGAACCCGAGGCCCCCACAGGAGCTTCTGCCACCGCCCCTGTCACTACCACAGAGCGAGGGTGCCCCAGCTGCAGGTAACCCCTCTTAAATTCTCGGGTTGGGTGTGGGGCCACCACCACACTGTGAGTCCCGGCGGGAGCATATCCAACCCCTAGCACCTGCTCCGCAGCTTCCTGAGCCCTGCTCTGCTCCAGCTTTTTGCCAAAGTTGGGTGGGGCAGGCAAATAAGCAAGCAAGCGAGGCACTCACTGCTCCAGCTCAGCAAGTTGCTCTGACCAACTCTGTTGGAGACAAGGAGTAGGCTGGCTTTTCCAGCCAAATTTGGGGCTAGTAAGTACAAGGGAAGGAGGTAGAGACAGCAAGGGGGTGAGTGAGTTGTTCTGACTCTGAGCAACTCTGTTGGCGAGGAGGAGCAGGCTGGCTTTTCCAGCTGATGTTGGGGCCGGCAAGCGCGAAGGGAAGGAAGGAGAAACCGCAAGGAGTGAGTGAGGGAGCCAGTGGGAAGGTGAGGGAGGGGGCAAGGGCAAGCGAAGGGGCGAGAGCGGGAATATACCAAAAACTGTACGTCACCAAAATGAAATGTTCATAGAGATTCTTCGAGAAAACTCATACAGCAGCAAGTCCAAACACAAATTGGATTCTTGGTGGCTGTATGGGTTCTCTCAATAAATCCCTATGAAGAACTTTTCATCAACACACACACACACACACACACACACACACACACACACACCCCAGAGAAGCTACTCTGATAGAGAGAGACCATTAAAAGGCCAGAAACTAGAAAATTCTTGGAGGGGAAACCATAAAGTCCACCAGCTTGGGGCTGCCTGGGTGGAGTTGTGGCACAACCTGCCATGCCCCCAAACTGACTTTGAGATGCCCATGCACCCCACAAAGGGGGAGAATGGGGCTGCCTCAAATCCCCATTATTCCCTATGGGAGAAATGCAAACATTGGAAAAATCTTCAAAAAATCATTAAAAATTGCAGGAGTGTCCGATTGCTTTGGGGTTTGGTGGGTGGTAGACACCCCTGGGTGCCTACCACTCACCCTGGCTTTGTGTCCCTAGGTGCTCTGCATAGGCAATAATGGGCCAGTTTGAGTTCCCATTATACTCTATGTAGAACCTTTTAGAACTGGTTTGAATTTGAACCAAACCTGGGGGGAGGGGTTTGAGCAAAACCCAACTTAACCTGCTCACCCTGGTTCGAAACTGGTTCAAATTCGAACCAAACAGGCCAAGCCAGTTTTGTGCACATCCCTAGTATGTGTGTGGGCCACTGTTGTGGGAAATCAACATGGAACCACTCTGCAATAGGAATCCATGAGCAGGTTGTTGCTTGCCCCCAAAGTCCTTGGGGCTTTTCAAGTGCTTGATTGGAGCACTTCAAAGGCTTCTGTTTGGTCAACCTTTGCTCTTTATGCTGCTTCCATCTTCTCCTTCTCCATGACAAAACATCTTGTTTGGGGGAAGGCATAGGAAGAGGCAGCCATAACTTGTGCTCCTGTAGATGTACACAACACCTTTTCCTACCTGGTTTGGCGGTAGGGTTGCCAACAGTACATTGACTCAATTCAGGACAGGGACTCCGGGGAGGCTGAGGAGGGGCAATCGTGTGGCCAACTAGGAGTGGGGCTTATCTGGATTTTTAAAAGCGTTTAAAGCCGCCACTGAGTGGCAGTGGCGTGCGTCGGTGGCAAGAGCTCTCCCGTCTCCCAAATGATGAGTGTGTGCCTGCGCAGAAGCCTAAAATCAGCCTGCCTCCCTCATTTGGAGGAAGGTGGGGCTGGAGGAAGGCAGTCCGTTGCTGGCTGCCTTGTCTCTTCCACAGACGCCTTCCCTCCCTCAGTTGGCTGCTGCTCCTGAGCTCCTCAGTCACTCACTCACTCACTGAGTGAGTGAGTGACCAAGGTTAGTGGCTGGGTTTCAGTTAGTTGTTCAGCACACCGCCTGTCCCTCAGTCACCGTGCCAGCCCCTGTCTCCACAGCAGCCATTTGTCATTTGGGAGGTGGGAGAGCTCTTGCCGCTGTCCCACACAGCCGCTGCTCAGCAGCAGTTTTAAAAGTTGTGTGTGTTTTTTAAAATTAAGTAGTAAAAAAGTGGGAGACAAGCACTCCCCTCCCCCCGTGCGGGATGTCCCGCATAATGTGGGACTGCTGTCAATGCTATTTGGAGGTGCTTGGGCTTCTTTTTCCAGGTGAGTCTCAAGTGGGAAAAGATGCTCCACCTGAGCCTGGAATATCTATCTATCTGGATAATGATCATTTGCATTTTATTTTCTGAATAAGTCTTTTCTACATTTGCAAACCACAGGAGGGCAGTAGTGCATTATTATAACAGAGCAAATACACAGTTGTTCCTTCCAAATCTCTCTCTAAGCATTTAAGAGGATGTTGAGATACTGATACAGTGCACATCACTAGCTGCAGAAAAATATTCACACAAAAAACCAAAATTGGCATGTGCCAGTTTATTTGGCATGTGTTCTACAGATTTAACTGTGTGGTTTTGCAGTACAATTTTTAGAGTAATATTATTTAAGTAATTTGATCAGTGAAATATCCTGAAAGACAGACTCAGGATCATTTATCTTGTTAACCTCTGCCAATAGTTTGTTTATTGTTTAAAATATTCATATACTGCTTTTCAACACAAAAGTTCTCAAAGCAGTTTAGATGGCAAAAGGATTGAGAAGATGATTCCTTATCCCAAAGGGCTCACAATCTAAAAAGGAACACAAGTGAGACATAAGCAACCACTGGATGGGATGCTGTGCTGCACTGAATAAAGACCATTATACTCCCCCTGCTATGTATAAAAGAGCCATTACTTTAAAAGATGCCTCTTTGCCCAGTTAGCAAGGTGAATGGAATCTATGTGAAGGAATACAATCTAAGTCAGTTTCTTCATTGCATTACATTGCAATACTTTGCCCAGCATTGGTGTGGCCCTTTAAGAGAAATGGCGCCCATTTGAGCCCCAACACCATCTTAGAAGATAAGTATTGCTGTGATGAGAAGTATAGTCCTCTCCATTTCTTTCCCCATAGAGCCAAGAAAGACTATACTTCCCAGTGCTCCATGCGCACCTTCCAAGGTGGCACTGGGGCTCGAGAGGGCTCCATTTCTCTTAAAGGGACACACCAGCCTGGGCAAAGTGAATCACTGTGCAAAAGATATTTCATGCTATGGCTTACACATTGAAGGGTTTGTTTTGTTTTGTTTGTTTTTTGCCAAAGTGCCCCCTGCTTGGAAAATAATGAAGATCACTGATCTAGGTGAAGGGAATTGCTTTTAAATTCCATTGACAATTATTTATTTATTTATTTGATTTGATTTGATTTCATTTCATTTCATTTCATTTCATTTCTATACTGCCCTTCCAAAAATGGCTCAGGGCAGTTTGAAGTGGGAGAAGCCAGCCGCTCGCCAACCCAATTGGCCGGCGTGGCTTGTTTGCCCCAGCCCCCTTTAAGGAGCACGGACCCCGGGGAGCCTTGTGATTGCCCCCCCCAGTGCTCCTGGGGCGGGGCCCACAGAGAGCATGTGCCGATTCAGTCCGTCAGAGAAGATAGCCCCTCTTCTCTGAAAAGCGACATCCTTCCGTATGGCTTGGCAGCATCGGAGGGGCATCATTAGTAACAGAAACCTGACCCGGCTAGGAAGGGCGGTGCCTGCTTAGGGTGCCGCCTGGAGCCAAGGTGCTAACACCATTATCATCTAGGTCAAGGCAGCCACTCTCACGGCCGGCCTTCTAGGAACCACACTGTGGTGGGTGGAGCGCCAATCCCAGCTGAGCGCCATGTTGGCTTGTAAAGAACTATGTATCAATAAATGTGGCCCATTTCACCAAATAATCTTGTGTCCGTGTCTCCTTGGGTCTGGGTGCAATGGGAGAGAGTTACAAGCATATGGTTATATTCCTCCCCCAACAGCTCATCCTCAGGTACTTTGGACAGATTGTGCTACGCATGTTAAAGAATAACGTGTGAATGATACAGATTTCAGCTTAACATAGACATTTATGAACCACACTCCCAGTATATATCACTGTGAGATTTCCAGTGGCAATTGTTCATGTTAATCTGAGGTCTGCCAGAATACAAGGTTGTCTGATTTTTCTGCATTCTGGCTCATCTGCCATGTCAGCTATTGCACCTAGAAGAGGTACATTAATGAATTAATGGGGCTTTGTGTAAACAGTTCTCCTGAACGATGCTTATTATGAGTAGTGATATTGCTGAGATCATTTCTGGGCTCAGTATCTTAGGGTCTTGTAATGCTGCGAGTCCTTAAAGGCCAAGTTGAAGACAGATCATCCTGGAGAGAATCTATCTATGTGGTCGCTAAGAGTTGACATCGACTTGACAGCATTTAATCAATCAATCAATCCTTATCTTAAATATAAGGCAAACATTATAGCCCCTCATCCTTGTCACTTCATTCATTCTGCTAATCTTCCCTGATGCCTTCCTCATTATTCTATACCATTTTGTCTCCTCAGGCCCAAAGATGCAGCTCTACAGGGGTTTGTTGTTTTTGTTTTTACAGCTCAATTGATGGGATCTGAAAATGACAATAGAACTTATTTACAAATTGACATCGCTGTGGCATCCATTCCTTTGAACAGATGTTCCATGTCATTACTTTTATATTACAATCAAATTCTTATTACACTTTCAATCTCAATCTGCAGAGGGTGGCCAAGGCAAACTATGGGCACATGGAATCTGTAAGCAAGCTGCTGGTGCTGCTACTTATATACCACTTTTCCATGAAAAGGTTTGCAAATTGATTGATATAGATCAGGGATTCTCAACATTGGGTCCTGAGATGTTATTGGACTTCAACTCCCATAATCCCCAGCCCCAGTGGCTTTTGGTTGGAGATTATGGGAATTGAAGTCCAATAACATCTGGGGACCCAACCTTGAGAACCCCTGATATAGATGATGATTATTGATGATAAAAAATTCCCTGTCCCCAAAGGGCTCACTGTCTGAGAAGAAACACAAGGAAAACACAAGCAACAGCCAGTGGAAGAATGCTATGCTGAATAGGGCTGGTTGCTCACCCTCTGTTAAATATAAGATAATCACTACTTAGAAAGGTGCCTCTTTGCCTAGTTAGCAGGGACTTAGCAAGCTGAGCACAATATGTGAAATTAATAAGAGTAGTACTTAGCATTTTTATAGTACTTTTGAGTGTTCAAGGGACTGAATATATATATTATTTGCAACAAGCCCATGAGGTAGGTATTATATTGCAAATGAGGGAGTTGAGACCAAGAGAAAATGACTACCTAGTGAATACATGGCAGAGGTAAAATCCAAGACAGAAAGTTACTGATTCATCTCACAGTCTCTTAGCTCTTATGCTACATCAACTCTCAACATCTTTCTTCTTACATCATAGTGCTGGAGCATCATATCATACACATTAAGAGACTTAACTTATAATGTCCATGTTTTTGAAACATTTGTGGGATTTATTTATTTATTTAATATGTTTCTATACCACCCAAAACATGCGTCTTTGTGCAGTTTACAATTAAAATCATTTAAAAATTAAAATCAATTAAACAATTATAATAATTTAAACATTAAAGTCATTAACGTTAAAATCATTTAAAACCCAAAATTAAAAGTATTAAAATTATAAATCTAATTAAAAGCCTGGGTTAATAAATATGTCTTAAGTGTCAGATCTTTCACTTAAACTGAAGGTTTTTAAAATGTGTGTTTCAGTTTCCAGCCCCCTCTGATTTTAAGTTAATAGCAGACACATCTATTCATAGATGCTCTGGTTTCTCTTCTTCACTGCACAATTGTGGAGATCTGTGTTTCTCTGTGTTGCATTGTTCATGTGCTATTTATATCTGATACGTCTTTCTGAGCACAAAGTAGTAATTTGAAATGAGCTACAAAAATGTTGGTCACATAAGCCAGACTTGTTACAGAAATCAACTGTAGGAAAGAAACAAAGCTGTTTGTTTATCTTGCCACTAGATGTCCTTGAAGTGGGGGAAAAAAGAAAACGAAGAAACCTAGAAGGATGTATGAAAAACATAGCTTCATATGTCCAGTGTATTAGGTTAAAAAACAAACTCTTTTTTTTTTTTTTGCATACTGAGAGAAAGCAACTGAGAGCTCCTGAGAATCATGTTAAGTATATGTTGCCATAACAACAGAGGAATCCTGTGACTTCTCAAATGGACTAGCTAGTAGTGTCACTACTACCAGGTGTTGTGTAACTCAGACTCAGTTCAGACATAATGCTACATCATGGTTTGGTAATTGGGAGCACTCCCGTGGGCTCATGTGCTCATTCCTCCCCTCTCAAATACGCTTCACTTCTCCACTTCCAGCAATCATAGCCCTTGCAAAGATAGACAAAGGAAGGTTGCAAAGTGGGCAAGGTGGATAGACTTCTTGTTTTATACCAGGGCCCTTCCCAAATGGTGATTTTACTTCCCTTAACCACAGGAAGGGTGGGTGTGCATTCATAGATTGGCGGGATTTATGTTGCAGTCCATGCGAGACATCAAGATGCCCTCCATACACGATTGAGATTTCCCCCTGCACATTTAATCCAGGAGTCTGTGTAAAAAAAAAAGTGTGGTAAGGAATAAAAGGTTTGATCATCTAGAGTTGTTAAACTAGTTCTGGTCTTATGAATGGCTGCTGGGGTGTTTAGGGGGTGCAAGCCCTCCAAAATGCCTTCTTGGGGCCATTACTTACATCATAAGGTACATGAATGAAACAAGCAATATTGGTTGGGGAAGAATGTACATAATTCCAAACTCTCCAATCTGACTGACTTGTTGGTAGTTAACCCCTTTCAGACGGCTCTTTAAAGAGATAAGGGGGGCTATGAATTACATCCCAAGATACAAAGCTGAAACGGATACCATTTGTTAGCGATGATCTTCCTGAATCTTAAAATGTGCAATCTGCTTTATGTGGGGCCAAGCCCAAATCAGAGCATTTATTGTGCTCAGGGCCATAACCGCTTCCACTGTATTGAATCATGTTTAGACCAGCTGGGGTGCTCATTATTTATTTATTTGATTTATTTGTTTGTTTGTTTATTCAAAACCATGAGGAGAAAAGTTATTTATTAATTATTATAATTATAAATTTTATTTATTTATTTATTTATTTATTTATTCAAAAAAAAACCATGAGGAGAAAAGGAGAGGGGGGAGGAAGTGAGTGGGCAGAGAGCTTCCTCTGTACTGATCTGGAAATGTGCACATCATTTCTGAAATTATAAACTCCCTCAGCAATAAAATAAGATACAACTTATACCTGGTGGACTTTTGACTTTTTAACTTTCTAATTTCCAGCTTTTGAATTTGGTTTTAGCTAGGTTTGTTTTTAGTTTTAATTAATTTTATTGATTTTTTTTATTGTTTTATATTGTTTTGCTAATTTTGTGAGTCACTCCAAGCAGTATTACATCAGAGCAGTGGTTCCCAAACTGGGAGCCTCCAAATGTTGCTGAACTACAGCATCCATCATCCCCAGCCACAATAAATTGTACCTGGGGCTGATGTAGTTCAGCAACATCTGGAGGCTCCCAGTTTGGGAACTACTGCACCAAAGGGATGGGATGTAATTATTTAAAGTTCATACACAAAGGATTTGATTTATTTATTTATTTATTTTGCTACAGGAATACACATTTTATATTTGGGGTTTTTTAATCAGGTAGGAAAACATTGAAAACAATTAACATATAACCCTTGGAAAACTTCAACACAAACTCTGTATTCCACTCTCATACCTCAACCCCAAATGAATGGTACATGGAGGTAATGGTATATAAAGTCAAAAAAAGAAGATCCACTTGGTCATGTGGCTTAGACAACAGAGGTTTTCTTTGTGTTAGGGATGTGCATGAACCAGGTTCAGAGATGAACCAGTTCAAACAAGGTCAGAACTGGTTGGGCACCACCAGATGGGGGGAGCGGTGAGCGGGGTCTTTAAAAAGAGAAGAGCAGGTCCTTACCTGTTCTCCACCATCAAATGCAGCTTCCTGCTACGACAGCACTCCTCCCAAGAACCTGCACATACAGCACCAGGACACATGGTGTCCACACATGAGTGGGTGCCATTTGTGTCCCACTGCTGGTGCCAAACCAGTTTGGACCTCATCTGAACCAGTTCAGCTCCAAACCCATGCACCAACCTCAGTTTGTGCACATCCCTGCTTTGTGTAGCTTTGTTCCAGGTTGCACAAATAAAATGTGCCCACAGTATTTTCTGTCAGATGACAGACTTGCATGGTGACGTAGTGCTTCCATCTGTTCCTTTAATCTCATTCATTGGAGATCCATATTTGGGTTTGTATAGGTCCATGAACATCTGCAGCCTTCTTCAAATTGTATTGCTTGCAACCCTGAAAGAAAAATGTTCTGTTTTCCACACTGTGGATGGCAGAATGCCGTGCAGTGAAGAGAACTTCATGGAATGCACCCATGAAGAGACAGGTTCTCGGCTGGTTTACCAGCATTTAATACATCATGTTCCTCACCAAGTAATGTTATATGCACCAGCGATATAGATATGTTGGTCGTTCTTCTAGGAAATATTTTGCATTTAAATGATGAAATTTGGCTTGCAGGTACAGAACAATTTGAACAAGGCTGCAGAAGTTGATGGATGTATACAAACCACAGGACCATGGATGGAGTACTGAAAATGAGAAGTGCACACTGAAGTGGTTTGATAGGGATCAAGTGCCCCCATCTCCTGAAGCTTCATGTATGCAGATCATGAGACCGCAGTGCCATCCTGTGACATTGATGAAACAGAGAAACACATCCAGAGTTGTAATGGAAATGATTTAGACTATAGTGAGGAGGAAGACGAATAATTGTTAGATCAGTTTTCTGTGTTCTTTTATTTCCCTACATAACATTACCTCCATGAGGTGATTACCCTGGGCAGCCTTGTTGAAGGAGCAGCCCAGGGTAGGCCGCCCTGCCCCTGCCAATCAGCCACCACTGCTGCCACTGTTGTGCATATGGTGGGAAGAGAAGCCCCCCCCCCACATGCACAGCAGGAAAAGAAGGTACATATGTGTATGTATGTACCAAAAGGAAGCAGTTTATGCCAGCACACCCAAGAGTCAGCAAGGGAAGGGTATGTGCAATGGGGGTCTAGATGTTCCTCCCTCCTAAGTGTAAGACTATATCAGAGTGGAAACGACATGTGTGAAGAGGTGGCGGCTGAGCAGCAGGGGCACGGCAGCCTACTCTGGGCTGCTTGCTCCCTCAGGGAGGCTGCTGCTGTTTACCGCCCCCACCATGAGTGGTGGGGCGAAAAAGGGTGTTGGGGATCACCACCGAGTGCCAGATTAAAGCTCTGCCTTTGGAAGAGTACAATAAGACATAATTTTTACCATAGGCTTTACAATGGGGGGAAATGTGTCAATGAGGTTGGTCTGACCAGCCATCGGTCTTGTGGGTCTACCCCAAAATGATTTTTTTTTCTTAAAAGGAGATTGAAACAAATATTTATGGGCCCAATTGAAAATTGTCAAAGACAGACACCATGTGTGTGAAGGCAGGAAAGAGGAGGAGCGACATCCCACCTCCTCTAGAAAGCTATTGACCCGAAGAGACCAGAGAAAGACTGGAGAGCAAGCGGTTTCAACGGTGCATGGAAAGAAATTGCAAGGAATGGAGATAAATCCTATTAAAATAACACTGATGTTAACAGATCCAGATTTCTCAGAATTATCTTTACTGTGCTTATATGCGGCTAATAGATGCCCTCATAATTCATTCTACTTTATGCTACTTAATCCCATAGTAAAACCCACCATCTGGGAAAGGCCCAGTCAAAGGGGATTGCTGTGTTTGTTTCTAGTATTAGGGTTGTTGTTGTTGTTTGTCTTGCAACACAGAAGTAAAAAATGTGTAAAGTATATCTTGCCTGTGATTACAGGGCAAAAGAAAGGTCCAAGATAAGGTGCGTCCAAACCAAGAAAGTAAGACTATTTGCATGTCTTGTTCTTTCCTCTTGATAGGGCAGACTAATTTTTTATTAAAAATCTACGATTCCAGTTTTGCAGCTGGATTTTGTGTGCATTCTTTGATTTTACTAAGAAATGCAAGTGCCTGTAGTGACCACTGCAAGTTAGATGTTAATAATGAACTATAAACAAAGCAGTTGTCTCAAAGCAGCTTGATGTATTGTTAATCTGCTTGAGCTTGCACCAATTAATGGCTTGTGCCACTCTGTCTAAACAGGATTCAGTGCCTCGCGAATAACTCACCAGCTGAAACGAAGTGGCTGGCCTTCACAGGTCTTATGGGCCTGAAATTGGACCAGGGTTGACTTTGCCCCTTCTGTGCTATTGTTTAAATTTTGTATGCCTGTTTTCTACCACAGCTATATTTTATGGAGGAACAGAGGAAACAGCACTGGTAACTGGTGCTGCTGAATCAGTGCTAGGACAGATCCTAATACTAGCACAAAGATATGGTGTCCAATTGTATTGGAATGTTGGATATCTATTTGTCATCACCCATTGTCCCACCCTCTGAAACTCTGACATCTGATTATCCAAGGGACAAAGGCAGCATTTTGTTTTTATATTGAACACATTTTTTCTCCCTTTTTGAATTTCTACCTAAAATTTCTCCTCTGGCCAAGGCAGTGTAAGTCTACTGCATGATATTTTGCCTGAAGACCATTCAGCATGCATTGCTTACTGCATGGTGAAATTTGGCTTGTGATGTAGTGTGATGGAATATTGTGATTCAGAGGTTAAAGGTTTCTCTGAGTTGGGGTTTTTTGTTTTTCTGGGTGGTTTGGGTTTTTTTTTACAACTAATCTGCCTCAAGAAATAAGATAATTCTGTTTTACATTATTTGAAAACTGGGAAATAATGAATTTTGCAATGACTAAATTAAAACAATATGATTTTCATCTATTTATAAGTTGGTCTAAAATCCATTTTATATATTAATTTCTTATTGGGACATGGTGAGAGAAGTGAGAAATGGTCAAGTCACAACAATACATTTTCCCCCAATAAATCATATTGCACCCTATCAAAAACCCCTTTTAGGTCCTCCCCACCATCAAATCAATGTTCCACATCAGAATATCTCTAAGTATTATTACTGACTTAAAGCTGACTCCCTCTTAACCCTGCAGGGATTCACAAATTTAGGCTTTGTTTACTAGCCAGCCATTATTTGTGGTAACCAGCAATCCCCTTTCTTTCTTCAGATCCTTTTCTGGCATGCAGGTAGTGGAGGGAAGCAGGTCTTCTGTCATTTGTACTGAGATATGGAGATGTAGGAGTCTTCTCTCATTGCTCAGAAATTCTGTTTCTTACCTTCTCAAAAATGGCAGAGGAAATGATACCTCTAGTGAGGAGATTTGTGTAGTGCTGGGTGTTTTGCTTGCCAGAGAGCTGAGGCACTCACCACTAGCAAACCAGCAAGTTGATTTGTAGATGCCTGTAACCCCACCATTAAGAGAGCAGGTCTAGCCTTTGTACTCTCTTTTAGAGTTGTGTGTTTTGTTTTGTTTTTCTGTGGGTTTTTTGGCCCAAATCTGAAACACCCCCATTTTGTTCTTTGTTCGAAATTGCAAATCCAAATCTGAAACATTTTGGATTTAAGAAAATGGCCCTGGGGCAACACTAGTGGGTGAAGTTGATAGTGTCCAAGGGGTGGAAGCTACCACCCACATGTCAGAATTGGGCAAAGGGCTGATTTTTGGTTAATTTTTGAAGTTTTAAGATTTTCCCCATAGGGAATAATGGAGGTTTCAGTAAAAGTAGAGCTTCACATCGGGGGCAAAGGGGGTGGCCCAGAGCAGAGTAGGGTGGCTGGTAGTGCCCAGTGGGGGCAAGGAAGCTGCCTGAATTATTTCAAAGGAATTGGGCAGGGGGCTGATTTTTAGAGATTTAATGGAGTTTACGTCTCTTTAAGGTTCTTCCCCATAGGGAATGATGGAGGTTTCAGCAACCCCATAACTGCACTTGCGGGGCACCGGGGTGGCCCAGAGCGAGTGGTGGTGTAGAGCACATAGAGTGCCACCCATCCTCATGGGTGGCTAACCCATGGGGTACTGGGTTCTGTTGTTTCTGAGGTGTTCTGAGTGTAGATTCTCTGGTAGCATATGAGAGTGGATTCATGGTTTGTCATTGAAAACCTAATATGCTACCAGAGAATCTACACTCAGAATGATGTTGAATGATGAACAACAACAATGCTTAATTTTTTGGCACAGTTATTTGAGAATTTTGCAGCGGGTGAGAGCCTGTCCCTGTGGCACTAGCACAGTAGCACAACCCATTTGTGGATTCAAGCAGTCTTTCAACAAAAAAGTTCCCTCTCTATGGAACAGTGACCACAGGTCACTTGAGATAGCAAGATAGACCAATGAACTGCCTTGGTACTATGGAACAGCTTCAAATGTTCATTTAACTGAAGTGGAGCAGTAGCCCAAACAAATCAGCCTACTGTTCAGAATTGTTGAGATTTATCATCACTGCATTTAAGAAAGTGCAAAACCATCGATCATCTTTACAAGAAAGAGAGAAGCAACTAATATTCCTGGGGATGTCAATAGATTGACAGGGGTTTCCCCCCCTCCTTTTGTCTCCTGTAGTCCCATGTGGATGACCTGTCCCTGCAATGGCAAAAGTTGTGAACTACTGGCTTAGACATCATGTCCCACCAAGTTACATTGTGACCTAAATTACATTAGACTGCTCAACTTGGGCAACAAAACTTAGACACCACTATGACTCATAAAAATCAGAAGAAAAACAAAGTAGCTCTTCAAAAGACCCCTGAACAAGTCAAGAGATTCTTTCTAAACCTTTGGAAAGAAAAACTTGTGTAATTTCAGAACTTTCCTAACCAGCTTCTCCAAGCTTATACCATGGCTTTTAGCAAGAGCTTTGGAATTGCATTAAGCTCCCAAAGATATTTGGGTATTTCTGTCTCAAAATGCTGTCTTCTAAATCCCTTTGCAAGGTCAGTTTGCATTTCAATCACACTGAATACAACACATACTTAACTAAACCATCCATGCCCAACAGGGAAGCTCTGCCAGCTTTTGCATATCTTATCTTCTGCTAATCACTCAGTGATTAGAGTGGCGAGAAGTCAGAGAAGTCAATTTCAATTGCAATGCTTTTCCGAAGAACAAAGCATTCGGTTGAAAAAGAGTCATTTCGATTTGGAAACAAAAATCTCTGTTTTTTAATTCTTGATTTCGTTTTGGTTACAAACCCTCTGAAATTGCCATTTTTGGGCACAAAACAAAGCCGAACCCGAATCGAAATGCACAAGCCTACTCTCTTTCCTGTTGCTCCCCTTTCCTTGGGAGCAAATTCCTCTTACCCACCTTAACTGTGATTAAGTGGAATATTGAGGCTGATCTTAAACAAGGTCGACACTAACTAGTGTTCCCATTTATCTTAGATCTGAATCTCACATTAAATTTCAGTTGCGGATCCTGATCAAATGATCATCCAGATTAGTGTTAATCACAGTTGAGGTTGCCAAACTGCAGTGCTTAGCAAATATAGTATCTTAATTATGTAGTGCCAAAAGCACTGGGTAGCATTCAGACTAAGTTACATTGAAATTAATGGAATATAAGTTAGTTGTATGTAACTTGCCTCATTGATTTCAATGTTTCTTAGTCAGCTGATATGGATGTTGCCCAGTACTTTCCAGCAATGTTTTGAAATTTCATTGCCGTCCTATAGACAGCGGCAGAAATTCTACATAAATATTAATTAGCATGTGCAGACTGGTGTTGCAATAGGCACAGTAGTTTTAAATTCCATATTGAGTTATTTACATCCCAGTGCTTGAAAATTATCATAAGGCTCTGATAAGGCCAGAGTGGATAAATGCTGTTAATAGTGACTGTTGCTATAAGTTCTAAAAAGTGAACACTTGAGCAGGATTCTCTAACTACCTTCTGCCAGTTTATTAACAACTGTGATGAAGAAATCTCTAAAATGTGAGCTGACAGTGAATAAGGATTGATTATTGCCATACACTTACTCCTACATTTTTCCCCTTATCTCATTGTGAGTGGTCACCTGATGGCAAAGAGTGAATAGTATGGGCTACCAATGGGAAAGGGTGATTTTGGGTGGAAGTCTATAGGATTCCAGTCATGGGTTCTCTTTTAAAAGAAAAAAAAGGTAACTTCTGCAATAAATGGATTCATAACTAGATTGTTGTACTTCAAATATTCTTAGCATGCCAGTTGGAAAACTCTTCCTTTTTTTTTAAAGCTTCCAAACTCTGTCGATGATTATGATTCAGAGACATGCAAGTTGCTGACCTATAGGATATCCAATAATTCAATAAGAAATCAACTGACCTACAGAAGCCTCACATGAACCAGTCAATGGGCTTATTAGAGGAATCAGAAGGGTAGGCTTTGTCTTTTGGTTAGGGGACAAAACTAGACATGGGATACTTAAAGAGGGTATTCCTGCAAGAAGGCTACCATGGAAGAAGTTCCAACCCTTGCTGCTGTTGCAATAGCTCTGGTCAGGTCAGGGGAGAGGGGTCAGTGTAGTAACTGATATATCCAAGAATCAAGTGTGACAATTGCACATAGCCTCACTTGCTACATATTATGTGCTGGGAAGTCATGATAAGCTGCATGTCTATGAATATACATTCTGCTAAGTAGAAGCATGTGAAATTTATAGCAGTTTGCCCATTTTTCTTTCCCCTGAGAACTTTCAGTGTAGGAAATTTATCGTATTTAACTGCTCCCCACCCCTTTTGCTGTGTTAGCAGGGATATGGGATAAGCGGAGGGAGGAGTTGCAGGCCCGGCCTGAGAGACGGGCATGCAGTCTGCCATTTTAGTCTCCCAGCACATGACACCAGCAGACCAATCATATGCAAGGAGCGGCTGCATAAGCAGTCGGCTCCTTTGCTCTGTCTTTCAGTTGTTCTGTGGGCAGGCACCCTCCCGCCTGCCCCTGGACTCAGTGAGGGATATTCCACTCGCCATTGGGGCTAAGTAGGATTTTTGGGGGGGTCTCAACTGATTGACTAATGTTGGGGCCTTTTTTTAACCTACTTCTCACTGATTTCATTAAGGCAGTCCATGGGGTTAACTGGTCACTTTGCAGATGAGTGCAGGTCAGCGTAGGGTAATTTACATTGGTGTTGGGCTGGAGGGCCGTTATGGTGAGTGGGAATATGAAGGAAGGCTTGGTGATCTCATGAGTCTCAGGCTGGATCCGCTCCCACTTGGGTGCATGCCAACGAAACGCTGCTCAGTGCCTTGCGACCTGGGTTGAGGTGGGCTGGCATGCATCTCCTCGACGGGGATAACCTCGTGGTCGAAACAAGGTTCAGACTGGGTACCAAGCCAAATCAAAGCCCAGTCCTTCTCCCTCCTGCGGGCATATCTCCTATGAGATTGACCCACACAGGGGATACTCGCACTTTAGTTAAGATTCCTCGCTGCTAGTTTTGTAAATATTCAGTAAAGTTACCCTAGTTTTTTCCAATTACGCGTGTCCTGTTGTTATTTGGGCCTGAGTTTGCAAATAATGGTGCTGAAAAAAACCCACAGGATTGTACCATTATCTCAGTTCCTCATCTGGAGTCATAATTTAGATTGCAATTTTATGCAACCAAAACATTGCAATATATTATTAATTGTTGCCTTAGCTGGAAAATAAAGCCTAGTCACAAATGTAACAGATATTTCCCCCACCCCTTTGAATTGATATATTACAGTTGTCCATTCTTCTTAGAATCTCAATGTTTCTGTAGCTGCAGGTTCCTGTATTTTTCAGGATTCAGTGCTTTTAATGCCTATAGAAGCAGAGTAATGAGCTGATTATTTATGCTCATTATGGTGTCTTCGGAGATAAGTGCATTTGAAACTAACATCAGAAAAAGAAGCACTACAAATAATCATGATGTAATTACATGGCGGTTTGTGCCTGTAATGCAAAATTGTTACCAGAAATTAGCTTTCTGTTCTAAACAGTAATCTAATTAAAACTATAAATAATCTTGTAAGACTGGAAAAATACACACTGTGTACTCTAATATAATAATTATAGAGCTGCATATCCTAAAAATGAGTATGTGTAATTGTATTTTTGTATTGAGTAATATTTCACTTCCTACAATTTGGCTCCAATATGTCAATAATTTAATAGGCAGTGATTTTTGAGCTTTTCATTATGCTTTCAGTTCTTTAAGATGTTTATCCTGTCACTTTTTGAAGATGCACGGTATCACAAAGTAGTTTCTATGTACCTTTGTCAAGAAGTCACTGCTTGGAGAGGAGGGCAAATGACAGTTCCCAAGCATGGAAGCTGGATAGAAACTGCAAACTTCTAAATCTTCAATAAGTCCTGTAGGACATTCCTCCTTTGTGCTGTCCGGCAGTTGGGAATGTAGGGTGGGGGGATCACCTCCACTGTAGTTAGCATATGTTTTCTTGAAATGATAATGGAGGCCCAGCATATTGTCATATAGGTATCTAGCACAATTGTAGGTTCTTTTCTAAGGCAGGCCCTGGGAAGCTGCTAGCAACTGTTGTGTTCCTGGAACAATGCTGGTTCCGTTTGTACCATACTTTGTACAAAAGGATGGAATAAGCAGTGCACCCTTGCCTTTGTACCCCTTTTGGTTGTGTTGCAAAGTATGAACTGGACTCATTCAAAAAATGGAATATGGATTGGAAACTGGCCTGCAACTTTTAAAGTGTTTGTTTTTATCTGTCCATACAAATCTAAAATACATTATAGTGGATGCTTCAAGTTCCCCATAATATCATTTCTGAGTATTTTACTGTAGATGGATTTAACCACCATACCTTAAAAAAAAAAAAAAAAAAGCTTTTTTCCTTCCAGTTGATACATCTAAAGGGGTGGGGTGTGGGAGAAGAAGAGGACATGCACATTCTCTCTTTCTTCCTTCTTTCACACCACAGTGTGTTCATGGCCTCCTAAAAATTATTTTGTTCTGACTATTTTGTTCAGTCTTATCTTATGGTGATCAATAATTTATTTTTACTGTGAAATCATTAATAATTCCCACTATCCAGATTTTTAAATAGTTATTGTCTTGCTTTTTAGAATGCATATTTCACAGTCTCAAAATTTTGGATCACATCCTGTTCCAACTGAACTGTGTAAGGAAGTGTTTATTGACTTCAGTGGATCAGGATTGTATATTATTATTATTATTATTTTATTTTATTATTTTATTTTATTTTATTTTCCTTCTTTGTGTTGATTTTGCTCCACTTGAAACAAAAAATCATTTTAAATCCCAAGAGCAGGGTAAAACTGTGAAGTTTACTTGATGGACTTTCTTGGTCATGAATTCGAATTGTAACATTGTCTGCATACAGGCCAGTTCCTAATGTATTGGTCCTGAGATTAATCTCAGTAGGCCTTTCTTTTTTCCATGTTGAATAGATATAGAGACTAACCGTTTGTTAGCTGCTTTCTGTTTTTAGGATTCATTCTAGCCTCCTGTTCAAGAGGAGGAGAAATGTAGTGTTAATTCACTTTGGACATAAAAGACTGAAATCTCTGAACCACACAGAAAAAATATGTGCATTCTTAATGCAGCTCCTACAGTTCTCGGAAGTCTTCTGCTCTGGCAAAATTGCCTCAAGTTCCTTTGCAATCTGTGTATCTTTTTCTAGCCAATGACTTTCTGATAATGATATACTGTGTAAGACCTGCCTCTTAGGAAGGATATATCATGTTCAGCCAAATTATCTTACTAATGCTTACCGATGAAAAACATTTCTGCTTCTTAGTGAAATGGTACTGTGAAAATATCATGTCAGGAATACTTCTGATCCTACACAATTCCTGTCTGTTTTTGAAAACACACTTTTAAAAGCAGCCAAGATTTTGCTTCATTCATACGTCAATATAATATTAATGGACACACATTTAAGACATGGGAATAGGGAGGAACTCAGGCATTTGCATCAGGTTTGTTGGACTGTAAATACTGCTACTGCTTCATGAAGTTGAGTCTAAATTGCAGGAATACATTTATTTTCACACCAGGGGAGGCTGCATGCTATACTAGTCCCACTAAATTAAAATTGAAATTATTTCAAAATTCTAATCCTTCATATCAACTGAGAATAAAATAAAAGTAATAGGAAAAGCAGTGTCACCGATAAACCATTTTACATTAACTTCTGCTGATCCAGAGGCATCAAATTTGATAGCAACAAAGCAATGGTGATATTTTAGAAAGACATTTTATTTGAGGTGAGTCTTACAGTTCTTTTCACATTCTGTGGTTTATTCACATTCTGTGGTTTGAAAGGCAATTTATATGAAGAATTGCTCATTATTTGCTTTATTTATTTACGCAACAAAGATGCGTTTGCAAAGCATAAAACTCTTGGTTAAGAAAAATGCTTTGAACGCAACAACATTTTCCTACGAAGATCAACATTTGATTGAAAATCAAATTTGATGATGCTGTTCAGAAAGCAACCATAGTGATTCGTGTTGATTGTTGTAATATGTTGTCTGTTCAAAGTGAAGGTTTCTCTTCCATAAGCATGTCACAAGCTGTCAAAATATTGCTATTGGTCATGAATTACAACTAGGGCATTTAAAACACATTTTGTATATCCTCTTATTTCATTAAAAGCATGAATTTTATTAAGGACTCTCTTCATATTTGAAAACAAAAACCACAGATTAATTGGTTTTGGCATGGAAGTAATGATTTATTTATTATTTTTTTTCATTTTGTTAAACCAGATAAGAAAAGCCGCTTCTATCTGGTTGTACAGATTTTTCACTTTGTGTCACTTAACGATATTGCTGAATTTGTGCTTGTTCAGTATTTGTTGTGCAGTCCTTTCTCTGAGGTCAAAGCTTCAGATCAATTACATGCAGACATTGCCTTATTCACTTGTCTCATCAGCTCTGAAAACAAGCTAGAGATATCACAGAAGTGTTCTTTGTTTATTTAGAAAGCCAGACTTGGACCTTCTGCTAACAAAGTCATAACTCCAATTGAAGACCGAATCTGTAACTTACCATCCAATAACCTTGACCGGGTTAAGCTGACAGATTTCAACTTTCTCATGGTACTTGGGAAAGGAAGTTTTGGGAAGGTAGGAAACCTTGAGAATTTCTCCCATGTGCCTTGTTTTAAGGGTTGTTTAGAATTAGTAGGTGTCTCAGAGACATGAAGCAAAGATATAAAAAGGGTCATCTAATTCATATGGACAGCTGGTTCGCTATCCAGGCACTCACAAGTCAACATATGCAATCCACCTCACAGTGCCGGGAGGTTTTCTGCAGGGAAGATTCAAACAACATAGTCCACTCCCACTCCCAAACTTTCCACAGGATTTCTAGCCAATTTGATCTGGGGGTGGAATTCTATCTTGATTGAAAATACAGCAATTGCTAAGACTCTCAATATCATCAATAAAAAAGGTCTTCCAATAGAAATTCAGGGTGATAGTGTAAATTGCATGCTACCTCATATTCTGCCCTAATTTTGTGATAGATAGTGGTCATATGAACAATTTCCTTTCTTCTTTTTGCATGGATTTTCAACCTCATTTGTTTTTGTGTAGGTTATGCTGGCAGAGCGGAAGGGCACAGAAGAACTATATGCAGTCAAAATATTGAAAAAAGATGTGGTGATTCAGGATGATGATGTAGAGTGTACCATGGTTGAAAAAAGAGTTCTAGCCTTGCAGGATAAGCCCCCTTTCCTAACACAGCTTCATTCTTGCTTCCATACTGTGGTATGTGTTCACAAATAATCTCTCTTTATGACTCCCACTACTTTTGAAAGGTTATTACTGCCAAGGTCATATTCTCACATTTTTTCCTTACATTTTCAGTGTTACTGTGACAGAGATTGTGGGTTCTCTGAATGCCTCAATCAGACTGGAGCATAAAAATAATTTCTAAACAGTGTCAGATGAAATGAGGACAGTTTTAAATATATAGAAATAAGTTTGTGAACAGATAATCTTTTTAAAAAAATCAAACAATTCAGCCCAAATGGGGCTCAAAGTATATTTCAGACTGGAGCACTTCAAATTAAAAAGATGATGTTTGAGAAAGCTAATGGTGAATTTACACATCCATATATGCATAACTTGATTACTGTGACATTTAAGTGGTGGCTTGCATGTGAAATGCTATTTGCAGATCAAACATCTCAGACTGCTTTTGTAGTGCTTCACTTCATTTGAAACTCACTATTTTAAATAAATTCAGCTGCAAGCCAGTGAGTCATTGAGTGACCATGCATCCAGCTTTAGTGGGCTCTTCCGTGATCCCCACTGAACAGTTTTTTAAAAGATAATTCTGTACTTCAACTTTCATCTAATTTTGCTTTCTCTCTGCCAGTCCTGTATTATCTCACGGAATAATAATTCACTTAGAATTCTAGATGAATTCAAAGCGTTGGTCTTAACCTTTAAAGCCCACATGGTCTGTGGCTAGGTTACCTTAAGGACCACCTTTTCCCATATGAGCCTACCCCAGGCTGTACAATTGGCTTTGCATTGCTCTCCGTTGACCCAAATTCAACTGGCAAGAATGACTTTCTCTGTAGTGGTGGTGCTGCAGCTCTGGAACTCGACTCCCAGAAATATCCGCTATATTCCTACCATCCCTGCTTTTAAGTGTACAGGCAAGACATATCTGCTCTGCAGGACTTTTAGTTAAAATATTATTATTTTTTGTTTGCTATGCTGCTCATTTTTTATCGTTATTATTTTTTTCTGGTTTTCTGCTGTTTATATATTTCTTGTTGCTTTCATTGTTTTAAAATCTGTTGTTAGTTGCCTTGTGAAGTTTTTAGCCTTATAGTAAGGATATAAATAAAATAAATGCACACATTTTGTCACAGCTTGAGACTTTTCAGAACCATGGTAGGTCTTATACATTGATCTTAATCGTGTTTACTCAGATAAGAGTCTCGTGATTCCATAGAACTTACTGCCTAGTAAGCATACTTAAAGGCTGTTCTCATGAGCAGCCTAGCCCAGGCTAGAGCAGCCTATCTTGGGCTAGGCTGCTCGTGTAGGGCACCAGGATCCACTCAGATCCAAATTCTAAGCCGGGCTTTTAGCCGAGGTTAAGGGTGCAAGTGTGCCCTTAATCCAGCTTCTGGGATTGTGTGCGAGCTTCGGCTGCTTGCAGCCTGAGTGCACACAGAGACGGACTCCTAGAGTGCCTGTCTCATGGGGATATCCCCAATGCACCGTGCTTGTCACGGGTATATGCCAAGTGCGGAGGCCAGGACACCGCATCCTGGCCTCTGGATATTTGCGCTGCTCCAAGCAGCATGGATTGTGTAGGTGCGCAGCAATGCTCCCTGCTGAAGAGGAGGCACACTGTTGTCTGGGTGGAAGGTGAGTTGGACCCTGCCTTCCCGCCCACCCTCTTGTGGGTCATGTTAATACCATTTTAATATTTCTTCCTTAGGCAGCCATTCATATTTTCTGTTTAAATGAAGCTAAGGAAGAGAGTGAGAACTTCAGAATAAGCAAGGTTCTCTTGCTTTCCTTCTTCCTTATGTTACCTCAGAAGCATTAAAATTGGGAAATGGGAGCATTTTTCTTTCTATAAATGCAACTGGTAAAACCCAATGACAAAAAGCAATATGAACTTGTCTACCAAACAGCTCTGGTAGACTTTATTATAGCTATAAATCATTCTTGTCTGATTATTTTTGCGACTGTGTTCTGAATATGTAGCTGTGCTATGAATGTTTTTTCCCTCCAGTATTAACAAAACAATTTCATACTGTCAGTTTCTTCTTCCTGACGTTTTTGTTGGTTTCATATTGTGTGTGCTAGGATCGCCTGTACTTTGTCATGGAGTATGTGAATGGTGGTGACCTCATGTATCATATTCAGCAAGTAGGAAAATTCAAGGAGCCCCAAGCAGTGTGAGTGTCTTTCTGTTGATGTTTTAAATCAAAATAATTTGGTACTTTGTTCTAGGATTACATCCCTCTCTTCCCCACCTCCTTTCCTCTTCCGCTGTGCTTAATTGGCAAAGCTCCGGCTTCAAAAGATCATCAATATTGCATAGACTTAAACTACTCAGAACAATTACATTTTAGATGGCAATCATTTCACTTAGCTTCATGTAATTAATCCATTGAACATTCTGAATAGGACAGTGTTTTTTGAATTACTGTGTGATGTGCCTAAATGAGTTGAATTTTAGTATGAGTCAGAAAAAATTAGATATAGTCTGATATGTCAGTATCTGTTCTTCATTCTGATGCTTATGTCAGAACAATGGTCTAATTATGAATTATTATGTTTCTCTTAAATAAAGCATAACATTCTGGGCTGATATTGATAACTCTCTTCCAAAAGAGGAAAAGCTATTCACCTTTCTTGGATAGGAGGCCCCTGGTGACAAATATGATAGCCCAGAAAGTCAGGGAGAAAAGAAGAGAGCAAGGAAGAGCATCAGAAATCTCAGTGATGACTAGTAGCTTGCTCACTTTCCTTCCCTTTGTTCCTGGAATTCTTCCAGCAATTTTGAAGCCTGTGGGATATGCTCTTTCTTAACTTGAGAGAGATATTCCACCACCTACCTTTCATATTTAATGCCAAAGACTCAGGTCCCACCATGACCATACATTGATATATTGTACCATGATCTGCTGGTGCTGATTCATGGGTTGTGTAGGCCTGCTTATCCTGCCAGCTTCCTAGAGGTAGGTGAGGTCACTGCCTCACATACGTACAAGCTAACAGCAACTCTGTTTGACCAGCATATGAACCTATGAGACTGCCTTATAGTGAGACAGACCATTGGTCCCTCTAGCTCAGCACTGGCTGCACCAGGGATCTCAAACTGAGGACCTCCAGTTGTTGGACTCAACGTCTGTAGAAGGGCTGCAAGAGTTTGAAACCTCTGGTTTACACTGACTAGCAGAACTTCTCCAGGATTTCAGACAGGGGTCTTTTCCAGCTTTACCTGGAGATGCCCAGGAACTGAACCTAGGACCTTCTGCAGGCTAGCACGTGCTCTACACAGAGCTATGGACCCAGCCTCAAAGTGACCAAGCTGGAGTCTGGGTGGGGCTACCTCAGAGGGATGCTGACTGGATGTTGCATAAGAGTGGTAAAACACCTCTCTACACTCCTGGTCTCCCTGTAAGAACTGCTCCTACAAGGAGTGGTCTGCCTTTGGGAGATTCGTGGATGATACATTCTAAGCTTTATCTGCCCCTGTAATATCAGAATATTGCTAAGTCAAGCCACAAAGATCAAGCCATATGACTTGGCAGGTATCACATTTGCATGTGTGATAATCTCTCTCTGAGCTATTTCAGAGTCTCTCTCTCTGAGCCATTTTGGAAGGGCGGTATATCAATCAATCAATCAATCAATCAATCAAATAGATAAATAAGTTTCAGACCTAATTCAGCAGAAGAGAAAGGTGTTCATCATATGACTAATGCAGTGTTTGTTCCTTTTAGGTTCTATGCAGCGGAGATCTCAGTGGGACTTTTCTTTCTCCATAAAAAGGGAATCGTTTATCGGTACGTATTCAGTAATTCATTCTTGTAGTCATTCTTGTTTGTACTGCAGTACCAGTTTTGTTGGCAGTGATGAAAAAGAAATGACTTGTCTCATGTTCCTGGCTTCTGGAATAAAGACAATTGCACATTTATACAATTCATGTAGGAATGACTGGCTGACATCCTGTCTAAGCGCTTGCACAATTGTGCAAAAGTTCCCTTTAAAACAAATTAGATATGTGGTTGTGCAAAATTGAGCAATCTTGCAGTAGTGCAATCCTAGTCTGGAACAGGGGTGTGCATGAACTGTTTGATGCCAAACTGGTTCACCCTGAACTGGGCCAGTTCAGAGGCTCGATCGCAAACTGAACTGGAGACAGTTTGGTCTGCAATTGGACTGAACCAAGCCTGGTTCAGGCAGAACAGGTTCATCACAGAGCAGGGGGTGGGATGAAATAAGTAACTTAAAGGCTTACCAGCCCAGCACAACTGCCAGTGCCACTGCTCCCACCCCTCTGGCATGGCCCAAGCACACATGATCCCTCTTTAGCAAGCCACCCACACAGTGGCAGTGCAGTTCCATCTTCCGTGGATGCTGGAACTGTCCTGCTACCACGCATGCAGCTTGTTAAAGAGGGATTGTGCATGCTTGGACCGCACCAGGGGGGCGAGCGCCAGCGCCACCAGCTTTGCCGGTAAGACCTTTAAACCAAGTCTCTCTCTCACACACACACACACACCCTGACTGCCCCTTAGATAATCCCCCACCCCATTACTTCTAAAGGGGACTCCTCACCACATTCCCCTGCACAAGCATAGCTGCTTGAACCACTGAACCAGTTTGGTTAAATGGACTGGACCAACCAGTTCAGTTCAACCAAACCGGTTCGGCAACGTGGTTTGGTTCGAATTCGATCCAAATTTGAACCAAAACACAATTTTTGGTTCGTGCACACCCCTAGTCTGGAATAGAAGCTCCAAACAGCACAAGTTATGTGCATAAAAAGTTTTAAAGGCTTTTATGGACATCTCCATATCCATAGTCAGGCCCTGTTTAGGAGGCCTAAACAGGGTGTAATACTGTGACTACCACCAAAGGAAGCCCTGCCCAGACATTTTGCAGACTGGATTTCACTGAGCAGGATTTTCCTAACCAATCTGATGGGGGTGCTCTTTGAGAAATAGAGTTTGCTCCAGTGTATGGCTTTATAAAGAAAAAAAACAGAATCTTGAATAGTGCCAGAAGCTAAAGCAGTTTGGTTTGCCCCTCTTCCCTTTAGGCAAATGTCAGCAATTGTGTCAGGTGAAGCTTCCAAACTCTCTCTTTGAGAGCAGGTTCAGGTCTTCACAGTACTTGAGGTTTCAAAATGCCTGGTTAGGCTACCACCTGAGACTTCAGGACCTACAACAAGCACTCCCAGGCTATTAATCTAAATCATTATGGGAATAGGAGCCTTAAGCAGCGGAAACCTTAACAGGGAGAGACATTCCTCCCAGCATAACATCCATCTTGTCTGGATTCAGTTTCAGTCTGTTTATCCTCAGCCCCCAAATTAGTCCAAAACCAAGACTACTGTTTCCAAGTAGTTAGTGCATAAGTATACTAGCAAGAGTATTAAAGTTCGAATTGTTATTGCAGGGATCTGAAATTAGATAATGTAATGTTGGATCATGAGGGACACATTAAGATTGCAGATTTTGGAATGTGTAAAGAGAATATGAGTGACGGAGTAACGACAAGGACCTTCTGTGGCACTCCAGATTATATTGCACCTGAGGTAATTATTATTTGAGATTTTAAGTATTATACATAAATTCTCTCAAAACGATTGTGAAATTCACATTTGAGTAGTGTCCTAGTGCCAATTCCTAGACAGTTCCTAATCTATCATGCCTCCATAGTGATGGGAGTGAAGGAAAGTGATGAATTGGGAGAAACTTACACTCGCTTTAGCCTAGGCATCCCCCAGCACTGCAAACCTGGTTAGGCCAGGCAGAGACCAATGAGGAATAATGAATGGGAAATTGATGAAATAATTGCCCCCCTCACAGTTGCTTTGGTGCACTCCTACCTAACTGTTCTGTCTGATAACAAAACTACTGTACATATTACCTGAAACAGGTAGTAAGTCCTATGTTTGTTTTTTGAATTTTGAGTAGCAGTTATAATGGCAATCAGGATCAAGGGCACATGATGCAACCACCCTACATTGTTTGGCCATGAGCAAGACCATGGCATGCAGGGGGGATTTTAACTCATTCCCCTTCCATTGTTGTCTCAGTGAAAATCACCTCTCTACAGCTGCTCTTTGTTTCAGGATGGATGTGCTGCCATTAGCACTCATTGCCTCTTTGCTTCCAAGAGGCAAACAACTTTGCAAGGGATACTTTTTCAGGACTACAGCACAAGCGGAGAGGGTTAACTTCTCCCTGCATGCTCCCAGTCCTGATGGCTTCCTCCCACCTCACTGCGTGGTGTAGTGGTTAGAGTGCTGGACTAGGACCGGGGAGACCCGAGTTCAAATCCCCATTCAGCACTTGCTGGGTGACTCTGGGCCAGTCACTTCTCCCTCAGCCTAACCTACTTCACAGGATTGTTGTGAGCAGAAACCTAAGTATGTAGTACACCGCGCTGGGCTCCTTGGAGGAAGAGCGGGATATAAAATTAAATAAATAAATAAATCTGAAATGAAACTCTCAAGGCCAAACAATGTAGGGTGGATGCATCGTGTGCCCTCAGACCATGCTGCAGGCTACAAAGCCCCCTAAACAAGGCCAGAACATGCCACACTATTATGTCTTAGATTTGTGTCAAATAGGACTGGTGCATTACTTGCAGGGAAATCAAACCTTGACATGATTAAAATCCTTTCCATACAAATAAATGCTTCTAAAATACTTTATTTCGTGACAGTAGTTCTGTCATCCAGAACTACTAAGGCAATGAGCTA
The DNA here is from genome assembly GCF_027244095.1 of Hemicordylus capensis. Lineage (NCBI taxonomy): Eukaryota > Metazoa > Chordata > Lepidosauria > Squamata > Cordylidae > Hemicordylus > Hemicordylus capensis. The sequence continues at coordinate 412,025,405 of NC_069658.1, forward strand.
AAATGTCTTTTTCTCTAGTTCTCACCTTTTAAAGGGAAGAACCTTTCCTTTAATAATCTGAAAGGGAATAATTCAGCTTCCCGATTAGTTACATCTTTGAAGTACTGTACACATTTGTTGTATTCTATTCAGTAATCTTTTGCCGTTTGTTTGGTCCTTTGTCCCAGGGTGGATCCTATAAAGAGTGTGGGGGAAGAGTCAAAAAGGAAAAGGGAGGGAAAGGAGAAGGAGAAAATGGAGTTGTTGTTGAATAAACCTTTCATTAATCTACGTAAGATTTCCTTGTGTGTATAAGGGAAGCAGCTATAAAAATAACATTCTCCCAATTAGAGCCCTGAATAGCACCCATCCTTTTAAAAGTGTGAATACAACTTCCAGTCTCATTTTGTGTTGCACGCAAGTTACTGAATTAGCATGGTAGGCTGTTTTCCTCCATTTTATTTAGACTATGGTTATAAGACCTTGTCATAATATAACTGACTAGTAACTTTCAGCCTGTTAAATTAACGGGTGCTAGTAGACCTTTGGGGCCAGCTAACTTTCTCTTCCCCCCCCCCCGTCTCTGGCGGGGTCGAGTTCACCCGCCGCCGCCGCAGAACCCGATGTTGGCCGCCAGACCGCCGCCTCCTCCGACTTTCCCCGGGCTCCGGCTTTCCCCGGGCCCACCGCCTCTTCCCGCCCGGGCCCACCGCCTCCTCCAGCCGGGGCTGGCGCCACCCGGGACCGCTGCCGCTTCGCCCGGCTTTCCCCGCTGCCTCCTAGCTTCGCCTGGCCGTCTGGCGTTGTCGGCGGCCGCTTGTCCTTGGCCGGCCTGCCCGCCCGGCGGCGGCCGCTTCTCCTCGGCCTGCCGCTGCTCCTCCCCCTGGCCAGCGGCAGCAGTGGCTGCTTCTCCTCGGCCCGCGGCTTCACTTCTCCACCCGCCCAACATGGCGGCCGGCACCCACTCCGTGTCTCTCTCGCCGTGTTCTGCGCACGCACGCACCACGCATGCGCAGAACACCCGAAAAAGACACGGACGCAGGTACCCAACCATTTTATTATATAGGACATTATACCTTGTACATAGCAAACTAGAATTTGTGGAAGTTATAAAATGCCTTTTTAGAGCTCCAGAAAAGAACACTCATTTGTTCTATGTCCTGAATTCTTATCCCTGGGCTGCAGTACACAGTCCAGGCCAGGGGCTGCAGCCCAGCAGGGCAGCACACTAGCTGGCAGCAGCAAGAGGCAAGCAGGAGCAGCAATACACACATGCCGTCTTGGGGGGTGAGGGAGTAGATGGGCAGCCTGCAGGTGGGCCACCCACCGACAACAAATTAAAAACAAAAGGATAAAAAGTGCACTGCACTTTTAAAAAAAATCCCTGAGCATTGCCATCTGAGGGGCCTGTTTAGTTTGAGTTAGAACCGTTGAACCAAACCGGTTCAAATTCAAACTGGTTCTAACTCAAACCTATTTACACATCCCTCTTCTATACTAGTATTAAGTTCCTATGAGGGCCTAGTACTACTACCATAGCATAAGAATCTTCCTTCTTTCCTTAAACATGTAGAAGTGACTGACTCCCCTGCTGACCTTAGCGGAAGGGCAGGATCATATGAGAGGTAATGGTCCCTTTGGAATCCTGGTCCCAGGCTGCTTAGGACTTTAAAAGGAACTAGCCGACCCGCACAGAGCATCTGTGCGCTCCTTAGGGCTGGCTTCCCCCCCGCCCCACTGTCTCCTGCCCTCCCTCCCTCTCCTGCCCTCCCTCCTCCTCTTGCCCCACTCTCTCCTGCCCTCCCTCCCTCTCCTGCCCCCCCTCCTCCTCTTGCCCCACTCTCTCCTGCCCTCCCTCCCTCTCCACTCTCTCTTGCCCTCCCCGCACTGAGTTCTTTACCTCTGCCGCCACAGGCCTTACCAGGCGGCAGGCGGCCAAAAAGGGCCCCGCCACCACTGCTCCTCCTCCCGGGCAGCGAACAGGGAAGTTTCGCTGCCTGGTTCCCTCCCGCCCTGGCCTCCCATGGGTGCCTTGCCTCCACGGGTGAGCTGGGCCCACCGCCACTGCCTGGCCTCTGTGACCCACCACCTGGCTTCCGCAGGCGAGCCGGGCCTGCCGCCTGGCCTCCGCGGGCTGGCCAGGCTCGCCACCTGGCAGGCCCACTGCTGGGCCAAGTACCGGCTCCGCGGCCTGCCGCTTGCCTCCGCAGTATACTCCTCCTGCCCCAGTCCGCTTCTCTCCAGCCTTCTGCCCCAGCCCCTCCCCCCAGCCTTCAGGCCTAGTCCCCTCCCCCCAGCCTTCAGCCCCAGTCTGCTCTCCCCCCAAGCCTTCTGCCCCAGCTTGCTCCCTCTTCCATTTTTCCCTCTTTCTCTCTCTCATTCGTGCTTCCCCCCCTCTCCCCGCTTTTTAGCCTGCTTGTGTTTTCCCCACTGGTTGTTGCCGCCTCCTCCTTCCTCCAGTCCCTAGTGTTGGGCGGCCAAGCGTTCAGCTGGCTCCTTCCTGCATGGCCCTCCCTCCCTCTAGCAAGCGTCTTCTGAAGCAGCCAGCGGTTTCTGTGTCTCTGCCCAGCCAGGCTCCTCCGCTTTCTCTCCCCTCAGCTTCTCCCCTTCCTTCTGCCCCAGTCCGTTCAGTTCTCCTCTCCACTTGCCTGCCTTCCTTCCTTTCCTTTCCTCCCCAAGCGGCCACTTCCCTACGCGGCCAAACGCTGCCCAGCCAATCCAGCGCCTCCGCTGCCCAGCCAATCCGCTGGGTTTCCGGCACGCATCCCCACAGAGGCACGTCTACAAGAATTAATATAATAGATGGCTGGCACTTTGAATTGCACCCAGAAATGGACCAGCAACTGGTACCGTTGGTGTCAGAGAGCATGTTAAGTACATGCTGCAAAAAACCTGGCCCCAATCAAAACTTTAGTGGCTGCTTTTTGTAGTAGCTGAAGTTCCTGGACAGTTTTCAAAAGCAGCCTCAAAGATTGCTAAGTAATCCAGTCTTGATGCAACATGTGACTGTAGCCAGATCCACCTTTCCCAGGAATGGGCACAGTGGGCACCAGCTGAAGCTGACCAAAGGCACTCCTGGCCACACAACCTGGGAATCCAAGAGCACTCCCAGGCTGAGAAATAGGTGATCTTGCCTCTTTAAAAGTCAAAAGGAAGTTTCCACTAAGGAAAGACCTGGTCCTCCTGAGATCTACAGGAAGCTCATTCAAGAGTTCCAGAGTAATTCTGGAGTAACTGCTGTTTTAAACAGTCTTGAGGCAGTTAGGAAAGGTGCGGTAAAAAAATACCTCTAAATAAATAAGTTGCTCCAAAAACCTCTCTCACATTGAAGCATGTAGACACTTTTTAATTTGTTCATAAATGATCTCAAAATTGGGGTACGCAGTGAGGTGGTCCACGACTAACCATGAAAGGGATCTTAAGGTTGTGGTGGACAGCTGAATGAAAATGTCGCTCCTGATCAGCCAGAGCTGCTACGCCCATGGAAGCCAGCCCCCGCAGTGTTGCACAAGAATGTAGTTGAGCAGCTGCTTAAAACAACATGTTCGCACTTACATGGTGCTACTTACATACATTCCATTGTGCAAGTGGTGTGCTGCTTTACAAAGTTGTGCAACTACACTCTTGTGCACAACGGCCAGGACTGGCCAGGTGGGAATGCTCAAGTTGCCTTGTGCATCATGTGGGCCACTGCTCCTTAAATGGAGTTGCAGAATCCACGGCTTATCTGGGAGATCAATAATCTCAAAGTCTTGGGATATTCCTATGCCAGCCCAATCATATTCAGAGAATTATGCCATCTGGAGCTGAAACAGTTTATAGTGGAAACTTTGGGATTGCCTCATCCCCTTGAATTAGTCGTTTGCTAGGATATATGTGTTGAATCTTCCTGCAGTAATGTCTTTTCAGGAATGCATTTAAGTCATCATTACAAATATATCTTCCCTTGAATTCCATAGATTATTGCCTATCAGCCCTATGGAAAATCAGTTGACTGGTGGGCCTATGGTGTACTGCTGTATGAGATGCTAGCTGGTCAGGTAAGGATTACTCTGTTTTTATATGTAATCGTTTAATGAGCAACCACTGCTGTGAGGTGCTTGATAAATATGAAATATGCGACCTTAGATAGAGAGGTTTAGCAGAGTTGTTAGATGCTTGGTCATATCAAGGCAGTTCTTCCATGTTCTCTGAAAGTTGCACAATTACAACAGGCGCATGACATGCATAATTAATAGCTCATCAGCCTTAATCACCAATTCCTTTCTGTGTGCACGCCAGCTGATTCTGTTCATTCAGGCATGCAATGAGGAAAGCAAACACAGAGTGGCAGAGTTCAGCTGAAAGTAGCATCCCATTTTTTTTCTTCTTCATTCTGTTTCATTGGTACAAAAATCATTTCAATAGTGATTTAAATACTATAAAGAAATTAAATTACCATTGTTCCTTAAATGAGGTTGTCTTGGCATAAAGGGGTTGTTAACTGGGCAATGAGGCACCCAGATAACCTCTGATATCTGGGGAAAGAGGCGTGTTTTAAAGTGGCTGGCACATTTAGAAGGTGGAGAGCAATTGTCCCTATTCAGCCCAGCATAGTGGTTTACATTTGGTATGTAAATTGTTTTGAGACCTTTGTTGTTGAGAAGTGTTCTATGCATATTTTAAAATAATAATACATGGAAGAGTTGTGCAAGTAATCCTCGTTAGAGATGTCCACAGAATTTGCTGTATTTAAGACCAAGCTTGACAAAACTGCTCTGTGCTGTCTCAATTCCTATGGTAAAAACCAGTCTTGACAAGCTGTTTTGTGGGGGGGGGGGGGGTAAGCAGGAAAGAGGCCTAATTTACAGCACTATTTGTAATGGCCACATCCCATGCCATTGCCAAAGGTCCCCTGACCTTTAGCAGTAGTTTGGTAGGGGTGGGGGTCTCAGGTCCAGAGGCTTCAGGAGGGGGTGAGGAATGTGCCAGTGGTGTTCTAGGTGCTCTCTTTGTCAGGAAGGTTGGAAAATACCAATAATAATAATTTTGAATTTCCTATTACATGTTTTATTTTGTTTTAACAGCCTCCATTTGATGGTGAGGATGAAGATGAGCTCTTCCAGTCAATAATGGAGCATAATGTTTCTTATCCAAAAGCAATGTCCAAAGAAGCTGTGTCCATTTGCAAGGGGGTAAACAAGCAAATTCTAATAATAAAATCTGTTTTCAGAACAGTGGCCAACATGATGCGTAACACAATGCCAGCATTGTCCATCAGCCGGCATTGAATTGTGCATCCTGTTTCCATTGGAAGTAGTGCTGTGGAGCTGTGGACACACAGTTTTAAGCAGTTGCATAATTGCCCACTTGCACAGCACTGCTGGGACTGCCTGTCAGGTGCATAGCAGTGCTGGCTGATGGGCAATGTCAGTGTGTTGCACATCTGTCTGTCTATCTATCTATCTATCTATCTATCTATCTATCTATCTATCTATCTAATAATCTAGGCGGTGTACATGGCATCAAGTCAGCCAGCTTGTTATTGATCATACAAGTTGTGATATGGTATGCTGCTGAGGTGAGAGGTCCAGACATTAAACCCTGAGGCATTCATCACTTTCAGTGATTTCTTGGACTCACTTGATGCAAACTGCCATGAAAGTGTTGTCTTGAGTGGTCTGAGGGAACATGAGAGCTGTCAGTCATGTTTGATCTGTGGTGACTCTTTCACTAATGCAAGATACCACTTGATATGTAATCATGTGCATGGATGCCTGTTTCAGTTAGTGGGTCGTCTCTACCCTGTTGTTATCTCTACCCTGTATAAATATCAATAGATAAATAAATATCTATAGCTATAGTTATCTATCTAACCTCCCTGAGCCATTTTTGGAAGGGCGGTATAGAAATCAAATAAATAATAATATCTATCTATCTATCTATCTATCTATCTATCTATCTATCTATCTATCTATGGGTTTGAATCCTTTTACATATGAATTGTATTTATTATAAAGCTGCATTTGAAGCTTTAGCCTTTGGCTAAAAGACTGTGTATAAATATAGCAAATAAGTAAAAGGAATACAATAAGCACAGCCAGAAAAAACATTAGAACTAAACTGACTACCAATTTGCATCAAGGAGTCCCTTCCAATAAGAGGGTTATTCCTGTTTCAAATATGCAGCATTTCTCTTTTTCCTAAAGGCACACATTTTCCACAAAGCTATTGATCAGGTTAGCATTAAATGTGCAATTGAAGAAGCACAGGTTAGGTGCTGTTAACTGAAAGCATACAGAGTCTTGAATGCTAGGATGTTCCCAGAAGATAAAGGGGAAAACATGTTTTGTAGTTTCACCATAATGAAACTTACTAAGTTTAATTGGTGCAAAAACAAACAAACCCCCAAAACCAGAAGAGTCTCTCTTTGCAGACATACATGACCAGGTCTGAAACAATAAAAGACAATTACAGGTACAGTTCTAATGCACTTGCTTATTGCAGGGCTGTGTCTGATCATATAATAAAGCACAAAAAATTTTTTTAAAGTGTATTCTTTGAAAACAAGCCTATTTTTTTAACATTATATCATGTCTGCTCTAACTGAAGGCCAGGGGCGTATCTAGGATGGGGCAGGCAGGGCACATGCCCCAGGCGCCACTTGAAGGGGGGGCACAATTTTTTAAAAGTAATTTTAAAAAAAATGGCCACCAAAAACAAAATGGCCACCGTGCATGCTCAAATGGCCTCTGTGAGGCCCTAGGCCATGCCAGGCCTCACAGAGACCATTTGAGCATGGCAGGGGCCATTTTGTTTTCAGTAGCCATTTTTTAAATACAAAATTTATTTTTAAAAATGGCCACCACACATGCTCAAGTGGTCCCTGTAAGGCCCTAGAGACCAGTGGGGGGAGGGGGAACCTTTGCAGACCGCCCCACAGCCTTTAGGAAGCCCCCCAAAGAGGCTGCAGGTAAATTTTTTAATTTAATATAATATAAGTTACTGTACACATATTCATTTTGGCACTATGTACAGAGAATCAGGGCTTGTGAATACTGAGCTGAAGCTTATGAGCTAGGATTGTATTCATTTGCTCTTACTTTGTTTCATGTGATAAGTGAGTTAAACGTGATGTCTTAATAATATGGCTATTAATGGTAAGTTTGTCTTTGAATCAGTGTGAAATCCTTAGTAATAAGGCCCATTGGGAGTTTCTTGCTCTCTTTCTCTCATTTTAACTGTTTTTCTGAAATACTAGAATATATTCCAAGCAGTGACACAGTTTACTCTGCCTATCCTTTAATTATTTTCAGAGTATCTGGGAAAAGTCAAATTCTCCATGTATTTTTTAAAACTGATGTAATAGTGATGCTACAATGTATAGTAGAGAATTAGACAGGCACTTCTGTTTAGTTTTCCAAGTATGTTTAGTTTTCCAAGTACACCTCCAAATAGTAATTGGGTATTTCATGAGCCCCAGCAGACTGAAATTTGTAGTTTCCCAGCATTTTTTGGTCTGGCTACGTCCACTGCTAAATAGTTTTTGAAAGATTAAAAGATTAACGAGCTTGACTTGTATTTTTCAGCTGATATTATGGTAAAGTTATATGAAAGATGGATGTCAGATGTTTGGACAGGGGGCGCAATTTCAGTGCTTGCCCTAGGTGCTATTTTCCCTAGATACGCCTCTGCTGAAGGCCAAGAGCTTCAGGGTTGGCTTTGAGCTTAGGAGAGATTCGCATGCAGCTCACTGTCTGCACTGCAGGTAGTGGGGCTCAAGGTGAGGGGACCAACACATGGCATCCTCTGTGTACTGCAGGATGGTGAGGGACGGTGGCTCACCATCCTGTTGATTTGGGCTGGGCCTGAAGTGATGTGTCAATCAAATCATAAGTAATCTGCTGCTCCCATTCTGAAAAACACTTTTCATGCCTTGATATGTTTGATATACAGTTAATGACTAAACACCCTGCAAAACGTCTTGGTTGTGGGCCTGAGGGGGAGAGAGACATCAGGGAGCATGCCTTCTTCAGGAGAATTGACTGGGAAAAACTGGAAAACAGCGAGATCCAGCCTCCATTCAAGCCTAAAGTGGTATGTAAGATGAGCAATACTTTCTTTCCTAAGACAGTGAACTATTTATGGTTTCACAGTTAAACACCCTGGGCCACCTGAAAAAATGTATCTGAGGGTTGCATAGCCCCCAGGGACAAGTTTCAGGGTGATAGAGAGGAAGGAGAAGATCAACCACATCTACCACCACCATCCTCGCAATTGCTGGTTCTGCTGTAGTCAGGGAGCCTTCCACAGCACAGGTGCTTCTTCCCACAGTGCATGTGCAGCCTTAGTTGCAAGGTCAGTCATTGTATTCATCCCTGCAAACATTTTTATACAGTGCAGTCATTTGGGGAGAGAAGCAAGGCAGGTGCCCAAAGAAGGTGCGGATCATCCAAGTCAAACATGTCTGAAATTTTGCAAAATATGAAGGGGAGAAATATATCACTGAAGAGTAGAACTGCCAGCAGAGTTCTCCCAAGCCAGGCTTAGAGAAGGACGTTTGGGGTGTGTAAGTCTGCCTCCAATAAGAGGATGAGCTTTTAAAGCCCCCAAATTCTTAACCACCTTGTACTTAAATCTCAGATGGATAAAAATTCCTGGCCTTCCCACTCATTCCCACTAGCCCTTGCAGTCCCTCAAAGCTCTCCCCCCTCTAAATACTCTCCCCTCCTTTCCTTTACTTACCTGTCAAGTACGCAGTGGCAGTACGCAAGGAGAGGAAAAGATTTATCCCTTCCCTCACTCTTTGTTGCCCTAATGGGCTGGGTAGCACTGTGTCGAGGAGCAGTGCCCAAGGACCATGGGATAGGTAGTTCTCCCAAGGGCTGCAGTCACTCTAAGGAGAACTACCTCTTCCATTGTGCTCCAAGTTTTGCTATGCAGCACATTAGGGCAGTGCGGAGAGGGGCAGTGGTGATGGTGGTGAGGAGATGACAGCTTTCCTCCTCTCCCCTTCCCTCACATGGCATGACTGTTGGCCCCACTTTCACTTGAGGGAGGTAGTGTCTTGGATAGTGGAGGCTTTGGCTCCCCCTGGTACTAAGTTTAATCATCAAACATGTTATCATCAAGCCCATATTTTTTGGGGCATGGAACAGGAATATAGCCACACCAGCCATTGAAGTAGGTGGATGTCCTCAAATCTATCTGTACAGGAGCCACCTATTTTTAGTGTTTACTGAAGTTGATGGAAGAAGTGAAACCCTGTCATACTGAAGTGAATGATGCTCATTTTATTGGTAGCCGAATGGCCTTGCACTACTTGTATTGTTTTCATTGTTCCTTCCCAAAGCATCTATACTCTTATGTCCTTATTGCCTCTTCACTTCCTTGAAGTTTGCTTTGATTTCACCATCCTGGAACAATTGCTTTTTCAATTCTGAGCAGACTTGAAGATAAGGAACAACATCTCAGAGCACAGTGGTGTTGTTGTTCTTGTCTTTATTGAATTCCTACTTCATAGGAATTCAGTAAAGTTTCAGTGAGAGTGACTTGAGTTCCCTATTTATTTTTCAGCAGGATTATTTACACTAAAATACTTTGTGGTTTTACAAGTCATGTGTGTGTGGACAAAAATGCCATTAGCAACACATGGTACTAACAGTAATATTATTTGAAGTTTAAATAGCAGCACTCAACAAGTTTTATTAGAATGTTTCTTATGCTTACTCAAGTGCTGGAAAGCTGGTTTTCAGCTTTGGTGTGAGCAGTTTACAGCTTGAAATTCTAATATATTGCATTCCATGGAAACCATCGTTCTAGCCTCAAGGTATTTGGTACAGAATCAACTGGGGACCCAAAAAGAGCATTCTCCGAAGCATCTATTCTTAACATGTGGGTTGGAATTCTACCAAAACACCAATCAAGATAATTGCCTTTGTGATTGTTACAAAAGTAGTTTGTTTTTTTAAAACACAGTGCAAGGGTAAAAGAATGTATCACTGGAAACACTTTTCCATTTATAGCAAACCAGACATTAAATGGTGCATGCTGGCAGAATGGTGACACACTCGTGACAAATTCCACTATGATTCAGCTGTGATTCATAGCCATGATCATATAATGTTTTGGGTTTTTTAAATAAAGTAATATGGAACTAGTGCCTCTAATAAATAGGTAACCTTTTTGAGCTTTAACAGATTGTAGAAAATACTCATGGTAAATTAATAACAAATGGCAGATCAGCTAGTATGACAGTATTTATTGTATTAAAAATATTTATAACCCACCTTCCTACTTACAAATACACAAACCTACACATGTGTGCGTACACACACCACACACACCATTGACTGTATCATTTAGAGTTTTGCTGTTACTGTCAAGACACAAATTCATTAAAGCCACCTCATAACAACCATTGCCCCAATCCAGCAAAGAAGCATTTATGTGCAGAAGCAAGCTTCCATGCACGTGCCCTTAGCTGGGTGGGAAACTGAATCCAGAAAAGTACTGTGTAAACAATTTCTTCCTCAGTATGACTTAGAGGGACATATGGCCACAGCACCAATCACACGTTCACAATGGCAGGGACAGGTAGGAAAGTAGATTTGTCCTTCACCTGAACAGCTGATCAGCACTATTATTGATTATCTGACCCAGGGGTGCACATGTGCAACTCTGCCTACTGTGCATGTGTGATCAAGGTCTGTGATTGTGGTGAATTTACCAATATTTAATGAGCATGAGATCCTCTGATATTTGGGCCATTTATTTATGTATTCATTCATTCATTCATTCATTCATTCATTCATCATATTTATATATCGCTTGATATGTGTTTCTCTAGGCAGTGTACACAATGTAAAACACAATTATAAACAGAGTAAAACAATTAATTTCATAGAATAAAAACTGTTAAAACAATTTCACGAGATAAAAACAATCAAACAGTTTAAAATTAATTTCCGTTAAAAGCCTGAGAAAACAGGTGTGTGTGTTTTAAAAATATTTTTATTATTTTATTTCTAATATAAACAGCAAAACATACAAAAGAATAGGAGGAAAAAGGAAAAATAAAAAGGGGAAAAGAGAAAGAAAAAAAGTCCTAGTCAAACAAAGCAATTACAATGATTCTCATTACAATCTATATTCCTCAGCCTGAAATATTTCCACCATCTCCCCTTCCGCTTCTCCACTCTGAAAGATAAGTAGCTACAAGTCTAAGAGAACTAACAATAAAAGCAATAACAAAATTAATGCAAAATTGTCTACACCAGGCAATCAACGTCAAATTTCTCTACAGAGAGAAACCAAATCTTGGATGAGAAACCATACCCTGCAATATATTATATTGAATAAATGGTTCCCATGTCTGCAAAAAAATATCTTCAGATTTGTTCTTAATATATGCAGTAATTTTAGCCATTGATGCATAGCCCCAGAGTTTGAGATGCCAGTCGTCTAAAGACAGATGTAGAAATTAATAAATCACTCCATTAGGTACAGTTTATTAAAGGTATGGGATAAGTATAAACAAAGGATACGGCTAGCATTGTCACCTATAGCTTCAATATTGAATATGTATTTCCACGGAGAAGAACATACAAAACAATTTGATAAATGGAGAGCCTATAATTTACAAAGTCTTATGGCAGAAAGATCAAAAATGAAATCCATTCAATGTTTTAAGTCAGGAGTGGGATGAAACTCCTTCCTGGCTATTGTACTCACAGATTAACAGCATAATTCAGGAAGAAGCTCAGAAGCAAGGTGGAAAATTGAGAGATCTGACAGAATTCGAAACTGTAATAACAAATAACTCAGAGCATCTGCTAGGGCTGATATACAAATTGCTATTGAAATATGACTAGAAATCAGAACAGGTGAAAGACTGTATGATATAATGGATGCAGAATTTTCACAGAACAATAGAGATGCAACAGTGGGAATTTCAGTGGAAGGTGAATATAAGATTTATAGCAAATAGTACTTTAAGAGAAAATTGGTACAAGATGGTTTTTCGCTGGTATATTACCCCAGTGGTGATTTCAAAGATGGACAACAAATATCCTGGGGGATGCTGGAAACGTACAGAACAGAAAGGTACCTTTTATCATATGTGGTGGACATGTAAAAATGCTCAAAAATTCAGGTGTGTCTTAAGGGTCTTTTAAAAAGCAATCAGAAATGGAGATGCTCTTATTTTGACAGGGAGCACATTCCAAAGCCTCAAGTCAGTCACAGCAAAGGTCCAGTCCCTAGTCACCACCAGATGAGCTGGTGGCAAGTGTAATTTGACCTACCCAGATCATCTTAATAGGCAGTGTTCATGACAAAGAAGGCATTCTCTTATCCTGAACCCAAGCCATTGAGCCATAGGTAATAACCAGCACTTTATATTTCGCCCAGAAACATATTGGCAGCCAGTGTAGTTCTTTTAAAATCTCTGTTATATTGTCTCTTTGGGTTGTACCAGAGAGCAGTCTGGCTGCTGCAGTCTGTACAATTGTAGTTCCTGGACTGTGTACAAAGGCAGCCCCACATCAAGTGCATTACAGTAGTAAAGCCTGGAGGTTACCAGGATATGTACCATTGTTTTAAGGTCAGAAATGGGCATAGCTGACATATCAGCCAAAGCTAATAAAAAACACTCCTGGCCACTGCCTCAACCTGAGAAACCAGAGTGAGTTTTGGATCCATCCAGCAGTACTCCTAAGCTACGTACTTGTTCTTTTGTGGGGGAGTGTAATCCCATCCAGAACAGGCAGACCGAAACCATCTCTTGGGTCCTGACCTCCACAGTCAGTACCTCTGATTCAACTTCCATTTGTTATCCCTCATCCAGCCCATGTTGTGCACCACAAGAGATTTTATCCACACAAAAAGTCATTGAAGACATCACAGTGAGTGACTTATGGTTCCAAGGTCAAATTCAAGGGAGAGGGGCACATACTAGCCCTCTCACAACCCTAAACAACTCTGCTAGATGGGAATTTGTGCAAGCAGAAAAGAACCACTTCTTTGCTGCCCACACTGCCGCTCCGTGTTGTGATCTGTTGGATTCGTGCCGAGTCTTCCTCCACTTGTGATCTAGTTGTCTACCTCTCTGCTTCAGCTCCCATAAGTTCTTTCAAATACCATGGGGCTAATTTTGAAGAAAGTTGGAGAGGATAAGGAGCGATTAGAATCACTTAGGACTTGGCTGGTCAAAGACCGTAATAGACTGTTGCTATTGCACTTAGAAGCAATTGTGTCTACTGCTCTAGTGAGCTCATTATTCCATGTTTGAACCAGAGCACTGACAGAATCAATAGCAGAGCCAGCTCTAAACCCTTACCCTTCCAAGACTTCTTGGAATCTTTTTGGAACCAATAACCTTCTTAGGCGGACCAACTTCATAGAGCCATCACCCCTGCAGAGGTGGGTTGTTGCAAGTCCTACCTTAACCAGATGTTGTTCCATCCATAACAATAGGGAGATGACAGGAGATAACCCATGGAACAGCACTATGATTAAAGCAAAAGACCAAATTGAGTGTGTGACCAGCATCATGCGTAGGTCCATAGAGCAACTGGGATAGGCCCATAGTTGTCCTGATCTCTATGAACTCCTGATTCATTCCTGACAACCTAGTCCCAAAAGAACATTAAATTCCCCCACCACCAGCAAACTGGGCAATTCCAATGCCAATTCCACAACCAGATCCATCAACTCAGTTAGGGACTTTGTTGGGCAGCCAAGTGATCGGTACAGCAACAGAAGTCCCAGTCTGTCCGTAGTCCCTAGGCTTAGGTACACAATATAGGCCAATTCCCCAGTATAGGCCAATTCCCCAATAAGGATCCTAGTAAGAGATATGATATTCCTGAGCTATTTTGTAAGGGCGGTCTAAAAATCAAACGAACGAACAAACAAACAAATAATATTCTTACAGACCACAGCCATGCCACCTCCCCACCAACATCTTCTCACCTACTCCACCACAGAGTATCCCACTGGGAGAAACTGGGACCAAACTGGACAACTAGCTTCTCCCGACCATGTATCCGTAATGCATACCAGGTTGGCTCCTTCATCCATAATCAAGTCATGGATGGTATCAAACCTATTTTGAGGTTCTGTGGGTAATTGGCACTGCTCTCCAAGGTTAAAGAGCTGGTAGGCCTGCTGGAAGAGGAAACAGCAATTAAATTTTCTGAGTTCCCTTCTGCGTAACAGCCTGCTAAACAACCAGTGCCATATCTACCAGCACCATATCATTTGTATGTTGAGATTTTTCTGGCCATCTTTATACTAATTGAGGCATGGTCCTTGTCATAATTACTTATTTTACTTCAGAAATGAGCATCCAGAAAATTCTACCTGAAAACTATACATCACCCAGATAATCTGAAATGAGACAATATTTATATTTTAATATCAAAATTTAGTATTTTTGTTGTTAACCACTGTGTATTAAAGAATAACCCTTATACACATGAGCAGTCCTTGATTCAGAAAAAGAACTGTGGGACATATCAATTAATTTCAGTTCAATAGGTACACTTTTCTAAACAGTATGATGCTTTGTTGGGAAACTTACTGTACATGGATTCCATTTATTTTCATATTTTCCTTTTTTCTCCCCCAGTGTGGCAAAGGTGCCGAAAACTTTGACAAATTCTTTACCAGAGGACAGCCAGTGTTAACGCCACCTGATCAGCTGGTCATTTCTAACATAGACCAAGCAGATTTTGAAGGGTTCTCCTATGTCAACCCACAATTTATGCATCCGATGTTGCAGATTGCGGTATGAAAGTGACAGACACAAAGGAAACTACACAGTGAAAATCTGTTCTTATCCCTGGAGTTTTTAGACCTTTGCCTTCTTGATTCCATTGGGATCTGAAAATTGTAGGGGTAAGAAGGAAAGAGATTGAGGTTTACAGTGACAAATGTGTGGTCTTAGGAAATCACCACATATCACCCATTGTATTCATCTAGGAATCACTGCTGCTTTTAGGTTACTCTTATGAAGCTAGCCTTTGTCAATGCATTGTTATAACTTCTGTTGTTCCCCCCTTTGTACCCTTGTACTTCAGTCACTGAAATTCTCTCCTTAAAGAGTTAATAACAAGCATAAGAGTACCATGTAGGCTTGGGGAAAATGCGTACTTATATATATATATTTTAAAGAGGATCTGAAATGTTGCATGCACAGCCCTCTGGGACCAGCTTTCTAACTGGTCTTCCTGTTGCCATGTTTTAGGATGACTAAGTAATAATAGGCTTGAAAAGGTAAAATATTTGAGGTGGGGGCAGGGGGAGAAGATGATTGATAGAAACAGCAGAGTCAAAGAAAAATTTCCTTGATATTAAAAACTGAGCAGGTACCTATTGAAACAGATACAGTGAGGGAAATAAGTATTTGATCCCCTGCTGATTTTGTCCGTTTGCCCTCTTGACACAGAAATGACCAGGCTATAATTGGAATGGTAGGTTTATTGTAGCTGTGAGAGACAGAATAACAACAAACAAACCCTCAAAAGCCCAGTGCCCAAAAGTCAGCGATGGATTTGCATTGTAGTGAGGGAAATAAGTATTCGATCCCTTCACAAAAGATGTCTTAGTACTTGGTGGCAAAACCCTTGTTGGCAATCACAGAGGTCAGACGTTTCTTGTAGTTGGCCACCAGGTTTGCACACAACCCAGGAGGGATGTTGTCCCACTCCTCTTTGCAGATCCTCTCCAAGTCAGAAAGGTTTCGAGGCTGATGTTTGGCAACCCGAACCTTCAGCTCCCTCCACAGATTTTCTATGGGATTAAGGTCTGGAGACTGGCTGGGCCACTCCAGGACCTTCATGTGCTTCTTCTTGAGCCACTCCTTTGTTGCCTTGGCTGTGTGTTTTGGGTCATTGTCATGCTGGAATACCCATCCACGACCCATTCTCAATGCCCTGGCTGAGGGAAGGAGGTGCTCACCCAAGATCTGACGGTACATGGTCCCGTCCATCGTCCCTTCGATGCGGTGAAGGTGTCCTGTCCCCTTAGCAGAAAAACACCCCCAAAGCATAATGTGTCCACCTCCATGTTTGACGGTGGGGATGGTGTTCTTGGGCTCATAGGCAGCATTCCTCCTCCTCCACACATGGCAAGTTGAGTTGATGCCAAAGAGCTCGATTTTGGTCTCATCTGACCACAACACTTTCGCCCAGTTCTCCTCTGGATCATTCAGATGTGCATTGGCAAACTGCAGACGGGTCTGTACATGTGCTGCCTTGAGCAGGGGGACCTTGCGGGCACTGCAAGTTTTCAGTCCTTCACGGCGTAGTGTGTTATCAATTGTTTTCTTGGTGACTATGGTTCCAGCTACCCTGAGATCATTGACAAGTTCCCCCCGTGTAGTTCTGGGCTGCTTTGTCACCGTTCTCATGATCATTGCAACTCCACGAGGTGAGATCTTGCATGGAGCCCCAGACCGAGGGAGATTGACAGTTATTTTGTGTTTCTTCCATTTGCGAGTTATCATGCCAACTGTAGTCACCTTCTCACCAAGCTGCTTGGCGATAGTCTTGTAGCCCAGTCCAGCCTTGTGCAGGTCTACAACCTTGTCCCTGACATCCTTCGACAGCTCTTTGGTCTTGGGCATGGTGGTGAGTTTGGAAGCTGAGTGATTGCTTGCTTCTATGGACAGGTGTCTTTTATACAGGTACTGTAACAAGCTGGAATTAGGAGCACTCCCTTACAGGGGGTGTTCCTCATCTCAGCTCATTACCTGCATATAGTGAAAAGACACCTGGGAGCCTGAAATCTTGCTGGTTGATAGGGGATCGAATACTTATTTCCCTCACTACAATGCAAACCCATCGCTGACTTTTGGGCACTGGGCTTTTGAGGGTTTGTTTGTTGTTATTCTGTCTCTCACAGCTACAATAAACCTACCATTCCAATTATAGCCTGGTCATTTCCGTGTCAGAGGGCAAACGGACAAAATCAGCAGGGGATCAAATACTTATTTCCCTCACTGTACATGAACAAATCAGGTCGAGAAGAGCTTTTAACATCTGTTGATCAAAACAGAGGCAAATGTATACACTAAAACTTCAATATGAAATGGAAAAGAGAGAGAGATGTAGGATCAGTGCTAACTAGCTCAAAGGTAAAATGGCATAATAACTGATATGTGTATTAATTTTAATCTCCATGAGATTATATTGTGATCCAGGTGCCATTTTACTCCTTAATTTATGCCACTATTCAAATTTATCATTAAGCCAGTTCTAATACTTTGTTAACAAATATTTCTTACCTTGACTCTGAAACAAATCTGTAAAAGTTTCTCCTTAATTTCCACTTATTTATTATAAACTGCATGATAGGTTAAGAGTATGGAAAGTGTTTGAACAATGTATTACTAAAAGTATGGAGTTCAGAATCACTCCTTGCTTTTCCCAAGATAATTAAGGCTTTTTTTAAAAAAAAACAAATTATAATTGATTAAAGAGCCCTGGAGCCACAGAAAAATAAAGTAAGAATTAAAAAGCAACTGAAGATGATTTCTAAAACAGAAGTTATCCTGGTTGAAGCTGTTGAATACATTTTTGCATATGCATCATGCAATGAATTTTGCATGTTTAATAATAATAAACATTAAGTTAATCTATATTATGGATAACGGTTTCAAGTATAAAGATATACATTTTTATGAGACACAGCTGTGCTATATTTGTGAAGATTCTTGTTCTGAATAACCTTTTATTTAGATTTAGCTTAATGCTTTATTATTACTATTTTGTGGGTTTTTAAATTCTGAATAATGTTGATAGTTTAGGACAAACTATGCTTTATTTTTGTGCAGGTCTACTTCTAAATTATAATGGCTACCTGCAGGTTTTCTACAAGACTTGGGCCACAATCAAACGGGGTATGCATGCATGTTCCACCCATATAGGTATTTGCACTATTTAAAAGCTACCCCACAACCTCCAAGCTGCTAAAGAGAAACTCTGCTGGTATCTGTAGCACATTTTTTCCTGGGTTTTCCTTTACCTTAAGTCTTGTACCAGATCCCCACATCATCTTTTTAAAATCTCAGGCCGAATAAAGAACAGTTTGGATGGTTTGTGTTGGGGCAGGAAGGAGAGGATAGAGACTGGGGGTGGGGGGTGGGATGGGAACTGGCTGCACACTCAGAACATAAGCCCTTCCCTCTTGTGAGTTGTGGCTGGAGTGAGAGGGTGGCTACATACCTGTGAATTATTATTTTTTAATGGAGAAGAAGAATAGGTCAGTGCTGTGATTAACAGATTCCCCCCACTTTTAGTTCAAGCCATGTTTGCTTTTTTCTCTTACTTATTAGAAGATGCTTATTTTAGGATCAGTAAATCTTTGGTTTGCATTTTTAGCATGTGTACTGTGGTATACTATTTTAAAATTATCCTTCAATATTTTCCTTGTTAATATTTACAACTTAGGTGCTGAATGTGCACGTCAGTGCAGCAATCCTATCATTTTAATAAGTTGCACAAAGAATACCATGAAGGAGAGG
The DNA here is from genome assembly GCF_027244095.1 of Hemicordylus capensis. Classification (NCBI taxonomy): domain Eukaryota; kingdom Metazoa; phylum Chordata; class Lepidosauria; order Squamata; family Cordylidae; genus Hemicordylus; species Hemicordylus capensis. The sequence continues at coordinate 412,043,892 of NC_069658.1, forward strand.
TTCCCCATGTATTGAAGCATTAGTTTTACACTACAGCTAACTATATCACACAGTGTGCCAAAATAATTAAATCAATCTGCTCTTGCTAACAGTCTCTCTGTTCTCTCATACTATATTCTGAGAACTTGTGTAAGGATGAATTCACACATGTCATTTTTCCTCCATGAAAGTAGTGCAGGGGGAAATACACACAGCTATGCCTGTATCACATGTAAGGTTCATTCACAACTCTCTTTTGCTACATGTATGTCTGTTGGGAACATTCTGCTGACCAGAGCTCTCCAAGAGGCATGCACACATGATGAAATAGGCAAGTGCATGATGGTATGCATAGTTTTTTCTTACCCTTATTTGCGAAAAAGCAGGCATTTGTGAAATTATTCTTAGCCTGTATATCAGCTATGCCCAACACTGGCTATTAAGGATGTGCATGGACCAGTTTGGCACTCTTTTTCTGGAGCACTGAACTGGTTCGGAGGTCCAGTGTTCGAGCCAGTTTGGAGGCTTTTTTTTTTTTAAGGGCAATGAGGGTGCCTTTACTTGCCCCACCACAGTTCCCCCGCCAGCACTCGCCACAAAAGTGTCGGTGCGGGGCTGCAGCATACCTCCCTGCAGCCCCAGTAAGCACCATACTGGAAATGGCTGGCACGCACATCAGCCATTTCTGGTATGGCACTTACCAGGGCTGCAGGGAGGTACACTGCAGCCCCGCACCAACACTTTTGTGGAGAGCGCCGGTGGGGGAAATGCAGCGGGGTAGGTAAGGGCATACACACTCCACCTCCTGTGAGTGCAGGAACTGGTTCGTACACATCCCTACTGACTGTGAGAATTTGAGGAGGTCTCTATTTTAGGCTGTTAGTTCGAATCCCTGCCAATGTGCTTGTAGTCACCTATATCAGGCAACAGCGATATAGGAAGGTGCTGGAGACGGATGCTCACTTCAGTGAAAACAGCAAAGGCACCATCTCATACTGCATGGGAGAAAGGCAATGGTATTCTCTCCATTGCCACTCCTGTATACTACCACAAAAACTGCATGGCTCTGTGGTCGCCAGGAGTCAACGCAGACTCGATGGCACAATCGTTCCTCCCCCTCACTTTCTATTTTAGGCAAAACTCTCATTCTAGAAATACATTGCAGTCCATGTGATTAAAGATGTCTCCACATATTTAAAGCTGAGTAGAATCCATAGTTGTGTGATAAATAGTTGTGTGCTGGAATATTACACTGACAGGTACTTTCAGACATCATGGCTTGGATCCAAAGAATAGTGAGTAGAAGGAGAAAATGACATGAGGTACATAATTCTTATGTAAGCACAAGTGGAAGACTTTTTCACAGTGCAGAACCACAGGGCATCAGGATTACTAGCCACATTTCTCATATTGTAAAGAAAATACAGGCTGCAACATATACACTTTAGTGCCCCATAAAAGGGTTTTGAAAAGAGCTTGTGCAAATTTGTGCAAGATCTTGCCAAAAGAAGGAACTCTCTTGAATTTGGAGTCAGTTTTCTCATGCAAATCTCTTCCACTGAGTCAAATTGCCCTTCCCTAAGTGGAAGAGGCTTTCCATTAGCATAAAGGCACCTTTGGATCCAAGCCATGTTTACGTGGCCTAGTGGCATCCTCTCACAAGTTAAATATAGGTCACCTATAGGTTTGTCATACTTTTTCTAACAGCTGACTGTGCAAAAATATTCCTGCATTTTTTTTAACATTTTCTTGTCACCCCATTTAGCACTTATGTAGGCATAGCTATTACCACAGTTTTCATTTCCAGTGCCCCAGGTTAATCACAGAGAAGTAAACAGACCTGGAGGAAGGTGTCACTTCTGGTCTTTTTCCTGTATCATTAGGTTACTAGATCAGTTTATTCTCTATGATCAGCTGAGAACGCACCAAGTAGATGACAAAATCCTTGGTGAAAATTGCTATAATGAAAGGATATCAAAAAATAGCTTAAACAGCAAAGTTTGCTTGTGCCATGAACTCTACAATCATATTTAAAACCAGTAATATAGAACCAATACTGTGAATAAGAGCCATTTAAATTTGGGCCTGCATATTTTTTTATCTGACTAGAAATAGTAGCAAAATGAAAAATTAGGTAAATCTAGGTGAAGCATGTATTTAAAAAATTAAGCTATCAAATAAGCCTGTTAGTATGTTATAACTATATCTTATAGATATTAAACTAAGTTTTGACTTTTAAATTTCCCTCTTTTTCAGAACCGTTGCCACAATTTCAAGATAAAGTATATCTTTGCCATTAAAAAAATAGATAGTTTTGAATAGTTTAACTTTTTGCCATTATTGAATTGATAGTTTTGAATGCTCAGTGCTTGGTAACCTACCTATAATTGGCACAGCCCAGAAAAAGCAAACATTCTTAAATCCCACTTACTCAATACATTTTGTCATTGTCAAAACATTACTATCTCAGCTATAGTATTTTTGGATCTTATAAGATTTAGAAACTGCCCATCTAGCATTCCTTAGAAAATAACTTGTTTCAGAACTTTATTTCACAGAAATTTCCCTTGTTTCTCCAGCCTTCAACGTAGTCAGATCAGTTTTTGTGAGACTTTAGTATCTATACTGGGTGCTGGTAGTACTGTTCATCAGTGTGCAAAATGCTTTGCAATACAACACACAAGAATAAAGATCCCTGCCCTTAGGAGCTTACAGTTTAAGATCTGGTTTGTAAGAGTGACTCTCGGGTGCTAGGTTATGGAAAGGCATTGAAAAGGACAGTTGTACAAAGGATTATCAGAGTGCTTCTACAAGAATCATTTAGGAAAGCCAAATAAAACAATGCCAGGTTGTTGATTATAGGAACTTATTTATAGTTATCTGGAAGTGCATAATAATATGAACTAGTGTCAGCACTTAATAGATTTTGTATCTGAGCCATGATGAAAAGTTTCTTAGATGTGTTCTTAAGCTACTTTGTGCACACTGGAGATTGCACTACCAGATGCAGTCATTTCCAGCAAATATATTCGTATTTTCATAAGCACTTTCACTTTCTCTTGAATTTCTCCTTTTCAGCAGAAGGCAGTATTCTCTGCTCCTGCTCTCTTAAGGTCCTAGCATTGGTAATATGATGTTCTCTCCTGGATACAGCTGCTTTTAATGGCATTTCTTGCACCGCTGTACAAAAGGAAGGAAACCTGTAGCAAAATGGCAGCATTCATGGATGTTGCTGGGGTATGACAGAAAAGCATGCTTAAGAAGCCACTATCCTCCTAAATTCAATACTTCTTTTTCATGTAGCCAGCAAACACAAGAGACATATCTTTAGCCTTCAGTTTTAAATAGTCCATTGAATTAAAACATTTTTAATCGACAGAGAGTTAATGGGGCATATCAAAACTTTAGCAAATAATCAAGTCAGAAAGAAAGCTTCTACTCTGTTATTTAACAGTGCAATCCTATGCATGTTTACTCAGAAGTAAGTTCTGCTGTATTAAGTAAGACTTATCCCTAGGCATGTGTGCATAAAATTGCATCCATCAAATTCTTTTTGACCTATATATATTTTTAAATATAAAAGTCTAATGTTGCTAACACTAATTGGTATTTTTTGTACTTGGTATTTTTTGTACATTCAAGCCACAACTCAGTGGTCCTTCACATCTTCCCACACCACTCTCCCCATCAGCAACCACCTGCAGGTGGAGAGCTTTGATCACACAAGATAGCTGCACACGCTTAATGGAGCACATAAGGAGACCAACTGAATTGGGATCTCAGTGTATATTGCTTTTCACATAGTTGTTCATGACAGTCATCAAAATGCAAGTGGTTCCCTCTCAGCCAAACTCCATACAGGTATGCCAATATAACAAGAGGGAAGTATTTACAATATTAAGTTTACAGGGGCTATGTTATCAAGAAAATTTGAAAAATGTATAATAATGTGATTTGTCATACATGTCTTTAAATCATTAGAATTTTAATCATTAAGTTGTCATCACTGGTCTGTTTGAGGACTCTTTTGTTTCTTTATGTATGTAAAATAGCTGTATTAATTTAGTTGTAGCTATGTTCAATTCAAACAAAGGAACTTTATTTGCAATATAGTAAAATGCAAAATCCAGTAGCTAAATCTCTTTCCTTTTGAATCCATAATCCATTTGAAATGTTTAAAATAAATTAACTGTGATTTAACAATGGGAAATTTATGTATGACTTAATATCAACTGATAACTGTGCCAGTGAAGCTTGGCAATTATACAGCCTTACAGTGAAATAAGCAAGCATGCACTAAAGACCTCCTGATCATATGAAACGCTGTAGTAGGAGGGGGTAGGTGTTGTTATTGTTTCATCTCAGGGCTGGGATGCAGGAATAATGGACTTCTTTTCCCAGCTCTGCCAATGACTCCCTCTGTGGCCTTGGGCAAGGTACTAAACCTTTCTGCCTCAGTTTCCCCGTCTGTAAAATGGGGATAATAATTCTTAATATCCCTCACAGACGATTGTGAGAGCTGTTTTAGTTATTGTTCCGGGTGCACTTTTAATGTGAGCATTATATTAAAGGTATTAAACGTTTTAATATGGAATCCATTTGTTCAATTTACATGGTTTTGCTGAAAATGCCATGCTGTTTATACTTTTTATACAACTTTAATAGTTCTGCTGTGAAACAATACCAAATTTTATCTTGATATATTTCTTACAGGATCTGGAGTACAGCTTAGCTCTTGTCAAGCCAAGTCCTCTATAGTGTTGCAAAATGCTGCTTTTGCCAAATCATATAGACACAGTTTTCCTACTACTGGGACTCAAACTCTGAATAAATAGCAGCACTGGTTGCATCGTAAGGCAAAATTTCCCCACTGTTACAGTGATTTGACCCCATAGATATTTTCTAGCAATGTTTAATAAAGCCACAGGAAGGGAAAAGTTAACCTTTTAAAGGCAGCTGATGCAGTCAGTGAAAATCACATTCAGCTGATCATTCATTTTGGGCTCAGATGTGCTCAGCTCCTTCTGCATCTGGTCTACTGGTAGAAAATGTATTTCATTTTTATCAGTGGCTGATTCACAGAACAGATCACACAGCAGGCCACAGCTGGATTTCCCTGGATTCTTTTGTGTTGAGTCTCACTTCTGGGCACCAGTTTCACTGGGGGTTTCTTTTACAGAAGCCTCACTGAAACAAGTGGGAGTAGCACAAGGTCATTGAGCAAGATGGGGGTGGTGATGGTGGAATTGATTATGCAAACACTTGAGTCCATCCATTTTTAGCAAATGCAAAGAACTATCCATCCCTATCCAAAGCCCTTGCATGCTCCCCAGGACTCCCTCTGCAAAGCAGGCATTGCCACTGGGAGATTTTCCCATTAACTTTGTGGCATTTGCAGAGTTCATCCTACTGTTGTTTTAATTGGGAAACCCTGCAGGAAAGATAATTCCCTACGTTCAATCTTAGCACCTGCACCCAGAAGACATTTCCGGCTCAGAATGATGGGTTTTATGAGCCTGTAATTTGAGTCAGTTGGGCTTTGCATGAGTAAGTGCTATGCAGGGTCTTAGTCCTTGTCATTTCCTTTGGTATGGGTAGAAGATTGAATTCCGTAAGCTTTCTTAAAAATAACTGTGGAGGAGCCATTTCTTTTCATGACTTAGATGAATGCAAGCCAGTCTAACAAAATGGAATGCAATTTTGTTTCTTATAAACCCTAAAATAAGTAGGTCATAGGCTATGGCCAGGTCACAGCCCCTAAACTATGGCCTTTTAAGCATGCATGAATAAGATCTAACACACCATAGTATTTGCTGTGTTCACTTTTCTTTCTCTTGTTCTTTTCTCCTGACACATACCAGAACCAATAAAATTTTACAGTTTATAAAAGATACCACTTTAAGGCTCAGTATTTGTATTTATAAGAGAGGGAAGTGTTTTCTAATTATTTAATAACTGCAAGGTACTGTAGGAAACATGGAGAGGCCATTCATTTGCAGGCAAGATTAATGTACAAATTGTTGCACTTTTTTCCTTAATCTAACTGATTAAGCTTTGTTTGCATGACATGTTTTTTTTTTTGTTAAATGTTAATGGTAGTTTGAAAGCAAGTGAGTATGAATAAAGATACTTATAATTATGTTATTGTGGTGTGTCTTTCTTGCACTGAAGTTTTTGGCTGACCTTAAATTTTGTTGGATGATTTAACCAGCCATGATGCCCCCACTTATATACATTTCTGTCACTTTATAAAGTAACCTCCTATTTTTGAGCCTGGCAGAGCTAGCAAGTCAGGTCTACCAGTTCCTAGAGGTCATGCCTACCATTCCAGGGTGGGGTGACCCCCAAGTGAGCAGGTAGACCAGGTCACCTTTGTGCTAGTGGCCAGGGCTACCCCTGTACGGCCAGGTCTACTAGCCACACACAGAAGGCCCTGGGTAGACCTGAATTGTGTTGCTCCAGTGGCCTGGTCTAATGCATACCTCCCTTCCCAAATCAATGGGAGGACTAGGCCACCCAGCTCTCCAGAGGCCAAGTTTATTGCTGCCACTGGCCCACTGAAGTAGACCTGGTAGACCTGGCCTCCACTGTTCCAGGAGCCAGGTCTCCTCCTGCCATGCTGCTGCCCCATTCAAGTCAATTGGTAGACCTACACACCTCTCTCTCTCTCTCTCTCTCTCTCTCTCTCTCTCTCTCTCTCTCTCTCTCTCTCGTATATATTAGTGTGTGTGTGTGTATGTGTATGTGTATGTGTATGTATATGTGTGTGTGTGTATAGATGTTCCATACATCTGCTGTAGGGGAATACAACATGCTGCTGCATAGAGAAAAGAAGACACCAACAACCTACCTGCACTGCTATCTGCGAGATTAGAGTCTTCTCAAAATTCATTAGGGGCTTCTGTCTAAAATAGATTAGGGGCTTCTGTCTAAGATTAGGGGCTTCTGTCTAAGATTAGGGGCTTCCTAAGATAGGCCCTCTGCATTGCTCAATAATTATTCAGCAAAACAGAATTAGAGCAAAAGGCACACAATGTGGGCTGTGACCTCTTTTTTCCCTCTTAAGAGGATGGCATTGAGAGGGATTTCTTCTCACACATCATCCGGCCGCTCTTTTCCTGTGGGCATCCAGGATATGGTTCCAATCAATTGCTTGAAAATTAGCATCATTAGGCTTGCAGATCAGGACCTTGGCCCATAGTTAAGTGTAATCAAACAACTGCATGTTACTAACAGTATTTCAGTAGATCCAAAAGTTTTATAAGCCTCTGAAAAACAAACATCGAACTAGTAATTTATTTTATTTGTTTGTTTATCAAATTTGTACACCGCCCCAAACTTTCGTCTCTAGGCGGTTAACAATAACATAAAACCAGTTAAAAACATATACAAAAAACTTAAAAACAATTTAAAAGTAAACCAGGGATTAAAACCCCAAAATTTAGGAAGCTGAGAAAGCTTGGGCGAAAAGAAGGGTTTTCAGGTGTTTTTTGAAAATTGCCAGAGATGGGGTGGATCATATCTCAGCAGGGAGTGCATTCCACAATCTCGGGGCAGCGACCAAGAAGGCCCGTCTCTCTGTAGCTACCAAGCGAGTTGGCAGTAACTGGAGACGGACCTCCTCAGATGACCTCAGTGGGCTTGTAGTAAAGAAGACGCTCTCTTAGATACCCAGGGCCTAATCTGTTTAGGGCTTTGTAAGTTATAACTAGCACTTTGTATTTTGTCCGGGAACCGATTGTCAGCCAGTGTAACTCCATCAGTAATGGAGTAACATGGTCTCTCCGAGATGACCCAGAGACCACCTGGCTGCCATGTTCTGAACCAACTGAAGTTTCTGGACTACGTACAAAGGCAGCCCCACATAGAGCGCATTACAAAAGTCAAGTCGGGAGGCCACCAACAGATGTACCACTGTTTTGAGGTCATTGATCTCAAGAAACGGGCGCAGCTGGCGTATCAGCTGAAGCTGATAGAAAGCACCCCTGGCCACCGCCTCAACCTGAGAAACCAGGGAGAGGTGTGAATCCAGTAGTACTCCCAGACTGCGAACCTGTTCCTTTTGGGGAAGTCTGACCCCATCTAGAACAGGTAGATCAAAATTGTCTCTAGAGTTCTGACCCTGCACAATGAGTACCTCCGTCTTATCTGGATTCAGCTTCAGTTTATTCTCCCTCATCCAGCCCATTACTGCTTCCAGGCAGGCATTTAGGGAGGATATGCCCCCTCCTGAAGAAGCTGACATGGAGAAATAGATCTGAGTGTCATCAGCGTACTGGTAAAACCCAGCTCCAAATCCCCTGATGATCTCTCCCAGCGGTTTCATGTAGATGTTAAAAAGCATTGGAGAAAGTACGGAGTCTTGAGGGACACCATACTTAACCTCAGATTTCGAAGAGCAACAGTCTCCAATCGACACCATCTAGAATCTATCCAAGATGTAGGAGAAGAACCACTGTAAGGCAGGGCCTCCCACCCCCAACACCCTCAGACGTTCCAGAAGGATACTATGGTCAATAGTATCGAAAGCCGCCAAGAGATCCAAAAGGACCAACAGAGTCACACTTCCTCTGTCAATTCCCACTTGGAGATCATCCATCAGGCTGACCAAGGCAGTCTCCACCCCATAGCCCTCCCAAAAACCAGTTTGAAATGGGTCTAGATAATCAGTTTCCTCTAAGACCGCCTGGAGCTGAGAGTCCACCACCCTCTCAATTACCTTGCCCAGCCATGGGAGTTTGGAAACAGGCCTATAATTGCTCAACTCCAAGGGATCTAATGCAGGCTTCTTTAGAAGAGGTCTAATAATTGCTTCCTTGAGACAAGGGCATCCTGCCCTCCCTCAGAGAAGCATTTATAATTTCTACCAGGCTGTCTACAACAACTTCCCTGCTAGATCAAACAAGCCATGTTGGACCCTTGGGTCAAGAGAACAAGTGGTAGGCCTCACCGCTCCAAGCAGCTTGTCCACATCCTTCAGTTCAGTCACGAACTGAAACCAATCCAGTTGAATCACATAAGAGAAGTTGTTGGGCACCTCCAGCTCAGACCTCAAATTAACTGTGGAATCTCCATCTAGGTAGGCCCTAATCCGAGAGATTTTATTTGCTAAAAACTCTTTAAACACATCTCAGCGGGTAACTAATGAATTCTGGTTCAAGGGGGTGGGGACAGATACTAGTCACCTCACAACCCTGAACAACTCTGCTGGACATGAACTCACAGAGGCAATACAGGCAGAAAAGAACCGTCTCTTTGCCGCACGTATTGCTTGAGCATAGATCTTTAGATGTGCTCTATGTCGCAATCTGTCAGATTCGAGCTAAGTCTTTCTCCACTTGCACTCCAGTCGCCTACCTTGCCACTTCAGCCCCCATAGATCTTCTGTATACCAAGGGGCCAATTTTGAAGCGGGTTGGTGGGGACGCTTGGGGGCAATCATGTCTACTGCCCTGGTGAGCAAGTTGTTCCAATTCTCAACCAGGGCATCAACAGGATCACTAGCAAAGCCAACACTGAATCCCTCCAAGGCTTCTTGGAATCTTACTGGATCCAATAACCTCTTCGGGTGGACCATTCTGATGGGCCCCTCGCCCCTGCGGAGGTGGGAAGTGGTTGTAAGTCCAACTTTAACCAGATGGTGGTCCGTCCATGACAATGGGGAAATCTCAGGAGTCCCCACCCACGGAACACCACCCTGATCAGAGTAAAAGACCAAATCAAGCGTGTGACCTGCAATATGCATCGGCCCAGAGACCACTTGGGATAGGCCCATAGTTGTCATGGCCACTATGAACTCCTGAGCTACCCCAGACAGATTGGTCCTGAATAGCAATAGCAATAGCACTTACATTTATATACCGCTTTATAGCCGAAGCTCTCTAAGCAGTTTACAATGATTTAGCATATTGCCCCCAACATTCTGGGTACTCATTTTACCGACCTCGGAAGGATGGAAGGCTGAGTCAGCCTTGAGCCCCTGGTCAGGATTGAACTTGTAACCTTCTGGTTGCAGGGCAGCAGTTTTACCACTGCACCACCAGGGGCTCAATGAAATGAACATTGAAGTCCCCCAGCACCAAGAGTCTGGGAAACTCCAACGTGAGTTCCGTGACCAAGTCCGTGAGCTCAGTAAGGGATTCCATTGGGCAGCGGGGTGATCAGTACACCAACAGAAGTCCCAATCTATCCCTGGTTCCCATACTCAAGTACACATATTCGATATGGTCCGATACCTGAACAGGGACCCTGGTAAGGGAGATGTTATCCTTATAGACCACAGCCCACTCCACCTCCCCGCCCACGTCCCCTCACCTGCTCCTCTACAGAATATCCTGGAGGGAGAAGCTGGGGCCAAACTGGACCACTAGCCTACCCCAACCAAGTCTCGGTAATACAAACCAGGTTGGCCCCTTCATCCATGATATCACGGATTAGTTCAGATTTATTTTGGACTGACCTGGCATTTCAGAGGAGCAGGGAAAGGCTATGTGGGTTGTTGGCAGTGCTCCCCGAGGTCAAAGAGCTGGTAGGACAGCCGGAAGGGAAGACAGCTATTAAATTTCTGACTACCCTTCCCCTGGAACGGCCCACTGACCTGCCAACATTACTACTTCTATTCCCCACCACCACTGGGATAGCTGCCCCATAGTCAACAAAGGCACACCCTGTCCCCCCATCTCCAGACGAACCCAAACACATTACAGCAACTTCAACCCAAGTCTAAAACAGCTTAAAACTAATTAAACAGAAGGCCTCTGTTATAAAGCAATGAAGTGCTTTATAGAAAGAAATCATCTGCATGAATTAGTCTGCCATGCAATCTATGCAATATCCTGCATTACATGCCATGCCATGGAATGTAAGACTTCCCATAAGAAGAATGTCACCAAAAGCCTTCCAGTTGCAAAAATCATAATGTTTTTAACGGCTTATGACATGGATTTCCTTTACTGAAGTTTTTACATTTTCCCAGCAATCCCGGATATTTATTTATTTATTTATTTATTTATTTATTTAATATACCGCCCTTCCAAAATGGCTCAGGGAAGTTTACAATTAAAACAGGCCACTAAAACAATGAAAAGCTAAAACAAATTAAAAACAATATAGCAATTAACAATTTAAAAACATTTTAAAACAACAATTAAAGAGTTTACAGTAATTAAAAGCCCCAAAATTGGGTTAAAATTTTTTAAAACCCTGGAAAGCCAGGCCAAACAAATACATTTTAAGGACTCTCCTGAAGGCTAATAGAGAATTCAAATTACGGATTTCCGCAGAGAGCACAGTCCACAGCCCCGGAGCAGCCATAGAGAAGGCCCGCCTCTGTGTCGCCACCAGACGAGCTGGTGGTAACTGGAGACAAACCTTCTCAGATGACCTTAATGTGCGGTGGGGATCATGCAGAAGAAGGCGCTCTCTAAGGTAACTCGGGCCTAAGCCGTTCAGGGCTTTAAAGGTAATCACCAGCACTTTGTATTTTGCCCGGAAACATATCGGCAACCAGTGCAATTGTTTCAAAACAGGTGTAATATGGTCTCTCTGGGTTACCCCAGAGACCAATCTGGCTCCCACATTTTGAACTAATTGAAGTTTCCGAACTACGTACAAAGGCAGCCCCATGTAGAGCGCATTGCAATAGTCAAGCCGGGAGGTTACCAGCTGGTGCACCACTGTTTTGAGGTCATCCTCCTCAAGGAATGGGCGCAACTGTCGAATCAGCTGAAGCTGATAGAAAGCACTCCTGGCCATGGCCTCCACCTGAGAAACCAGGGTGAGGCTTGGGACCAGGAGTACTCCTAAGCTGCGCACCTGCTCCTTCTGGGGGAGTGTGACCCCATCCAGCACAGGGAGATCTAACTCACTCCTCAGATTCTGAGCCCCCACAATGAGCACCTCCGTCTTGCTTGGATTCAGCTTCTATTTGTTCTCCCTCATCCAGCCCATAATTGCCTGTAGGCAGGCATTTAAAGAGTGAGTGCCATTTCCTGAAGATGAAAAGGAGAAATAGATTTGGGTGTCATCAGCATACTGATAACACCCAGCACCAAATCTCCTGATGACCTCACCCAGCGGTTTCATGTAGATATTAAAAAGCATTGGTGACAGAATGGAGCCCTGAGGGACTCCATATAATAGCTCCTGCTTTGAGGAGCGACTGTCACCAAGCTCCACCATCTGGGATCTACCCGAGAGATAGTAACGGAACCACTGCAAAGCAGTGCCCCCTATTCCCAGCTCCTCCAGGCGACCCAGAAGGATACCATGGTCGATGGAATCAAACACCACCAAGAGATCCAGGAGGACCAACAGAGTCACACTCCCTTTGTCGATTCCCCGGTAAAGGTCATCCATCAGGTCGACCAAGGCTGTCTCAACCCCATAGCCCATTCTAAAGCCAGTTTGAAATGGGTCTAGATAATCAGTTTCTTCCAAAACTGCCTGGAGCTGGTTAGCCACCACCCTCTCGATTACCTTGCCCAGTCAGGGGAGATTAGAGATTGGCCTATAACTATCCATCGCTGAGGGATCCAGGGTAGGCTTCTTAAGAAGAGGTCTAACTATTGCCTCCTTCAAACAAGGAGGCACCCTACCGTCCCCCAGCGATGCATTTATGATATTAACTAGGCCATCTCCAACAATCTCTCCACTAAATCGAAGCAGCCAGGTTGGGCAAAGATCCAGAGAACAAGTGGTAGGCCGTACCGCTCCAAGCAGCTTGTCCACGTCATCAGGAGTCACAGATTGAAACTGATCCAACCTAACACTGCAAGAGGGATTGCTGGATACCTCCATCACAGACCCTGCAGAAATAGTGGAGTCCAAGTCGGCCCAAATACAGGAGATTTTATTTGCAAAGAACCCACTAAATGCGTCACAGCAGAGATATAACTTACTGGTCATGTGTTACAATTTTACAACGGGTCAGTTTGCACAATACATTCCCCGATACATGCAATTATGAAGATGTGCTTCAAGAGCGTAGCCACTGGGGCATCCTAGTGCAATGGTAGGCAATATTTCCTGTTTAGCTGTTGTAGCTGGAGATGATGGGAGTTGTAGTTCAGCAGAAGCTGGGGGGGCAAAGATTGTCCATCCCTATCCTAGCATGTCCCTTTATCACATGAATGGGGCTGTTCATCCAAATGGCTCCTTTATAGAAGATAAAGGGACATAGTAGGAGGACGGTGGGACAGCTGCACTCTCAGTGCATTCTCTTCATAATCACATGTGTCAGGGGCTGTATTGTGCAAACTGGCCCATGATTGCTAGAATAATTACAAGCACAGCCTTGGGAATCTAAACTAGTGGGGGGCACAGAGATGGTAGCAAACTCCATTAACACTGTACTCAGCTAGTTCGGATGAACTAACCCCTGCTAAGGATGTGAATGAAAGTAGCCCCTACTAGGCTACTAATTGCCAACCCTCATTTGTTTAAAATCACCCACTTGCCCTTTTCTTTTGGATGATAAGTAGCAACCATTGTGCCCTTCCACACAACCCAGTTTTTTATCCCTAGTAGCTATCTATGGGGAACAATGGGGTGTTTCAAGTTTCCTCATGGCTCTCTCTGGCTGGAACAAACTGTACTCACAGAGTGCACACAAGTTCTGCATTGTAATTTGCAATGCATTTTGCAACTGTGCCTTGAAAAACACTCCAGAAGCACACAGTAAAAGGGAATCTGCCCCTCCCAAGACAACACACATTTCAAACACAGTCCAAATATGCACACACACCCCAAACCAAACCCTGATGCAGAATCTACTGCCAGTCACAATGCCTACACTGCAGTAATATCATTGGCACAAGTTGCTCTCTCACACACAATTATGACTCCTTACTACCTAACATTACAACAACTGCCACAGCAGCACCATTAGCAGCGAGCATAGTCATGAGATCAACTAGAGCAACTTCCTCCTTTGTGCTCCCTCCTCCCTCTCCCCAGCCAATGGGGAAACAGTTGCTGATGACAACACTTGATTTGTAACAAGCCAACCGAGAAGCAAGGAGATTGCAAGCCAATCAGTAGCTAGTGCCAGAAAACTAATCAGCAAGGGGAAAACAGGCCTCCAAAAAGGCTCTTAAAATGTCACAACTTGAAATGGGATTGTTTGGTTCCATATTGGTGCTGCTGGGATACTTTGTGAACAAAGAGGGAATGCTTCTGAGCTCCCCTACCCACAGACCCACTAAAATCCCATGCAAAACTCCTTTGGATACTGTTAGCAACTCCTGTTCATAAGCTCCTCTGGACTGTGCCTCTTCTCAAAGAAAAGTGACTTTAAACTTAGGTGACCAGGCTCAAGGGGAATGTGGCTCTTCCCACAAGCTGTGACTCACCTGCAGCATGTGCAACCCACTCTCCCTAACCAAAACAGAAACTAAAATCTCCAGCCAGAAACAGCATACATCCAAACAAAAATACACAGCCAGACACAAATGGAACTTCTCTCCTTGAAAAGAGATCAGTCACCAACTCATCCTCGTCTTTTCCCCTAGTAAAGCTCTACAGTGTATATTATGGATCATATTAATCAAGATTAGTCTATTGTCCACTCCATATTACTTCATGTGTCTCCTTTAATACTTCAGAAGTATACAACCACTATATTCCCAAGCAGCTTTAAATTCAGAAGGTATCGCAGTGCTCTTTTAAGGTACTACTGTGAACTACTCATCCTTAACACAAATTGGGCAACCATTCAACTTGCTGCCTTTTTAATTGTATTGCCTTGGTCATTTTTCAGTCTTCAACTATTTGTTACCATGGCAGGGATTGTTTATGGTGATGTGTGATTGTTAGCAGTTCTTTGCAAAATGACAGAATTGCCACCAAAGTTAAAAGGTGATTCTTACATTATTGCTAAGAAGCACATGACTGAGTTTTCAGAGAGATAAAATTTGAGTATAATTTCTACATATTTGCATAGTTCTGCCCGATAAAACTAAAATTTTGTGTATATTTCAGAGAGCAGATAAGATTTCCTTCTTTAAATGTGAGCAAGACTTATAGAGGAAATGTGAACTATTGGTTGGACAAGCTACATTCTTACAACATATAAATGATGCAAGCCATTGTCCACAGTACAGTTTAAAATATAGTTATCCCAAACACACTTTTACAGAATATTCTCTGCAACGCTTGCATGATCGGTTATTTATATTGCACCTTTAAAAATGCCCTGACTCAGAAAAATAAAAATCTGAATCTTGCAACTCTTCTTCTAAGGAGATTACACCATCTCCGTTAAGGAAGGTTGTGCAATTTCCATGTCTAATTTCTATTTTGTTTCAGTGGATTCTGCTGGGATATATATTATTCGAAAGCGAATAAATAATATATATGTCCTATTAAACCTAGGCATTTAATTTATTGCTGGTTTCCACCCCCAAAATTTCTGACGAGGTGTCACAGAAGAACTAATAAAGAAGTCCCTTTTGTCCTAGCACTACACAGACTTTAATAATCTATTCTGCACACTATTTTGGGCACCCAAACTTTTGCTTTGCATTTCTCAGCCCTGTAACATTTCTGAGGTCTAGCCTATCTGGAGCAAAACCCTTCTAATCTGGAGCTGTTTGGAGCTGCCCATGGAAGAGAGGAAGTATGATGATGTTTTTCATTTCTCGCTGTTCTGAAACCTTAACCTATTTTGCTATATATCTTGCCAGGTATAAACCTGAGCATGTGGGGGAGGGGGATTGTGTCATCTTTCCTGAAATCACCACCATGTATGCTGCAGCAAGGAGGAAGCTTTTAAACCATATCTCTCCTATTATTACTACTGCTGCTAATATACAACTTTTCAACAAAAGTTCCCAATGTGGTTCACACAGATAGATAAAACAAAATTCCCCTGAATTATGGGAATCACACTTTCGGGAACTTTATAACGACCACATGTTTAAACTCCAGATTGACCTACATATAGATACCTTACCTTCCTGGCCTTCGGTCTCCACCTATGAGGTGGAACAACTAATTATGCAGCTGAAGGGTGGAAAATCACCCGGGAACGATTACATCCCTCCAGAACTATTAAAGACTCATACAGACTGGTGGGCCCCAGCATTGGCTCTTTTGTTTACTTATAAAAATCAAACTGCTCAATTCCCTCAGGATTGGGGCTCAGCCATGGTGGTCCTGATCTATAAAGGGAGGATCCTTTTAACTACAGGCCAATTAGCCTTTTGGATATAATAGGTAAATTGTACGCCAAACATCTGTGTGTAAAACTTTGCTCTTGGATGGAGCAGGAGCATATAATCCATGATGAGCAAGCAGGGTTTAGACCTAATAGATCTGTTATGGACCATTGTTTAATTTTACAACTACTTGTGGACAAACAAGTTAGGGTCTATAAAATACCTTTGTTTGCCACTTTTGTGGACCTTAAAATGGCCTTTGATTCAATTTCAAAGAGTTTACTATGGACCAAATCGTCTAGTACATCTGTAGACCAATGGCTTTTATTACTGCTCATTAAGCTCCATGAGATCTCCTCTTTAAGAGTATGCTTAGACACTGCTGGCAATTTCACCAATTCAATTCCAACTGAAAAAGGTGTGCGGCAAGGGTGTGTGTTGGCCCCTTATTTATTTAATTTTTACATCAACAATTTGATTAAACGGCTGCAAAATGTTGATATCCACACACCTAAATTAGCCAATAAAAAGATCCCAATCCTGATGTACGCGGATGACGTGGTTATTTTATCCCAAACCAGGGTCGGGCTCAAAAGAGCTTTAGATGTTCTAACGTCATATTGCCAAGAGGAATATTTGAAGATCTATTATCTATTATTCTGATAATAGATCATTATCTATTAATGATAGATAATGACAGATAGATATCTATTAATGATAGATAATGATAGATAATATATTATTCTATTATCCTGTAAAATACATAGGCAATCGAGGGAGCGCTTAATTTTACCTTTGGTCTGTAAACAGATGGATCAATCTGCTGAACAACTTGTTCATTTCTACTTTCTGATGAGGATGTTTTAATTTTTAACTCCGTAGCTAAATTTTGCTATATTGCTTTTAAGATGTATAATGAGAATCTATAGTGTTTCTTATAAATTTGTTTCACCTTTTGCATGTATGTATGGATTGTTTGGTCTAGAACCGTAAATAAAACTTGACTTGACTTGAAATGATTCCCTATTGATGAAGAAATTCCAGGAATTCTGGGTTCGTTTAATGAGCAGAGGCCCTCACCATCCATCTGGTTCAAGCTGTATTGATCACGACATGCTGGGTGTCTCTCTTCCAAGAGCACACACTCAGGTTTTTGGCAAGAGTCTTTTATACTGTTTACATACAGACTATAGGATTGAGTACAGAGCCTATCAGAGGCCAAAGTTTCATGGTATACACCAATCATACTAGTACAAGCAGAATAAAGCTTAGCCATTGGTAGACAAGGTGAACCAATTACAAGGCAGAAACCAGCAATAATGCACTAATCAGCTTTAGTATGCTTATGCCTAGTAAGGCAGGGCAAGCTGTGGTCAACAGGTGTCTATCTCTACTCAGGCAGGGCAGAGTATTGTTTCCAAGAAAGGGGACCCTTGTAACAGTGGGGTGCAGAAACCTGTGACCTTTAAAATCCAAAAATTAAAAAATTTAAAAATTTAAAATCCAAAATGTTTCAGATTCGGATTTTGCTATTTCGAACAAAGAACAAAATTGGGGTGTTTCAGATTGGCTGATTTTGAACAAAGAACAAAATGGGGGTGTTTCGGATTCGGGCCAAAAAAAGAAAGAAAGAAAGAAACAGAAACAAAAACAAAAACGCACAACCCCTAGTCCAGCATCTTGTTTCACACAGTGTCCCACCAGATGTCTCCAAAAAGCCCACAGGCAAGAGCTGAGGGGATGCCCTCTCTCCTGCTCTTGCTCCCCTGAAACTGGTATTTGGAGGCATCTTACATGCCTCTAAAAGTATGTTAAATCATACATATTTTCCCCTATGTAGAGATAAATGTCCAGATACTGAGTTCTAAGGCATGAACGCAGAACAACTACTTTGTTTTTCTCTGGGTTGAGTACCTAAATTGGTAGCTAATACACAACCAGAGCAGACGGTTTATCTATGTATTCAAGATAAGAAAAAGCTTTTGTGTTGTATTTTACATGTGCACACCTTTCAACCTCGTTGAAAAATAAATACAGTCACAGTTCATGCAGTATCAGCTGCCACTTACTGAGGTAAATTAATGAAAAGGCAGATAGGGTCTTCTCCCCCCCCCCCCCGCTTTTCACTGCTTGAAATACAGATATATTCTGTATTCTTCTAATACAGATATATTCGGTTCTTTAGCTTTGTGCACCAGATGGCATCTTCCCCTTTCTCTCTCTGCATCCACCTTGAATAGCATTGCTTTACAGCAGGCCTGCACAACATAATACACAGGGGCCTTATTCCCAGGCAGGAATATCCTGCAGCAATCTCAGGAGCCATGAAGACCTCTTGGTCTTTCCCCCTGATGAGTGGCAGCAGCTCAATGCAGTTGGTCACTTGAGACCAGATGTCCCCTGCCCTGGACTGGAGCTTACTGACACCATCCTGCTTTCCCCTCACCTTTTCCCCAGACTCCAGACCCCTGCCTGCTCAATGTTTTAAATAATTAATTGTATTGTAATAATTAATATTCTTTCTTCTTCTTTCTTTTCTTCTTTTTATTATGTCTTATTTTGCGGAGCCAGCGTGGTGTAGTGGTTAGAGTGCTGGACTAGGACCGGGGAGACCCGAGATCCCCATTCAGCCATGAAACTAGCTGGGTGACTCTGGGCCAATCACTTCTCTCTCAGCCTAACCTACTTCACAGGGATGTTGTGAAAAGAGAAACTCAAATATGTAGTACACCGCTCTGGGCTCCTTGGAGGAAGAGCGGGATATAAATGTAATAATAATAATAATAATAATAATAATAATAATAATAATAATATGCTGAAAACTGACCTCAGCCCCACTCAGCAAGTCATGGTTGGTTCCAGCCCACCGGGGCCTTTGAGTCAAGCACCCCTGCTTCACAGCAATGACCTTTCCTTTATCCAAAGAACGCTGGCTGTAAAATGGTTTTGTCCAAACTGTGTTTCATATCCAGGTTAAAAGGCATATCCTCAACATCCTGTTGGAACATCAGAAAAGAAATAAAAAAATCAGGGAAACTAGCCAAAACCTGAGGTGGGGTGGAATTGCTGATGAAAGACATTTGTGGAACCCGGTTGTACTGTCTCAAATCAGGATTGTGTTGCAGATACCTGACAGTGAATATATCAGGTCTGACAAGCCTGTATGGGCGCAACTGCACAACCCTAATGTCTAGTACAATTTCTCTTGTGTCACAGTGTCGTGTGTTTCCAGTATCCTGCCATTGGTAGTCAATGTGGGGCAAGAATAGACACCACAAACAATGACACTGCAAAACAAGGTAACCGTCTATGTTGGGAGTTTCCATCGGTGAGCCTGCAGGTGTTGTTGGCTTATCCCCAGCCACAATTGGCTATCCCCACTATCCCCGGCCACAATTGCCCAAAGGATGATGGGAGTTGCAGTCCAACAATATCTGCAGGCTTAAGGTTGGGAGGCTATAGAAGAGAAAAGAGGAAAGACTGCCATTTGGAGGATCAGCTGCACAGTCACCATCTTGTCTCTTCATCAGTTGCGTTTGTGTTTATCTGTGTGCATTCACAACTCTTTTTTTTAAATTGAGATTTTAATATTTTCTTTCCTCAGAATGTTAATGTAGTTATTTTGTGTAGTTATTTTGTATTTTCAAAGGTTTTAAGTCAATTGCCAGATTTGTTTGCGTAATAAAGGTTAGGCTCCCATATTTGCGTAGCAGATGTGTGCCATTTGTAATGCAAATTCACAGGAGAACTGACATTACAGCAAGGCACCTGGGGGGGGGGAAGCCTTTTGCTATAAAATCACACCGTGTGTATGTATGTATGTATGTATATATATATATATGTATGTATATATATATATATATATATATATATATATATATATATATATAAAGCTTTTTTCCATTTTGCTCAGCTCCTCCCTGTAATGCCTGTCAGCAAAATGTATGCAAAGAAAGAAGCTGATGGGACATAAATCTCTCATCCTCTCCAAGTAAGCACCTGTTCCAGAGAGAGAGAAGAGATTCACAGAGCTGTTAGAATTTCAGGTCAGATGGAGTGCATTAGAAATCAGTTGCTGAAATACCCCAGTGAATTAAATTCTCCACTAGGGAACAGTTAGTGCTGTGAGGGATGGAGAGGCAGGCCTATGGGTAGATGGTTATTTTGGTGAACACAGTAGGTCAGCTGCCAGATCTGCAAACAGGTACTGTATATGAAAGGTACGATTTAGTAAACATCTTTACAATCATGCATTATGCTGATCTGATTTGCACAGCAGGGAAATAGCAATAGCAATAGCACTTACATTTATATACCGCTCTATAGCCGGAGCTCTCTAAGCGGTTTACAATGATTTAGCATATTGCCCCCAACATTCTGGGTACTCATTTTACCGACCTCGGAAGGATGAGTCAACCTTGAGCCCCTGGTCAGGATTGAACTTGTAACCTTCTGGTTACAGGGCGGCAGTTTTACCACTGCGCCACCAGGGGCTACATATAAATGCTAGATATAAAATGGCTAACATGCAAATATTCTTCAGACAAGGCACATGTTGCTAGATGCACAGTCTAAAAACACTCCAGAGCAACCACAGTGGCTCAGCTTTATGCAAGATGGGATTCAACAAATACTTCCAAACAGCAAAGCAATAAAAACAGATGGGGCTTCCTGGAAAATGTATTTAAAAGGACCCATAAGGAGGCGGGATAATCAAGACTGTCACCTGGTTAAAGAAATTTTAGTTGAGTCTCATATGAGTTTCATGTTGAGTTGTCTTCCCACTACATAAATAGCCCTTTTGTACAGAGCATTTAACAGAAGCCATCCTTCGTGCAAGACATCTCAGAAAAAGGAACGGAAGAACCGGGGCTGAAAATGCACCTGCAGCTTCTAAACCAAAGCCTGTATAATAATCCTCCCTTATTTCTCCTTCCTCACGACACCCAAGCATATCTTCATGCAAGTCCCCTTGCATGGGGAGAAAGGAAGCTTTCTTAAAAGCAATTGGAAGAAGCTGCTCTATGGTTTCAACCTGGAAATCACCAAATAGAAGTGATCAAGATGTATGCATCATTGGGAGTGACTAGATATACAAGAGGCTAGAGCCAGAAGGCCAGGATTTGTAAAGGAGGGGTGTCAATGCTCCTACCAGAGCCAGGAGAGGAGGGAGGAGTTCACTGGGGCAGACCCTTGATTCACAGTAGGCTGCCACCATCTACTTTATTTTAATGAGGGACAAACCACTCTCTCCATATAAGATTCTGGGGGAGGGGCAAAACCCTCCATAGAAGGGCTGAGCAGTCCTAGGCCTCCAAAGGTGTCTGACTAAGACAGACCCAAAAGGGAGAGTAGCACCGTCACCAACAGTGATTTATTATTAGGTTAAAAGAAAAACAAGAGTATGCAATAAGAACAATTGTCTCTTCATAAAGCAGATGGTAAGAGAGAGAAGTTTTCATTAACCAGGCAACTCAGATTCAAGCAATACTATAAAGGAAAACAACTTCCCTCACACATCTAACTGAACTGGCCCCTATCTTATCGCTCACAGGCAGGGATCCTCCTGTGTGCTATCTCCAGCCTCCAGGCTTTGGCCTCCCATTTCCCCAACAGCTTCTCAGCCAGCGGCTTCCTCAGGGCACTCTTGGGACAGAACAAACAAACAAACAAAACAAAGCTTTCTCTTCTGCTGCTGGTTGCTGTGAGTGTAGTTCCCATCCAGCCCTCTGGACTGGTCCTTCTGTTTTGATCTCTCCCCCCGCCCCCGGCTTTTTCCCTTATTAGGAAAGACCCACCCCTCCAGCAGTTGCTCTAACTGAGGCCTAGTCCTCTCTCAAATGTTTCCCATCAGTTCCTCCCAGTCAGAGGATTGTGGCAGGTACTGTTTGTCCTGTAGGCATCCTCTAAAATGCATTTTTCACACAATCACTAGGGATGTGCGAACCGGTTCAGATCCGAACCGGTTCGGATCCGAACCGGTTCCAGTTCAGCGGTTCGGATCCGAACCGAACCAGGGGTGGTTTGTTTTGGACCAGTTTGTACCCCTGAAAATTGGTAGGATGGTAGCTGGCACCCAGGGGTACCTGTCACCCAAACCCCAAAGCAATCGGACACTCGTATGATTTTTTATGAATTTTTGAAAAATATTTTTATTTTTTCTCATAGGATATAATGGGACTCGAACCAGACCATTATTCCTTATTGTGGAGCACCCATGGGTGCCAACAACCATGCAAACCCTGAAGCAATCAGACACCCCTATGATTTTTTATGAATATTTGAAATATTTTTAATTATTTTTCTCATAGAGTATCATGGGACCTGAACCAGTCCATATCCCCTATTGTGGAGCACCTAGGGGCACAAAAGCGGGGTGGGTGGTAGACAGACAAGGGTGCCTACCACCCAAAAAATCCCAAGGCAATTGGACACTCCTCTGATTATTGGTGAATTGTTAAAGTATTTTTGAATTCCTCATAGAGAATAATGAGGATTGCAGCAAATGTATAGCTTCACGTCGGGGGGAAAGGGGTGTCGTAGAGTGGAGTGTGGTGTCTAGTAGTTCCTAGGGTGGGCAAGGAAGCTACCTGAATTATTTGAAAGGAATTGGGCAAAGGGGTGATTTTTAAGTGATTTTTGAAGTTTACGCGTCTTTAAGGTTTTTCTCCATAAAGAAGCATGGAGGTGTCAGCAAATGTATAGCTTCACGTCGGGGGGAAAGGGGTGTCATAGAGTGGAGTGTGGTGGGTGGTAGTTTCTAGGGTGGACAAGGAAGCTACCTGAATTATTTGAAAGGAATTGGGCAAAAGGGTGATTTTTGGTTAATTGTTGAAGTTTACGTGTCTTTAAGATTTTCCCCCATTAGATATAATGAAGGGTGTATCGCTTCATGTCGGGGGGAAAGGGGTGGCCTAGAGCGATGTTGGGTTGGTGGTAGTGCCGGTTAGGGGCAGGGAAGCTACCTGAATTTTTTCAAAGGATTTGGGCAGAGGGCTGATTTGTGGTTAATTGTTGAAGTTTACGCGTCTTTAAGGTTTTTCCTCATAATAAGTTATAATGGAGCTTTCAGCAGCCCCATAAGTGCACTTGGGGGGTGCTGGGGTGGCTCAGAGCGAGTGGTGGTGTAGTGCACATAGGGTGCCAATCACCTCCATGGGTTTCTAACCCATGGGGTACAGGGTTCTCTTGTTTCTGAGGTATTGAGTGTGGATTCTATGATAACATATTAGAGTGGATTCATGGTGTCTCATTGAAAATCTCATTTGCTATCATAGAATCCACACTCAGTACCTCAGAAACAAGAGAACCCTGTACCCCATGGGTTAGAAACCCATGGGTTAGAAGCCCATGGTTTAGAAACCCATGGGGGTGGTTGGCACCCTATGTGCACTACACCACCACTCGCTCTTATTAGGAAAGACCCACCCCTCCAGAAGTTGCTCTAACTGAGGCCTAGTCCTCTCTCAAATGTTTCCCATCAGTTCCTCCCAATCAGAGGATTGTGGCAGGTACTGTTTGTCCTGTAGGGATCCTCTAAAATGCATTTTTCACACAATCACTAGGGATGTGCGGACCGGTTCGGATCCGAACCGCTTCGGATCCGAACCGGTTCCAGTTCGGCGGTTCGGATCCGAACCGAACCACTCCCGGTTCGGTTCGGGTTCGGATTCGAACCGAACCCGGGGTGGTTCGTTTCGAACCTGTTCGGACCGGTTTGTACCCCCTCATAAGGTATAATGGAGCTTTCAGCAGCCCCATAAGTGCACTTGGGGGGTGCTGCGGTGGCCCAGAGCGAGTGGTGGTGTAGTGCACATAGGGTGCCAACCACCCCCATGGGTTTCTAAACCATGGGTTTCTAACCCATGGGGTACAGGGTTCTTTTGTTTCTGAGGTATTGAGTGTGGATTCTATGATAGCAAATGAGATTTTCAATGAGACACCATGAATCCACTCTAATATGCTATCATAGAATCCACACTCAATACCTCAGAAACAAGAGAACCCTGTACCCCATGGGTTAGAAACCCATGGGGGTGATTGGCACCCTATGTGCACTACACCACCACTCGCTCTGAGCCACCCCAGCACCCACCAAGTGCACTTATGGGGCTGCTGAAAGCTCCATTATAACTTATTATGAGGAAAAACCTTAAAGACGCGTAAACTTCAACAATTAACCACAAATCAGCCCTCTGCCCAAATCCTTTGAAAAAATTCAGGTAGCTTCCCTGCCCCTAACCGGCACTACCACCAACCCCACACCGCTCTAGGCCACCCCTTTCCCCCCGACATGAAGCAATACACCCTTCATTATATTTAATGGGGGGAAACCTTAAAGACACGTAAACTTCAACAATTAACCAAAAATCACCCTTTTGCCCAATTCCTTTCAAATAATTCAGGTAGCTTCCTTGCCCACCCTAGGAACTACCACCCACCACACTCCACTCTATGACACCCCTTTCCCCCCGACGTGAAGCTATACATTTGCTGACACCTCCATGCTTCTTTATGGAGAAAAACCTTAAAGACGCGTAAACTTCAAAAATCACTTAAAAATCACCCCTTTGCCCAACTCCTTTCAAATAATTCAGGTAGCTTCCTTGCCCACCCTAGGAACTACTAGACACCACACTCCACTCTACGACACCCCTTTCCCCCCGACGTGAAGCTATACATTTGCTGCAATCCTCATTATTCTCTATGAGGAATTCAAAAATACTTTAACAATTCACCAATAATCAGAGGAGTGTCCAATTGCCTTGGGATTTTTTGGGTGGTAGGCACCCCTGTCTGTCTACCACCCACCCCGCTTTTGTGCCCCTAGGTGCTCCACAATAGGGGATATGGACTGGTTCAGGTCCCATGATACTCTATGAGAAAAATAATTAAAAATATTTCAAATATTCATAAAAAATCATAGGGATGTCTGATTGCTTCAGGGTTTGCATGGTTGTTGGCACCCATGGGTGCTCCACAATAAGGAATAATGGTCTGGTTCTAGTCCCATTATATCCTATGAGAAAAAATAAAAATATTTTTCAAAAATTCATAAAAAATCGTACGAGTGTCCGATTGCTTTGGGGTTTGGGTGACAGGTACCCCTGTGTGCCACCTACCATCCTAGCTACTTTTTGAGATCTGAACCAGTTCGGTTCAGATCCAAACCGGTTCGGATCCGAACCAAACCAGGGGGTGGTTCGGACAAAACCAAAACCGAACCACCCCCTCCTGGTTCGGACCCGGTTTGGATCCGAACCAAACCGGGCGAACCGTTTTTGTGCACATCCCTAACAATCACTGAAGCTAAAAAGCCCCATCATGTTTTGGATACAACCACTTTTGGACATACTATATAAAACAATTGGAGAAAATATTATCTTTTGTATAAACAAGTTTGCCTTCATTATTAAAGTCAGAACACCTTGCACCGATGCCTTCATGGAGATATGAACGTTTCTGTCCCTCAGTGAACTGATCCTCAAAACACAGATGGAGAATGAGGACATTTCCACTTATATTTAATTGGAGCACTGTGAAGCTTCAATAATTAATTCCTTTCAGAGTAGTAGCCTGAATGTAACCTACTTTTCCAAACATCTTATTTCAAGCATTTGACAATTCTTTATGTCACAGTTTTAGTAGTTCTCAAAGTTTGTGGCAGGAATTGAAGCTAAGGCCAATCACGAGGGAAGTAGCAGGGTCTTTGCTCCACTGACTATAAACGTCAGATTTCAGTTTGGAGTATCACCACTAACCCTATCTAACATTTAAATGCTACTAGGGACTTTACGGAAGAAAGAAGTGACAGTGACTTGTGGTTTTAAATTGTTTCAAGGTTTTAATTCCTGTTTTAAGATGTTTTATGTTGATGTAAGCCCAGGGATGAAGGATTGGGGTGGTGTACAAATAGCTCATACTGCTGTTGGAATATTATTTGCAATTTGCTTCAACAGCCAAAAAGCATGATTAGTTTGAACAGCACTTAGCTAACTATGATACACACCCTATCAATGGCACTTGCAGTTGTTGGTAGATCCCCCCATGCCTTGAGGATATTTTATGATGACACTGCTAAAAGTATGTCTCAATTGAGAGGGGAAACCAGGCCAAGGCTACAAGCCAGATGTCTTGAGAAGTGGGAAAGATAGCACTTGGAAGCAGATCAGAACCTTTGGGGTTAAAGTAACGATGCGCAGGTGCAAAATTTGTTTACAGCAAAGTATAAAAGATGGATGGCCTGCCAGACTGGGGGCGGCCACACCCAAAAGCTTTTGCTAGCAATGATATAAAGCTTTGTTTGAAAATTTGATACTGATGTCCGGTGAAAATATCTAACCAAGAGACGAGCGATACAGGGAGTAAATCTCTCCTCTGACACTGCACAGGAGATGGCAATGGTAAACCCCTCCTGTATTCTACCAAAGACAACCACAAAGCTCTGTGGTCACCAGGAGTCGACACTGACTCGACGGCACACTAACTAGATAGATAGATAGATAGATAGATAGATAGATAGATAGATAGAACGAACTAGGGTCACCAGCTTCTGAAAGGCAATACTGTGGTACCTGAGCAGAGCTCTGGGTGTGGAGCCTGATGGGGTCAAGAGACCAGTGAAACAGCCTAGTGTGCGGTCAAGGAGCAGAGCCTGTCATGCCCTCGGTCTCAGATAGTGAGGAGGAAGGGGAAGCTGACAGCCTTCGAGCCAATGCAGGGGTGCCTGAGGGACAGAGCCCAGCTGTCAGTTCCTAAGAGATGGCTGAGGAGGGTCTGTCAGATTTGCCAGAACCTAAGGGGTATACTTGTGGGTCAAATGGGCCATAAGCCAGAATTTGGCTTTTAAAAAGCCAAATCTGGCCACCTAGGTCCGGCTGGTGTTTCAGAGCAGGCACAGCAGTCTGGGGCAGCGGAGACAGCGACTGACAGACTAGAGGATGAGCTGTGCGGGCAACCCCTACTCACTCCACAGCAATGGCGTGTCACAAGATGAAGAGCACAGCTGGAAACTATCAGGAGGAGTAAACGCCTCTTGCAGAGGGCTGATAAGCCTTGAATCCCTGCTGGATTCAGCTGCTGGAAGACAACATTTGTCAGCCCTCATGTTGACAGCTTTCAGCCCAAGCCTGATATAGAGAACTATTCCGAGCCGTGTTTCGTTTCTGCAGCACAGTTTGTATTATGGACTATCTTCCTGGACTTCCCTTCTGGGTGGCCAGATTGCTGACAGAGCCTAGCTGCAAACAGCATGTTCATCTAACGTGTACAGATACTGCATGTTCTTATGAGTCCCCAACTATTAAGTAAGATATCCCAGATGAACATGCAATAAAGGGACATGCTGGGAGAGTGTTGGGACATCCATGGACGCAATCCCGACGTGTGTGCCTTCGGCATTGCCTCTTTCTAATTGCATGGGCTGATAAAGGCAAAACTGGACCAATGGAGGTTATATCGATGGGAGTGAGGTAGAAATATGGGGAGGAGGAGTCATGAGGGTAGGGGAAGGGAAGGAAGCAAAGGTGGCGCTACGTGGTCAGGAAAGGCTTTCTGTGTTTTGAAAAAGCAATAGTAGGAGGCTTGGTGGAAATATGGCCCAAGGCTTTAGCTGTAGGAGGAACAGGAAGGAAGGGGTAACTGCTCTAGCAAAATAGAAACATTTGGAAGGAGAGTGCAAGCATTTCACAACTTTCACAGTCATTTCCCAGCAGTCACCTAGGCAGGCTCGGGAGCTGCTCTCCTTTAACTACTTCTATTTCATGTTTTTCTTGTGTCAGAATAAATTCTACCTTTCAATGGTCCTCCAGTTCTCTTGTGATAATTGGTTACAAATCACAGTTGTTAAAACTCCATCTTGCTTGACTAAATTGGTCCAGGGTAATCAATCTGGAGAGCTTTACAGCCGCGGATTGCTATAGCAACCCTTACTTTCAGCTGCTACCATTCCCAGGAATGCAGCTCTTCTATCTTCCCTCCAGAAAAGAGACATGAAGTGTATTGCACTTGCAGGGTAGTCTACACTGTGACTAGCCCCTGTCACAGTAGCGTTGTCATTTTTTCTGTGTTAGAAGAGCAGTGAAATCTAGTCGTTCTGAGAAGTCCATCATGAACAGAGCAGTTCCATCTTAAGTACTTAGGGGATGCTGCTATCAATATTTTTAGGATGTCCTGTTCTAATTGGCTCTGCAATTTTAATAGCAGCCTGCATCCCAAATTGCATGTTATGTTACATGCAAATATTTGGAATAGATACCCACTGCTCCTTTTAGAATGGGAAAACCTACTTCTAGTGGGGCCAGTTGAGAGCGAAGTAGCACCAAGGGGGAAGGTAGGAGCTCTTTCTCCACCTCAGTTTTCACCCTGAGCTGACTTCTCCCACCCCTATCATGGATTTCAAATGTGTGTTTGGAGAAAAGCAGGGAGGGGATTTGGACAGGGATTTTTGTAAACCGCCCAGAGAACTTGTATTTTGGGGGGTATAAAAATGTGTTAAATAAATAAAATAATAAATATGGCAGGGAAGGAGAGGGTTAAGAGTGCCCTTCCTCTCTTTCTCTGTCTCCTCCCCACCGCACCTTTCCACAGCCAATTGCCCCCACTGTAGGGTTGTCATATTCAAACTTCCCAAATCCGGGTGGCCTAATTTTCATTTTATGCAAATTATATAGCAACTAATTTGTGCACTCTCTCTCTCTCTCTCTCTCTCTCTCTCTCTCTCTCTCTCTATCTATATATATATATATATTTGACAGATTTGTATACTTTCCCCTCCTTCTCTGCCCTCCCGTGTGATCAGATCCAGAGAAAAACCGGGCAATCCAGGCAGCGCATTTGAAATCCGTGTAAATCTGGGTGGAATTTAACAGCCAGGTAGAAAAGCCAAAATCCGGGGGCTACTCTAAATTCTGGGGGACATGACAACCCTACCCCACTGAAAGTGACTTAGTCTGTGCTGAAAGGATCATCATACTACTATTACATGTGTTTGCTACTATGCAGTGTGTGCGTGCGTGCTAATATGCACACACACACACACAGCCCATGCCCCCTTTCCTCTATGTATACCTGCCAAATTTCCACGAATCAGGCATTCTGTTAAAGGCATAGAAACAGGATCAGTAAGAAAAGACAATCTTATGGGGTCTAGGGCTATTTCCAGAACATGGAGGGTATTGTATTTCTCAACCTATAGCAAGGGGGTGCCCTCTAGCTGCCTTCACCACCAAGCCTCATCACCCATTGCTAAAAGCATAAACAGTTTATTTGCCCTGCCCCTGTGGCTTCCTGATCACTCCTGCCCCTCTGTCCAAAAATGAACTCTGTATGGGAGGGGACCGTATGATTAGGGTTATCAGACTTGCATTGACACATGTTATATATGTAATGCAGGGCAACCCTGAGCTCACTTAGTTAGATAGCTCCAGTGTTCCACATCCATCAACAAAATTGCACCTTGGCTCCAAATGAGCTCTAGCAGCCAGGTACTAATAGATGCCACCTCCTCGTGCAACAACCTAAAATTAGGCCGTTTCCGGAAATGCTGAGGCACCAACCCTTAATTTAGCATTCTGGTGCCTTTGTTAGAAGAGTGAAATGTATGAGAGAGAAATGTGTGCTATTTTAACAGGACATTGTATGACTTCCTGTCACACATTTGCCTTTGTTATCTTTGTGACTCAAGCTAAGACTAAATGTGATGGCTGCAGATGTATCTCTTTCAGTGTCAGTCTGCCCCCATCACGTATAAAGTGGATAAGAAAGCTTGGTTTTAAGGGCAAAGGGGGTGCATAGGTGGGGGGCACTGGACTCTTCCCCCTTCACACACTTTTCTCCAGGCACTTTTATTCCAGCTTACTTGACCCTAATTGAGGAAAATATGTTTGGAGAAAAATACTAGGGCTGTGCAGGGACAAAGTTATCAGATCAGATCCAATTCCTATGCAAGTGATTATCAAATTGCACATCCGATGGCCTGGCCATCAGAGACTGCGCTGGATTGAATCATTCAATGCATCGTAACTGTCTTGATGCATCATCCCATAGGGCATAGTGGCCCATAGGGAATAATGGGAAATCACTGAAACATATTATTCTAAGTCAGAATCAGATACAGGTGGCCCTCATTATTTGCGGGGGTTCCGTTCTTGCCAATTTCTGCAAATAACAAAACCATTGATATTGAGACCTTGAATCTATGGGGATTGGGGGGTTAGGTTCCTTGAACTTAAAAATACACACAAAGAAAGCAGGGAGCGGGCAGAAATAAGGGTCAAAAAGCATAGTACCTTGTTCTCCAGGTCTCCAGGAATGCCCCTCCCACAAATCCTCTTTTTTCGTTTAAAATATTTGACGATGATAAATATGCATATACTGCTTTGCAACAAAAGTTTACATAGAGAAATAAAAATAAGTAAAGCTGGAATCCAGATTGTGAATCGCCTAGAGCTATCTGGGTGAGGTGGTGAAACCCCCCACAAATCTAGTAAATAAATAAAATAAGTCCTGAGGTGACATCTCAGGACTAGGCACTCTGTTGGTCACCCTCCCTGACTGCCAACCATGCCCCTCACACAGACATCGGGGTGCGGCCAATGAGTCTGCCTCCTCCTTCTCACATGCTTCCTCAGCCTCTCCTGGCCATCTTGCAGCTGGTTAGCTAGGAGGATTGCTGTCTAGCAAAGCTAGCCTCCCAGCTAGTGAACTGGCTGCAAGCCAGCCCAGAGAGGTGGAGGAAGCATACATGAAGGGCAACAATGATGACAAATATGTATACCACTTTTCAACAAAAGTCTACTTAGAGAAATAAAAATAAACTAGCTGGCCCATGCGCAGAGCATCTGCGCCTCTCCCTCCTCCCTCTCGGGTCTCCCCCCCTTCTCAGCCTCTCCATCTGCTGCCATTTCCCGCCCGCCACAGCCGCTGTTTTCTCCCCACTACTGCTGCTGTTTTCTCCCCCCGCCACCATTTTCTCCCCGCCGGCGCCATTTTATCCCTCACTGCCACTTTCTTTCCTTTGCTGCTGTCACCATTTTCTCCCCCCACTGCCCTTTTCTTCTCTACCCCCACCACCGTTTTCTTTCCCCCCTCCTCCCGCATGCCTGTCCACCGCCGCTTTCCTCTCCCCCTTCTGGCAGCTCGCTCCTAAACTCTCACGAGTGCTGCCACACATGGGTACATCTTAGAGAATTAAAGGGCTCACAATCTAAAAAGAAACTTAAGATAGACACCAGCAACAGCCATTGGAGGGATGCTGTGCTGGGGCTGGATAGGGCCAGTTGCTCTCCCCATACTCATTAAAGAAAATCACCTCTTTAAAAAAGTGCCTCCTTGCTCAGTTAGCGGGGGAAGCAGGCGGAGTGGGTTCCCTCATGCTGACATCAGGAATGGGGCCACCCTATCTCCTTCCTGCTCAATTCCTCAGTCTCTCCCCTTGCCATGAAAAACCTCAGCCTCTCCCCTTGCCAGATGAGTCTATCTGACCTCCAAGGTCTTCATACTGGGGTGGGGTAGGGTCTCTGCTCCACTTGCCAACATCTGCTGAGGGCCAGCTGTTATGCAGGCAGGACAGGGCCTTCTCAGCAATTGCCCCCAGACTGTGGAATGCCTCTCACTTCTGCCATTTCACAGGGGCGTGAAAAGGCCCTCTTTTATTCAGGCATTTAGTCAATGGGGCTGCTTTTGTTTGTCCTTATATAGCCTGTTATATGTTTTTTTCCTAGTTCTTTCAGCTTTGTCCTAACTACCAATTATTGTGTTGTATTGATTTTATATTATTGTTTTGAGGCCATGAGGTGATAAGACAGTATATTAATGTTAATTACACATAATAATTACCAAATGTTGCCCATGTCCTTTTCTTATCTATTCATATTAGAGGATAATGATATTATTAGAAGATAATGATCTCAAAACTGTGGTGCCTTCACGTAGAACTTGTCAGCATGACTACTGCATGCCGGCCCCATTTGGGAGCGTGGCCCATTTGGGAGCGAAATCAGCCCGCGCTGCATTGGCAGCGTGGCCAGAGTGACTCTCCCTGCCTTTTAAAGGCAGGGAGAGCTGCTCCGCACAGCCCCATTTGGGAGCAAAACCACGCCCCCACATCTGACATAAGACGTGGGCTGTGGCTAAACGCTCCCTGCATCCGACATCAGGCACAGGGGGTGAGGCTAGGGGGGCCGCTGCAGCAGCTGAACCCAGGATGCCGCTGGCCACCCCTAAATGCCGCCACACTTTAAGGTAATCAGAAGAGGTCCATCTCTGGCTGCCACCAGCTTGCCTAGTGGTGATTCAGGATTGGGCCTTCTCTCTAGCTGTTCCTGGGATCTGGAATGCACTCCCTATGGATAGTATTTTAGCAGCTTTCACAAGAGCCCTAAAAGAGAGAGAGAGAGAGCCTTTAGTGATTATTGAAATGATTTTAAACTGATTTTAATTTTGTTTTAATGAGTTATTTGTTTTTTTAATCTCTTTTCATATTTGTGAATTGCCTAGAGCCATCTGGATGAGGTGGTATAAAAATCTAATTAATAGATTATTTTTATTCTATCTATCTATCTATCTATCTATCTATCTATCTATCTATCTACCTATCTATCTTCATTGCTCATGATTCAGTAAGGGATGAAACTGGAGGCAAGAAGCCATCTGATGGCAATATTCTTTTCACTGGCAAGAATACAGCATCTCTTCTGACAGCTGGCAGCTGCTCGCAGATGCTCTAAATGCTGATGCTGCAAACCTATCAAGGCTGGGCAGCATGGAGGAACTGCATCCTCGGCTAGATCATTGGCTTCTCAGACGTGTGACCCATGTAACTGTTGTTGCTTTACCCTTGGAAGTGGGTACATTTTTAACAGAAGGTAGCCAAGATAAATCAAAGAGTGAAATAACTTTTAGCATTATTAAGTCTTCTATGAAGCATTTTGAAGATCTTGCTGGGCCAGGCACAGCCGAGCAAACATTGGCACTAGCTGCAATAAAGTCCCATTCAGAGCAAATGAACTTAATTTAGACATAACGTATGTTTTCCAGTGAGGTTTTGCTATGTCTTACTCTTGCTGGATCCTGAAAAAGAGGCTGTCACCAAACTGGAAAGGATACAGAAAAACAATGAAGAGTTTGGTGCACCTACATACAAGGTAGGCTGAAGGGTTTGGGCTTCTTAATTTAGAAAAAAGATGACTGAGGTGAGGGAGGGAACTTGAAGAGTTCAAGAGTTCTATAGAACTTGAAGAGTTCTATCAACTTTTTTGGGGGGGGGAGAGGAAAATCGTTTTCCAAACGATATCAAAATGTGGAGGGATTTGATCATTAGTGGGGCCAGACCAGTGGCGGCCTGTGTCCAGCTGCCGCCACGGCCCTGCTCGCCCCACCCCCTATGTCTGACATCAGATGCAGGGGTTAGCCATGCCCCCACATCTGACGTCAGATGTGGGGTGTGTGGCCTGAATGGGGCTGCGTGGCCCCATTCGGGAGTTACGTTCAGGCCATGCTGCAAACACAGCGATGGCCATTTAACTCCTGAACGGGGCTGCGCAGCCCCATTTGGGAGCTAAACTAGCACCCCATGTCTGAAGTCAGATGTGGGGTGTGTGTCGGGGCTGCAAGGCAGGGTCCCTGAGGGGCAGCGGCCCGTGTTGTTTGAACCCAGTCGCCCAATAGTGGCTATGCCCCTGGATTTGATAAATCACATTGGATCAGACAGAAGGAAGATTTTTACACAATGAAGATTGTTACAGTTCTAGTGATAGCTACCAACTTCCAAGGCTATGAAAAGGTATGTCATGTGATTTAATTTAAGTAAGACTAAACAAAAACAAAAGAGAAGTGAAGATAGATATTGGAGTCATCACGAGGAAAAGGATAGCTGTATACTTCTTAAATTGGATCACAAAATAGCTGAGGGTTCTCTATACAAGTATCTGTTCCCAACTTTCCAACACACCTAGGGGATCAAGTGAATCACAATCCAGGAATATACAAATAGGATCAGGCTTGATTCCCAATGGCTGGAGTCACTAGGGGTAGGGGAGAGGATCCAACTGTCACCTTAATGATATAATCCTGAATGCATCCCTAACCTACCTCACAGGGTTGTTGTGGGGATAAACATAACTAAGTACACCGCTTTGGACTCCTTGGAGGAAGAGCAGGATATAAATGTAAAAATAAATAAATGAGATGGATAGAAAAGGTGGCAGGTTTCTGTGAATCAACTGTACTGGATGCACACACGCGCACACACACAAACGTTGCTGGGCGAAAGACCTCCATTAAGCAATGTGGCAACGCATGTGTAAGCTTGCCTTCGAGGGAACCCCATGCACCAGCTTGTGCAATGATTGTGCCATAGGCCCTCTGTACCCCTGACTGCAGCAACAGCAAACACATCCAGCCAGCCTTTTGTTTCTGTTTGGGATTACATAGGATCATAGGAAACTGCCATATACTGAGTCAGACCATTGGTCTATCTAGCTCAGTATTGTCTTCACAGACTGGCAGCAGCTTCTCCAAGGTTGCAGGCAGGAATCTCTCTCAGCCCTATCTTGGAGAAGCCAGAGAAGGAACTTGGAACCTTTTGCTCTTCCCAGAGCGGCTTCATCCCCTGAGGGGAATATCAGCCATTTCATAACGGCCATTTACCCAACATAGATTTGAGATGCCAGCTGTTCATATTTTTTATGGAAAGCACTGATATTGGAGTAATCTGCTAGATTATTGTGTTGTTAGCTTCTGATTCTCTTAAATAACCAACTAAACTGACTTTATGAAGTCTGAGAGAGAGGATTTTTTTTTTAAAAAAAATGTTAATTATTGCATTATCCTTTTCTGTGTGGGAGAATCTCTTCTCGGGGGAGGGGGGGCTCCTGCACTGTATGAATCAGATGAGCATCTCTGCTTACTTAAGTTGCACCTTCATACTTGTATCACAACAACTTGGTGGGTGTACCAGCACAACTGTGACAATATACTCTCAAAGTGATGGTGGCTCAGCCCTCTCACTTTCTGTTGGAGTCAAAGTAGGTCTCTGTTTATTATTGCTGCTAAATAACATAAATCAATATTTATGATAGCCTTCACCAGTCCCTTGGGAAAAGACCAATTTGCATTAAAGCCGAGGGGGAAAACGTTTTTGCATCAAAGCATATCTAAACAGAAAAAGTGGGGTAGTTCATAATGTCCCCATGGTGTTCCAAGGGCACCGTTCCAGCCCAGCTCACCTGGGAGGCTGTGCATTTTTATTTCAGTTCAGCACCACATGAAGACAAAAGCATCTTGATCTTCCCTTTCATTTGGGATGTCTCAGGGCCCCCGATTAAAGTGCTTTGAATTCTTTTCTTCCACTCACCTTGCTTTGACTTCCATAACTTATTGCAGACATCTTTTCCCAGCAAAGGCCTCCTCTGCTTTCAAAATAAGCACAGGATCATGAGTACAAAAGGTCTGTTTCTGATGGTTTTCCTTCACCCCCTTTGTATCTTAGAGGACCAGTTACACAGCCTTTGATTTTTAGGTGGAAACATTGGCCCAAGGGGGATGCGTAGGAAGTGGTATACAGGTTGGAATTTAAAGCGATCCCCGTCTTCTATGCATGGAAGAGATCGACACACGGAACTATTAATTAGGACTCGTTTTTGTCCATCCAGATCTTACTGCAGAATTGGGATGATCACTGGAAGCCACTTCCCAGCATCCCATCACACGCTATCTTGTGACCAAGATGCAACGCTCTGGAAGGGGCTGCACAGATAGGAGCCTGCTTGATTCGGAACACTGGGGTCACTAAGGAGCAGATGTAGCCCCTACCCCAATGAGGTCCCCAAAGGCACCCGTTCATTTTCTCCCATATAAGGCAATGGCTGACACTTGGTGGGAGAACTAATTGCTGCACTGGGCCATTGTTGCAGTGAGGAGAAAACTTGCCCTCCATGCTGGGAGGCTTCCTTTCACTGGCAGGAAAATTACAAGCAAGTGTAGTGGAGTGTGGAGTGTCTTTGTCTTTGTGTAAAGTGCTCAAAAGGCCACTGTACAGCCCTAGGGGTCCTTGCAATATAAAAGCAATCCACACACACACGCCATCATGATGGATGTTTTATTTGTCCTCTCCATAATTACCAGTCCCTGGGTTCCATACAGCATTTTCTTTAGGCTGCTGTAGTGCTTTATGGGCAAATGCTTCAGACCAACACAACTGACTTCAGGGTAGACTGCAGGGAAACTGCATGTCAAATGCATCTTTAGAAGCTGGGCAGAAGATCTTCGTTGTATCTTTAAAAATGCGCCAGAGAGAGCCCTGAGCTGTGTCAGGAGTGTGGCACAGACATGACACCCAGCGCCTGGAGGGCAAGTCACCACTTTTTCAGAGCAGACAGAGGATGGGGGACACCCCTTACTGCATGCCACACTCCTAGCACGGACCGAGGCCCTGTTCAGCTTATTTTAAAGGACACAAGGAGAACTTCCCATCTACTTCTGCATTAACTGTGTCTTCTAAAGAGGCATTCAATGGCATGCATAGTTTTGGCCCTGACACACACACTGCCAGACTTACAGTTTGACTTGGTCATTCTTTGCTAGGGGGCAAAAGCACAAGCCCTCTGTGTGCTAGTCAAATGGGGAGCAGAAGGCGTCTGTGTACCATCAAGCACTGGATTTGGGTTCTCAGGGGGTCTGAGGGGACAGTTTAGCTAGATTGACCTTTGCTGCAACCTGAGGAGTTCTGTATGTGAGATTTTTCACTGGAATCCAAACCAGCTGCTGGCATATAGTGACCAAGTGCACCATTGTAGCTTTGGCTACAGCATTTTAAAGCAGTATCTAACAACCCCGAGGCCCAAACAGTACACATCCTTTTTGTGGAAAAGGGAAATGCAGACTCAAGGCTGCGAACCTCATCACAGCAGTGGTGCTGCATGCTGGGAGGGAATGATGGATCAGCCATTTTTGTGATCAAAATAACCTCCAGCGGCTTCCCCACCTATGGCAGGAAACCAGGAGGGGTGTCCTGAGGTGGGAAAGCAGATGGGGCAGACAGTTTTGGTCACAAAGTGGTTTGCAGCCTCCTCCTCCCACCAGACTTTCTCCTTAGTGCAAAGACACCTTCTGTCTTTGCTTCTGTCTACAGCTTGGGGTTCTTTGGGGAAGTGGAAAACCATGTGGGCAGCCCAATCACAGCTATGTGGATTTTCCCAGTGTTGCCTCTGGGCAGCTGTCACGTCTACTCGAGGGCCAAAAACAATGGCACCAAAAGGAATCAGCAGGAAGTCTTCTCTCCAGAGAAAGGGCCTGTTTAGATTATACCACGTGACTAATCTGCAAAATCATGTAGGAAGAAGAAGGTGCTACCGCACTGCTCTGCAGCCGCATAAGAATTATGAGGGGGCGGAATGTCTGAGCTGCCCCTTACTCTGCAATTTAAATACAATATATTCCTGTCTTGTGATGAGAGGCAGTTCAGACATTCCACCTCCTCCACATGATTATGCAGTGGCAGGGCAGTAGGATGTGTGTGATATGTGCTCGCACACACCCTCATTGCACATTTGGGAATGTGATTGATTAAAATCAGCATTGCTAGTGGCAGTAGCCACTGCTGCTTCAGTATCTCAAGGGCTCAGTTGAGATGTCATATTTATCTGAATAGAAGACAACCCTGGATTTAAACTGACCTCCTTAAAAGCAGAGGTCAAATACAGGCTATACTTCTATTTATCCAAAAGGAACAGGACTCTGAATTTAAGACAAGCCCCACCCCCATTTCTAAAATTAAAGAACTCTGAAAAAGCCTAGTCTTGGATTCAGGTAAATATGGTAAATGTGCTATTGTTGTTGTGTATTGCATTGGCCTCCGTTTTACCCCTGATTTTAAGGCCTTCTGTTGAAGCATTAGTGTGTCTCAGATCATTTCTGTTTCTCACCGTGCAATTTGACTAATAAGTGGAACCCACGGTGGAGCTAGGCAGCTAAAGGAGTGGACTAGACAGGAACAGGTTTGGCCCTCTGAGGCTCCCAAGCAGAATGGTCTGGATGCACACACGTGCTCAATAGATTCCTGAGTATATTCTGTCACATTAATGGATAATTTCATTCGCTATTATGGGAAGAAAAATAAAGTGTTTCATAGGGACATACGAAGCTGCCATATACTGAGTCAGACCATTGGTCTATCTAGCTCAGTATTGTCTACACAGACTGGCAGCAGCTTCTCCAAGGTTGCAGGCAGGAATCTCTCTCAGCCCTATCTTGGAGAAGCCATGGAGGGAACGTGAAACCTTCTGCTCTTCCCAGAGCGGCTCCATCCCCTGAGGGGAATATCTTGCAGTGCTCGCACTTTGAGTCTCCCATTCAGATGCAACCAGGGCAGACCCTGCTTAGCTAAGGGGACAAGTCATGCTTGCTGCCACAAGACCAGCTCTCCTCTACTTTTCAAGTAGAGACACCATTGCTGTGGGGTCAGGCTTGCTCCCCTCCCAGCATTGAATGGGCGAGCCAGCCTGTAAGGAGAAGGCCCTCATAAAAGGTAACACTGTGCCCCTGTGTGAAAGGGCCTCCTTTCAGGGCATCCGTTGTCCCCAACCCATTGGAATTAGAAGAGCATTTTGCTAGGCTTTACTATGCATCTTCCAGAATAAAAATGCTGTCCCATGGGATGCATGCAAACAGAGACTGCTGCGAGCCAAGCTGGATCCACATCTGTTGGCAAGGAATCTTTGTGCTGTGGTTCCAACAGTTTGGCTTAGTGGATACCAGCTGCACCAGCTGTGGCTTTGTTAGCCAAGGTGTTCCCAGCCATTATGTACCACTGTTATGATGACGCAAGTGACATTGTCATTTATTTAGGCAAGTCTCCAGGTAGCTTGTCAGCCCTGGC
This sequence comes from Hemicordylus capensis, assembly GCF_027244095.1. Lineage (NCBI taxonomy): Eukaryota > Metazoa > Chordata > Lepidosauria > Squamata > Cordylidae > Hemicordylus > Hemicordylus capensis. Next base: position 412,082,904 of record NC_069658.1, read on the forward strand.
AAACGCATGTCATGAATAATGAAGCAAAGGCCTGGTGATCCATTCTTTTATTTAGAAGCATCTGAATGCCAAATTTGTCAAACCCAAGGAAAGTGCTCATTACCGCCCCGCTTTAGATGAGTTGCCCTTTTTTAATTTTTGTCCTGGGAAATCTCCGTGCTGGTACTGAAAGCTGCTCCAAAACTATATTTATCTTCCACACAGTCTTTCCATGGCTGTAAATAAAGGCTCTTGCCTACGCCTGGCACACGGTTGTCAAGGCTGCTGAGCCACCCACCTCTGTAGCCCCAGAATTTCAGAGGCTGGAAAGGAGCACTTTCCAAAGAACACAGCTCTAAGTTCAGCGGCACCAAATCCCAGCCTCCCCTACTTCAAAACTGCAGACACATGACAATTGACATTTCCTGATGCCAGAGCTGAAGAGCGATTGACAGCCTTTCCATTCCAAGAAAGCTCAAGGCGGCTTATGCAAAAAGATCTTAAAAAAATAAATTAAATCGAATAGCAAAATTAAAACAAACATTATAGCATACTCAAATTTTTAAAGGAGGTGGGGCAAGATGGCGATGAACTAACAGCCTATCTTCCCAGCTCCTGCCCAAGCCTGGACATTTCTCCATCCCAGGCATGCCATCGAAGGGGCTGACACCATCCAGGGGGAAGAAAAGACTGCGGAATAGTCCCACCAGCAAGTCCCCCCTGAAGAGGGAGCAGGGAAGGAGAGGAAGACTAAACAGCTGAGAATCAAAAATTTCCTCCCCCCAGTCGAGGCAGCGCCGGGTACTTCATTTGCTGTAAGTACCTCAAACAGATTTGCAGCCCTGACCACAGCCCCCTCCGACAGACCGGCTCCCCAGGAGGTTAATAGCAACCCACCCACTCCCAAATCAGAGCTGAGTGACATCTGTCTGATTGCTGCTGAATCTCTTCTCCTGGTTCTAGGGCGTCTAAACCCAATTGGGGGGCAAAGAGAGACTCTAACCCAGGCTTTCGCCCAACTCACAGCCAAGTCCCAGCAAGGGGTTAACAACTCCGAGGACGTCATCGCAGCCCTCCCCTCCTCCTCCTTGGCAACTGAAACTCCTTATCGGGTGCAAAGAGTCCTTCAACATAAACAAATCCTAATTTGTTTTCCTAGATGCGATTGATGCCTTTCTATGGGCGACTAGAAAAAAGATTCTTACCTCGCTTTCCCAAATTTTAAACTTCCAAGTTTCTTCTTCAGAGATTGAATACTTCTATTTTCTGCCATCTCAGCTGGATCACCAAAGGCTACTTTTAGAGTTTAAAACATCCAGAGTGCCTATCCAGTTACTTCATATTAAACACCTTTTGAGAACATATAAGATTACTCCCCAGAGTGTATTCAAAGTTTTTGGCACTAGAGATTTATTCAACGGCTCCGGTACAGTCAAACGCAAGAATTATGGCACCGCCTCCTCGATTCCAACACCAAGGCCACATACCCAGCCTGCTACTTCTGTTAAGACGATGCCAACTCTCCCTGCTGAATTGGCTAACTACCAAACATGCAAGCAAGATGACCATCTTATTTATTTATTTATTTATTTATTTATTTATTTATTTATTTATTTATTTTTGCATTTTAATACCGCCTTTCATTAAAAAATAACCCCAAGGCGGTTTACAAAAGTTAAAACATACAATAAAAACACAATAAAAACATCATGCTAAAAGTATAAAAACATATAAAAACAGGCATAAAACAATACAACAGATAAAAACACCCACAGCAGCAGTAAAAACGATTATGTAAAAGCCTGGGTAAAAAGCCAAGTCTTTAAAAGCTTTCCAAAAGCCGTGATGGAGTCTGAGGAACGAATGGCCACTGGGAGAGCATTCCAGAGTCTGGGGGCAGCAACAGAGAAGGCCCTGTCCCGAGTGCACGACAGCCGGGCCTCTCTCATTGTCGGCACCCGGAGCATGGCGCCCTCAGATGTCCTCGTCAAGCGGGCAGCAACCCTTGGGAGCAGGCGGTCCCTCAAATACCCCGGGCCCAAACCGTTTAGGGCTTTAAAGGTCAAAACCAGCACCTTGAATTGGACCCGGAAACGAACGGGTAGCCAGTGCAGCTCTTTCAAAATGGGGGTGATATGTTCCCAACGGGCAGCTCCGGATAAAACCCTCGCTGCCGCGTTTTGCACTAGCTGCAGTTTCCGGATATTCTTCAAGGGCAGCCCCACGTAGAGCGTGTTACAGTAATCCAGCCGCGACGTGACTAAGGCATGGGTAACCGTGGCCAGATCTGCCTTCTCGAGAAAGGGACGCAGCTGGTGCACCAGCCGAAGCCGTGCAAAGGCACCCCTGGCCACCGCCTCCACCTGAGCTTCCAAAAGCAGAGCCGGGTCCAGTAGTACCCCCAAGCTGCGTACTTGCTCCTTCAAGGGGAGTGCAACCCCATCCAGAACTGGTAAAATCTCCTCATCCCGATTGGCTCTCCTACTGACCAACAGTACCTCCGTCTTATCCGGATTCAATTTCAGTTTGTTAGCCCACATCCAACCCATCACGGCCTCCAGCCCCCAGTTCAGGACATCCACCGCCTCCCTAGGATCAGATGACAAGGAGGGATAGAGCTGAGTGTCATCCGCATATTGCTGACAACTCAGTCCAAATCCCTGGATGACCTCTCCCAGCAGCTTCATGTAGATGTTAAACAGCATGGGGGACAAGACCGAACCCTGCGGGACCCCACAGGCCAACGGCCACGGGGCCGAGCAGTAGTCCCCCAGCACCACCTTCTGGACCCTCCCCTCAAGAAAGGACCGGAACCACTGCAACGCAGTGCCTCCGATTCCCATACTTGAGAGGCGGCCCAGAAGGATACCATGGTCGATGGTATCGAACGCCGCCAAGAGGTCCAGCAGAACCAACAGGGACGCACTCCCCCTGTCTAGTTCCCGGTGTAGGTCATCCACTAGAGCGACCAAGGCAGTCTCAGTCCCGTACCCGGGGTGGAAGCCAGATAGAAAAGGGTCCAGATAATCCGTATCATCCAAGACCCTCTGCAGGGTCTTATTTGTTATTTCTCTGTGTAAACCACTCTGAGCCATTTTTGGAAGGGCGGTATAGAAATTGAATTAATAATAATAATAACAACAACAACAACAACAACAACAACAACAACACCTGATGCAACTTAAAACTAAACTGGCTGCCCTCCTCCAAAGACTTTATCTGGATAGACATGATGATGATGGTCATCTCAGCACAGCTTCAGACACAGATACTGATCTAGATATCACTGACCCTATGGAAACCCAGTTAAGATCTCCAATCAAAACATTCCAAAGGGTTAATCCCGCTGATTTCGCCATCGACATCTGGTGGCAAGTGGGCAACAGGACTCAGGATCTTCAGTTGAGCAACCAGGGCTGAAAACAGCAAAGTTACTGGAAGAAATGTCGCTTAACCGAAATTTTTTTACGGAAAATGCCAACAAGGAAATAATGATCTGCTATTACAAGTCTAGTCCAACTAGAAGAGGTTATTTTAAAAAAATGTACCAAATTTGGAAAGAGAAGCATCCAGATACAGAAATAACAGAACAAAGGCTAGCAGACCAGAGAAGAGTCATAATAAGAAATAAAGTATTCACAGAAGTTGAGCTGGAAGAACTGCAAAGAGCAACACAGGCTCAAGATATGGAAGAAGAATTACCACCAACTGAAGCAGTTGCTCAGGTGCAGGTGGAGGAGGTGTTGGAAATCGAGGATGCCACTGTTGCTGAACTGTTTCAAAATCAAAAACAGGCAACCTCCCCTTTGCCTTCACCTCAAAAACCTGAATGCCATTTAACAGAAAAGCAACAACAACTAAAGCAAAAAACAACTGAGCACATGAACCAAACAACCACCAGGGTTCGACTTCCAGCTCTAAAAACAGTTGCCAAAAAACAACTCGCTCAGGTATTAAAAGATGTAAACGCTGCACTTGCAGAAATAACAACCAAGAATTTGCAAGAAATAAACCAACTAATGTACAGTGCAGCAACAAGAGCTCGGATATAAGATCAATGGACCTGTCAAAAAAGAAAGTAGTACATCACCTAAATGGAAGATTAGATTAGAAAATAAAATCTCCAGACTTAGATCAGATGCTAGTAAATTGAAAGATATGAAAGACAAGAAGCTGAAGAATGAAAACACCAAACAGTATCTGATCCAAAAATACCACCTAGATTCACGGAAATTTAGAGAAGTCCTGGAAATAATAAAGCAGCAAATAACAGCAGTGTCAAAGAAGATTAGCAGATATGAAGCCAGAACTACATGAAAGACCCAGCAAAAGGTGCAGTTCCTAGTAATTATAGACCGATAACCTGTCTGCCAACCATGTTCAAATTATTAACTGGAATAATAGCAGATGAAGTGATGCAACACTTATTAACTAACAAAAAGCTTCCAGTTGAACAGAAAGGAAATTGCCCAAACACCAGAGGCACAAAAGACCAGCTGCTGATTGACAAAATGATTTTAGAAAATGGCAAGAGAAGAAAAACCAATCTAAGTGTTGCATGGATTGACTACAAGAAAGCCTTTGATTCATTGCCTCACACATGGATACTAAAATGTTTAGAAACAACTGGTGTCAGCAAAAACATTCAGATATTTATAAAAAAAAGCAATGAGCATGTGGAGTACACAGTTAACAATCAATGGCGAGACACTTGGACAGGTTAGCATTAGAAGAGGCATTTTCCAAGGGGACTCACTATCCCCTCTGTAATCGCCATGACCCCACTTTCACAAATACTCAACAAAACAGGCCTCGGATACCAAACATCTAAAACATCAAGTAAAATCAACCATCTGCTCTACATGGACGATCTGAAGTTGTATGGAAAGTCCCAGTCAGAAATCGAATCACTGCTAAACACTGTCCATATATTCAGTAGCGATATAGCAATGGAGTTTGGACTAGACAAATGTGCTGCATTAATAATGAACAGAAGGAAAATAAGAAAAACAGAAGAAATAGAACTGCCCAATGGAAGCAAGATCAAGAACCTGGAAGAGAAAGAACCTCACAAATACTTGGGCATTCTCCAGGCTGATAACATTGCACACACTGAAGTTAAAAGAAAAATTGGAAGTGAATACATCAGGAGAGTTAGAAAAATCCTCAAGTCCAAACTCAATGGCGGGAACACCATACAAGCCATAAACACCTGGGCTATACCTGTTATCAGATACACTGCAGGAATAATAGACTGGACCCAGGCAGAGCTAGAGACACTGGATCGTAAGACCAGGAAAATCATGACCATCAATCATGCTCTGCACCCCCGCAGTGATGTCGATAGGCTATACCTCCCTCGCAGCTCAGGTGGAAGAGGAATGCTGCAAGTCCGTCAAACAGTAGAGGAGGAGAAAAGAGGCCTTGAAGAATATATCAAGGACAGTGAAGAAGATGCACTTCAAATGGTCAATAATGAGAAACTATTCAACACCAATGAAACAAAGCAGGCCTACAAGAAAGAACAAGTCAAGAACCGAGCAGAAAAATGGAAAAATAAGCCCCTGCATGGTCAATATTTGCACAATATAAGTGGAAAATCAGACATCACCAAGACCTGGCAATGGCTTAAGAATGGCAACTTGAAGAAAGACACAGAGGGTTTAATACTGGCTGCACAAGAACAGGCACTAAGAACAAATGCAATAAGAGCAAAAGTCAAAAAATCCACCACAAAGAGCAAGTGCCGCCTTTGTAAAGAAGCAAATGAAACAGTGGACCACCTAATCAGCTGTTGTAAAAAGATTGCACAGACTGACTACAAACAAAGGCATGACAAGGTAGCAGGGATGATACACTGGAACATCTGCAAAAAATACAAGTTACCTGTAGCCAAAAATTGGTGGGACCATAAAATTGAAAAAGTTGAAGAAAATGATGATGTAAAAATATTATGGGACTTCCGACTACAAACAGACAAACATCTGCCACACAATACACCAGATATAACTGTAGTCGAGAAGAAAGAAAAACAAGTGAAAATAATCGACATAGCAATACCAGGGGATAGCAGAATAGAAGAAAAAGAAATAGAAAAAAATCACCAAATACAAAGATCTACAAATTGAAATTGAAAGGCTGTGGCAGAAAAAGACCAAAATAATCCCAGTGGTAATTGGTGCCCTGGGTGCAGTTCCAAAAGACCTTGAAGAGCACCTCAACACCATAGGGGCCACAGAAATCACCATCAGCCAATTACAAAAAGCAGCTTTACTGGGAACAGCCTATATTCTGCGACGATAGCTATAACAACAGCAACAACATTGACAATAAAATTCAGCCATCCAAGGTCCTTGGGAAAGACTCGATGTCTGGATAAAACAAACCAGTCAATAACACCTGTCTGACTGTGTAAAATAATAACAACAACAACAACAACAACAACAACAACCTGATGCAACTTAAAACTAAACTGGCTGCCCTCCTCCAAAGACTGTATCCGGATAGACATGATGATGATGGTCATCTCAGCACAGCTTCAGACACAGATACTGATCTAGATATCACTGACCCTATGGAAACCCAGTTAAGATCTCCAATCAAAACACCCCTAAGGGTTAATCCCGCTGATTTTGCCATCAACTTAGGGGTGGAGAGTAACTGTGATCAATCCACCTGCGCCCCCCCCCAACACACAGCCTAGCACAGCAAATGCAGAGGCCACTAAAAGGATGAATTTACGTCCAGGAGTGATCTTGTCTACAGACCCACACTTTGACAGTGTCACTGCCCTTCTTGTCCCAGAGAGGCTGCTTACACCTCGTAGCACCCAGCCCTGCATTGCAGAGCCCTCCCCTGCTACAGATGCTGTGGAAATTACAATGGGGATGGAGGCAACCCAGGAGAGGGAAGCAGAGGTGTAACTAGGGAAAACGGCGCCCGGGGCAAGCACTGAAATGGCGCCCCCCCGCCCCCCCAACATACTACATTATACTTAGGTTTTTCCTCACAAGCGCCTGCCGCCGCCAAGCCAGGCCACTGACTGGCCGCCAGGCGCCAGCAAAGCAATGGGGGGGGGGCGCGGGCGGCGCGGAAGGGACCGCTCGTGGGGGAGGGGGCGCCGACGCACTCCCTTGACTGCTGCAGCACTGCTGCACTGAGCAGGAAACATTTGTATTAACAAAAAATAAAAAAAAATTAAAAATTTTTTTTTGTCATGGCGGCGCCCCCCACGTGACCAGAAAAGATGGCGCCCGGGGCACGTTCCCCCCTGCCCCCCCATAGTTACGCCTCTGGAGGGAAGGGGAGTCCCCCCCAGCAGTAACACAATATCCAGAGACAACACAACAACCCTTCATAGGAGAAGCAACTCCCACAGAACTGGAACAGGGAACTGACTTACCCCCGGCCACTGAGGCTCATCCAGACAATGTGGAAGTCACTACAGATGCCTCTCAAGAGCCAGGCCCCCAGTCCACCCCAGGTGCTGCAGAAGACATCACCACATTGGATGAAAGGCCCGGTACCACCCTAGACAATGGTGAGCAGGACAATCAAGCCATCCCATCAGAGGTGGAGAACAAGGTGGCTTCTCCCTCCAGTCTGCCTGGGCTGGATCCAGATCACTTGGCCGATAGGCTGCAAGAGACACCGGGCACCCAAGTTGCTGATAGTCCAACACCAAATGCCCAATGATATTCAGCAGACCAGCGTAAAATTGCGATCCTAACATGGAATGTAAATGGCTGGCACGCATCCTTTTTGGACCCCTCCTTCACTGACTATTTAGCCTCCCACGATATCATACTGATACAAGAAACTTGGACTACTGGGGAGCTACTGCTCAATGGCTTCCACTCACAAACCGTCAGAGCCTTACCTGGGGCAGGTCATGGCAGATGCAAAGGAGGTCTGGGTGTATTCGTTGCTACTGCCCTTCACGCAACCTCCAGACTGCTCCCACCGATCAAATAGTATGCAATGGCCGTCCTAGTCCAATTCACTTGATGTGAATTGCTGATAATTAACATCTATCTCCCGCCCCAACGCAGAAAAATACAGGTCAGAACATTGTTGACTGAGCTAGAAAACAATGTAGCAGATCTCATCCACTCCAACCCCAATGCCTATGTGGTGCTGGGTGGTGACTTCAATGCTAGGATGGGTCCAGATGACTCCACCTTATACTCCCAACAAAGGGCCTATCCACCCAGTCCCGGGGCTGATGGACTCCCTCTTAGCTGCCTCTCTAAAGATCAAAAGTCAAACTACGCGGGTCTCTGCTTGAGCCAACTGGCCATGAGATTGACCTTTCCATCTTGAATGGCTGGTTTGAAAGTGACTACCCGGCTGAATTCACCTTTCTCGACGGCACCAGAATGAGTCTGATTGACTACTTCATTACATCAGGGAGCCTGCTACCACTAGTGGATGGACTGGAGGTTATTCCTAAATTTGATAGTGACCATCTTCCTATCACGCTACTCCTAAAACCATTTATCCATCAGTCTCACATTGAGAACCACTATGGACCCACTATATCTGCAGAGGAGGGAGTACAGTGCCGTGCCACTTGGTCACCACAGCTAGATCAAGAGCTGCGGGAGCTACTTGCCTCTGATCATTTGCAGTCAATCCACTCATCACTGCTAAATAATGATCCTACCTCTATGCCTTTGAAATCATACAAAGCACTTGCTCGGGAACTACAGCAGCTCCTCTCCCGTAGGACCTGTGCTCCACATGCTCTGCACCAACCACCCTCCAAGCAGTGGTTTGACAAGGATTGCGTTAATGCCAAAAAGCCCTCGCCAACACCTATCAAGTCTACAAACATACCCCTGGTTTGAGAGCAGCTCAGGGTCCACTTCAGCAGAAAAAGCAATATAAACTCTTGCTGGTCCGCAAGAAAAAAGAGGCCATGAAAGAGGTCTGGACGAGACTAATTCAGGCCGCTAGATCCAAGGACTCGGTCATGTTTTGGCATCTCGCAAAATCCTCTCCCAGCTATGGTCCAAGCCACCTGAACTGCCACATTCATCCAGGAACCTGGGAGAAACACTTTTATGATCTATATAAAGATCCCACTGTTGCTGGCAGAGACCCTTTTAGTGCCATAGAGGACACTCCGACATGGGCTCTGGTATCCACCTCGGAGAGCCACAGCCTTGTTGCCCAACTGAAACCGAGAAAGGCTCCAGGTGAGGACCTTATTCCCCCAAGGCTATCAAAAACAATCTGGACTGGTAGGCCCCAATCTTGGCATCACTCTTCACCTTCATCAATGTGAGTGGCCAAATCCCCAAGGACTGGGGGTTAGCAATTATTGTCCCCATCTTTAAAAAGGGGAAGAAGGATGACCTGGGCAACTATAGACCTATCAGTCTACTTAATACCAACAGTAAACTTTATGCAAGACACCTACATGGGAAACTCAGGGACTGGCTGGAGCAGGAAAAGCTCCTTGCTGAGGAACAAGCAGGATTCAGAGAGGGGCACTCCACTATTGATCAATGTATAGTCCTACAGCACCTCATCAGAAAATATTCCTCCTGTAGGACGACCTCCCTTTATGCTGCCTTCATTGACCTAAAGCTTTTGACTCCATCTCACGTGTAAAACTATGGGAGAAACTGGAAGCCTCCACTATTGATCGGCGCCCGCTGCATCTCATTTGAACCCTGCATATTAACACCTCACTCAAGGTGAGGTGTAGCCCACAAGGTCATCTTGCGAGTGCTGTCCTAACGCAGAAGAGCATCAAGCAAGGTTGCATTCTGGCCCCACTCCTATTTAACTTTTACATCAACTCAGTGGTGGACCAGCTCAGCAACATTGACTTCCATCCTCCTAAGCTCGCCGGGAGACACCTAGCCACCCTACTATATGCAGATGACGCGGTCATCTTCTTAAGAACTCCCATTGGCCTTAGAAGAGCGTTGAGGGCTCTGACACTGCACTGCAAGGAAGATGGTCTGGAAATCAATTACAACAAAACTAAAATAATGGCCTTTGCTAGGAGGCCCAAGATCCATTCCTGGAAGATGGAGGGACATAAAATTGAACAAGTGACCCATTTGAAATACCTGTGCGTAGTCTTTCATTCAAGTGGCTCCAGAAAAGCCCACGGAGATCATGTGGCCTTAAATGCTCAGAGAAGCTCCTCCGCTATTCTTCAATTTATGTGCACAAGAGGAGGCCACTATGTCCCTGCAGCTCTTGAACTGTTCCAAGCCAGGTCACTAGCCCTACTACTCTATGGCGCTCAATTGGGTCCTTTCCCCAATATCATTACTTTGGGACGGGTACAATCCAAGTTCCTCAGGGCAGCGCTACGTGTACCAAGATGTGTGTCCAATGCTACATTGCTCCTGGAGACAGGCCTGATCAAGATTGAGGCAAGCTTATGGGTGGCCACTCTCTCCTATTGGCTTAAACTATCCCTCAGTCCAATTGGTCTTGCCCTTCTAACCCTTCACGACAATTACCATTCTCAGGCAACTGGGCTCAGGCAACTGAGATGAAATTAGCTACCCTGGGCCTTGCCCCCCTGTCCCTGATCAACATGGGATACAATCAGGCAAAAGCTATCATCAAACAGTGCATCACAGACACTGAGCGTCAAGCGGATCTCAGCAGTGTCCCAAAGTTTTGTATAAGTGAGGAGCTTAGATATATAGCCTCTCCGGCAGCATACCTTTCCCAACAGGAGGCCCCAAACCACAGAAGAGCGTTCACTCTGGCCCGCTGCCATGGTCTCCCCTCAGCAGTAATAGAGGGACGATACAGAAAGATCCCGTACGCAGAGCGATTATGCCCCTGCGGCTCAGAGCAAATTGAAACCACTGAGCATGTCCTTTTATACTGCCTGTTCTACAGAGACATTCGTGCCGCCCTTATTTCTCCACTGCTGAACAAGCTTCCGGGACATACAAACCAATTCTATACTCAATTGCTGCTATCTGAATCTAACCCCCCCACCACAAAGATTGTTGCCAAGTTCTGTGCGGCTGCGATTGGCATCCGGCGAAAGATGATAGCTGATGGGCTCCCCTAATTTGAGTCCTGTCAACACTTGCCTCCATATTCCTTGTACCTTATTAATTGCGCCATGGCAATGCACAATGTTTTATTAGATTAATGCAGTGTAACTTCACCACTTAGCGTATTTTAGTGTATTTTATCATTCAGTGTAATTCCATAAAACTCTACAATTTTTAGTAATAGTCCAACTTATGGTAACCATTATAGTTTTAACCATTTCTAATTTTAATTCTAGCATTCTACCACATATGAAATCATTTCCAGCTATATTACTATAGTATTACTGCTACTATTTAAATTCCACTTCTACCTTTTCTGTGCATTTTATTATAGAAAAGTATTTTTAGCAGTTATAGTCTCTTAGTAGCTTGTCTCCTTTTACAAAAATTGTAATTATTTTAAATTTTAGTCTTTTTATAATAGCTATCATCATATTTGCAATCACCTCTGTTAACATGTAACCTTTCTCCAGCATTACCTTCATTTAATGTGTAATTTTATGCTGGTCTCTGACTGTAATAAAGCTTGATTGATCGATTGAATTTTTAAAAAAATGAAATATGATGAGCCAGCAGGAAAACCAAAACAGAAACACGAGAAGCAGCAAATAACTTTTTTAAAAAGTCTGCTGGAAAAGCCAAGGACACTGAAAGATCTCCTGGGACAAGGAATTCCACATCTTGGGGGCCACTATAGAGAAGGCTCTCTCATGCATCACAATGGCCCTTTATTTTCTGCTCTAGGATTGCAATGTGATCTGGCAAGCCATGAGCTGGATCTCAAGATGACTTGTACAAGCAGAAAGGCACCCCCCCCCCCATCATGGAATCCACTATCATGGAAACTCTCCCTTTAAAAAGAAAAAGAAAATATTAGTCTTTGGGTATCTGATTAGTTTTCTTATCACTCTGTCTCTGAATGCAGTCACAGTCATTGTGTCCTCCACCTTTTCTTAAGTCTCACTGCTACTTCAATGCTGCAACAGTTTAATTTGTCTTGTCTTGAGACACCTGGTCTGTATCTGACGGAGGTATATCTTTATTCCCAGCTGCTCCATCCATCATCACTTCAGGATTTCTACGGCTCTGACAATATCTTCTGTTCCTCCCATAGAGAGCTGCATCATCAAGCAGAACAGATTATTTGGAATACACTTTCCTGGATAAGCGACCATTTCTATAAATTGTTGTAGATCATCCTTGTTCCTTGGACTAAACATTTCAGCTATGGCCCATATTTTAGATGCATCAGGTTTTAACCCTTCTATTAGGCCGGTTCAGACAATACAGTCCCCAGCACATGCATTTATCTGCTGTATCCACAGATGTCCCAAAGCCCTCCTGATGCATCCTTTTAGGCATGTGGGGGCGGGAACAGTGCTCATCAGTTGTTTTGCAGAGGTTTTGTGAGGTGGGGGATTGCAGCAAAAACAGGTTCTCCTCCCTTCTGACCATTGGCAAAATATTGACTCCTATCGGTATCAATAGGAGATGTTCAGGTCTCCTGAGCAGCTCCAGTCAGATTATATTGGATATATTCCAGTTACTGATACCTGAGGATATGGATAGGATTCTTAGTTCATCCTGCAACATGTCCACTCAACCCATATCTATCTAGAACTGGGAGAATCTGTTCGCCTGTGATGCTTATTATCATTGCTTCCTTGGAATGAACAATATTCCATCTAGTTTGAAAGAGGCAGTAATGAGTCCCTTACTTAAAATAAATTTAAAAGGCCTGTACTTGTTCTTCATGAGCAGTGGAATTACACACACCGGGTACTTCCTGGTACTTCCGGCCAAAGAGGAGACATGGTGGCAGGGAGGTATGCTGACGCCCCAATGGAGCCTTTGCTAACGGAGTGCCGGCGGGGGGAAAGCAGAGGGAGGGGTAAGTGCACCTTCTCCTGTCCTTAAAGTCACCCCCCTGCCTTCAAACTTCCCCCGCCCGTTTCCGTGCACATCTCTAGGTCAAACTGCTTCTCCCTGGGAGTCTCTAGGGCCAAGTCATTCCCATCTCTCCTGACCTCCTCATCCCTGGCCATCCAAACCTTAAATAAAGCCCTGCAATCAGGGCAATCCCAGTCACCCTCTCCTGACTCTGCCCTCTTCAGTCTAGCTGCCTCTCTTCTCCTTCCTTCAGCTGTTGCCTGTCTAGCGGGCTGTTGAGGCCCTGCCTGGGAGCAGTACGGCCTCTGTCTTCGCGGCCCACGACTGGGTGAGTAATCGGGCCCTTCTGCAGCTTGCGGGGAGCGTGTGTGTAAATTACAAGCGCGCACACACATTTTAAATTTTGTTCTCTGCTTTGGGAACTCATTTGATATGAAAAGTAGATTCTAAATTCTAAAGGAATTTTAAAAAAATGTTTTATTGTAAACCACTCAGAGATGTGAGTTTTGGGTGGTATACAAATATGCTAAATACATAAAGAAGCAAGCAACTTGCTTATTTAATCACACTTACTGGTGATTTCTTCTCTAGTAGGCAATTGAAGATATTATATTCAAATTGTTGTGTTCATATATTTTGTGTCGAAACATATTATTACCTGGCCTCTGCCAGGGATGCCCATGACAGCTATTGGACTGTCCCACTGTAAATCCTTCTACCTTACTATCACCTTCCGCTTTTCTATGCAATTCAGTTCTTTCTGAACTTGATCCTGTAGTGCTTGGATATGTTCTGGATTGCATGAATAACAGATGGAACCTATGGATTTATTTATATAGAGTACTACTCTGATAAGCAACCGAGGCCTTGAAATACATCTTTGTAATCTGTAATCTCTTTGTGCCCGCTTTAAATTAATCTCCCTGTCTAGCGGGCTGTGGGGCGAGATGCCTGGGGCCTGAAGACCTTTTTTGTCTGCCTTGAAGATCTGTCTTCCTTCAATTAAGATATCAGCAGAGATCGTATAAGCCTGGTCCTGGTTTTTAAATTAAGCCAAGAAGCTGTGGTGGGTTAGTCTGGGGAGATGTGCCTGGGAGAGCGAAAAAGTGGGTCTGGAGTGGGGGCAGCAATATCACAGGTAGCGGGCAGAGGGAGGTATGGCGGTGGGAGTTGGGCGGGCCGTTACTGGGGAAATCGGTCCAGGCAATTGAGGCCTGTTCCTTTTTCCGGCCCCTCTCCCAACCCTCTGACCCTAGGGAGCTATGAGAACACTCCCTCGAGGATTAGGGTGCTGCTGCTGAATGCCAGGTCAGTTAATGCAAAAACATCTCTTATCCACGATCTGATTGTGGATGAGCATGCTGACCTGGTATGCGTGACAGAGACCTGGTTGGATGCGCTGGGCGGGGTTGGTCTCTCTCAGCTTTGTCCTCCAGGTTTCCAGATCGTGCAGCAGCCCCGCCTCGAGGGTCGGGGAGGAGGCGTTGCAGTCATCTTTCGAGAGACCCTCCCCGTTTCCAGGTGCCCGGTCAGGCAATCTCAGAATTTCGAGTGTTTGTCCTTGAGGGTGGGCCTCCGAGATAGGCTGGGGATTCTGTTGGTGTACCGACCACCCCGCTGCACTTCAGTCTCCCTACCTGAGCTGGCGGGGGTGGTCTCGGAGGTGGCTTTGGGTTCCCCCAGGCTTATTGTTTTGGGGGATTTCAATGTCCACGCCGAGGCCCCCCTAGTGGGTGCGGCTCAGGATTTTATGGCCTCCATGGCAACCATGGGCCTGTCTCAATTGGTATCGGGCCCTACCCACATGGAGGGACACACTCTGGATCTGGTTTTTGCCGACCGGGAAATAAATGATCTGGAGGTGGGGGAATTTTAGATCACTCCCTTGTCATGGACAGATCATCACCTGGTGGGGTTTAGTTTGACTGCTCCGTCTGCCCTCTGCAGGGGTGGTGGGCCGATTAAGATGGTCCGCCCCCGGAGGCTTATGGATCTGCTTGGATTTCAGACGGCCCTCGGGGAGTTTCCAGTGTCCAGAGCTGGTGACCCTGTCGAGGCCTTGGTTGATCTCTGGAATGGAGAGGTGGCCCGGGCTGTTGACACGGTTGCCCCCAAGCGCCCTCTCCGGCTTGGTGGAGCCCGTTCTGCTCCTTGGTTTTCCTCGGAGCTTAGGGCGATGAAGCAACTCGGATGACGGCTGGAGCTGGAGCGATGCTGGAGGAAGAGTCGTCACGAATCCGATCGAACACGGGCTAGAGCCCATTTTAGGGACTACGCCGTGGCGGTGGGGGCGGCGAAGAAACGTTTTTTCTCCGCCTCCATTGCGTCTGCTCAGTGCAGGCAAACAGAGCTGTTTCGTGTGGTGAAAACATTGCTCCACACATCCCCCCGGACAATGGGGGAGGAGTCATCTACAGCTCTTTGTGATCAGTTTGCCTGTCACTTTGCAGATAAAGTCGCTCGCATCCGTGCTGACCTGGACTCCAGAGTTTTGGCAGTTCCGGCAGACGTGCCTCTGGTACCATCTGGTCCCGTTGTGTTGGATTCTTTTCGGTTGGTGCGGCCTGAGGATGTGGACAAGATCCTGGGCAGTGTGCGGGCGACTTCGTGCGCTCTTGACCCTTGCCCTTCATGGCTAATAAAAGCTGCCAGGGAGGGGACAGGCAGATGGCTGGAGGTGATCATTAATGCTTCGTTAAGGGAGGGCAGGATGCCATCGTGCCTTAAGGAGGCGGTGGTAAGACCTCTATTAAAAAAGCCCTCCCTTGATCCCTCCAACCTGGACAATTATAGACCTGTGTCTAACCTTCCCTTCTTGGGCAAGGTGATAGAGTGTGTGGTGGCGTCCCAGTGCAGAGGGTCTTGGATGATACGGATTATCTGGACCCTTTTCAATCTGGCTTCCGCCCTGGGTATGGGACTGAGACTGCCTTGGTCGCTCTAGTGGATGACCTACGCCGGGAACTAGACAGGGGGAGTGCGTCCCTGTTGGTTCTGCTGGACCTCTCGGGGGCGTTCGATATCATCGACCATGGTATCCTTCTGGGCCGCCACTCGAGTATGGGAATCGGAGGCACTGCGTTGCAGTGGTTCCGGTCCTTTCTTGAGGGGAGGGTCCAGAAGGTGGTGCTAGGGGACTACTGCTCGGCCCCGTGGCCATTGGCCTGTGGGGTCCCGCAGGGTTTGATCTTGTCCCCCATGCTGTTTAACATCTACATGAAGCCGCTGGGAGAGGTCATCCGGGGATTTGGACTGAGTTGTCAGCAATATGCGGATGACACTCAGCTCTATCTCTCCTTGTCATCTGATCCTAGGGAGGCGGTGGATGTCCTGAATCGGGGGCTGGAGGCCGTGATGGGTTGGATGTGGGCTAACAAACTGAAATTGAATCCGGATAAGACGGAGGTACTGTTGGTCAGTAGGAAAGCCAATCGGGATGAGGAGATTTTACCGGTTCAGGATGGGGTTGCACTCCCCTTGAAGGAGCAAGTACGCAGCTTGGGGGTACTACTGGACCCGGCTCTGCTTTTGGAGGCTCAGGTGGAGGCGGTGGCCAGGGGTGCCTTTGCACGGCTTCGGCTGGTGCGCCAGTTGCGTCCCTTTCTCAAGAAGGCAGATCTGGCCACGGTTACCCACGCCTTAGTCACGTCACGGCTGGATTACTGTAACGCGCTCTACGTGGGGCTGCCCTTGAAGAATATCCGGAAACTACAGCTAGTGCAAAACGCGGCAGCGAGGGTTCTATCCGGAGCTGCCCGTTGGGAACATATCACCCCCATTTTGAAAGAGCTGCACTGGCTGCCGGTTCGTTTCCGGGTCCAATTCAAGGTGCTGGTTTTGACCTTTAAAGCCCTAAACGGTTTGGGCCCGGGGTATTTGAGGGACCGCCTGCTCCCAAGGGTTGCTGCCCGCTTGACTAGGACATCTGGGGGGGCCCTGCTCTGGGTGCCGACAATGAGGGAGGCCCGGCTGTCGTGCACTCGGGACAGGGCCTTCTCTGTTGCTGCCCCTAGACTCTGGAATGCTCTCCCGGTGGCCATTCGTTCCTCAGACTCCATCACAGCTTTTAGAAAGCTTTTAAAGACTTGGCTTTTTACCCAGGCTTTTACATAATTGTCTTTTACTGCTGTTCTTGTGTGTTTTTGTCTGTTGTCTCGTTTTTATGACTGTTTTTAGCTTGATGTTTTTACTGTTTTTTACTGTATGTTTTTAATTTTTGTAAACCGCCTTGGGGTTTTCTTTTAACGAAAGGCGGTATAAAAATGTAAAAATTAAAAATAAATAAATAAATAATCATTGCCCTTAGATCCTGTACAGCTTCTGCATCAACATCTATGATCAGGAATTCCAGCAGAGCTGGCTTGCTTTGTCCTTATATGTGCCATTCATGTCATATTCCTCAGACACGTGCACATGTTATTGGTCTGAACTTTGGTGCTGGAGAAGACTTTTGAGGATACCATGGACAGCCAGGAAAAGAAACAAATGGATCATAGAACAAATCAATCCAGAATTTTCACTCAAGGCATAAATGACCAGGCAGGCTCAAACTATCATACTTTGGACACATTATGCGAAGATCTAGCTCCATTGAGAAGTCTATAATGCTGTGGAAAGTTGAAGGAAAGAGAAGAAGAGGACGACCAGCAGCAAGGTGGATGGACTCAATTACGACAGCAATGAATGCACCACTGAGAGACCTTAAAGGCCAAGTTGAAGACAGATCATCCTGGAGAGAATCTATCTATGTGGTCCCTAAGAGTTGACACTGACTTGACGGCACTTAAACAATCAATCAATTTAACTGTTGAAGTAGTTCAAATTACAAAGCAAGCAAGCAATTTTAAAAATGCATTGCATTACCTCAGGGGTAGAGGAGAGCTGGTTTAGAGGAGGGGAGCTGGTCTTGTGGTAGCAAGCATGAATTGCCCTTTTGCTAAGCAGGGTCTGCCCTGGTTTGCATTTTAATGGGAGACTACATATGTAAGCACTGTAAGATATTCAGAAAACTTGCGTTTTGGGCAGTATAGAAATGTGATGAATGAATGAATAAATAAAATAAATAAATATTCCCCTTAGGGGATGGGGCCGCTCTGGGAAGAGCATCTGCATGCTTGCATGCAGTACTTTCCAAGTTCCCCCCCTGGCACCTCCAAGATAGGGCTAGGAGACACTCCTGCATATAACCTTGGAGATGCCGCTGCCAGTCTGTGGAGATAGTATTGAGCTAGATGGACCAATAGACTGATTTGGTATAAGGAAGCTTCCTATGTTTCAGCGATCTCAAACAACAGGCTTCCAACTTGTTGGGCTACAATTCCCAACATCTCTGGCTACTGGCCATTGGGACTGGGGATGATGGGAATTGTAGTCCAACACAGCTATACTTGGGAGAATGCAGGGGACAGATGTCTCTGGGCGCCTGAGGAAGGTGGGTAGGGGCTGCTGATTGAGTGACAGCCCACTCTTTGATCTCCCTTCTAATTTATAATTTATATAAGATAAATCACTGCGGGCCATTCATCTTGGCTTCATGGGAGTCAAGAGGAGAGGGAGATTAATATCAAGCAACATCCCCCCTCCCCTCTCCTCTCTTCCTGACTGGTTGGTGCTCAGGTTCAGTGCACCCCTTCCTGATTGACAGGAAGGAAAAGAAGGCAGGGACAGGGCCCATCTTCACTCGTCCTAGGGTCCACCGCAACCTTGCTAAACCCTTGCTCCAACAACAGATGGAGGGCTTCAGTTGGATGGAGAGCTCTTCACTACCTTGTGCTCCTCTGTCCATTTTAAAATCCTGGGTTTTTGACATCAGTTATGAGAAGATCCACACACATAGAGTTGTCCTGAGATTCCACCTCCAATTTTGCAATCCCATTCACAGGCAGTGAAAATGGCGACCAAAGAAAACGGGGATCATGAACCAATATGAAACTACCAAAAAAAACGTGATCAAAAAGGACCAATCTCAACTGGAACTAAACTGATAAAAATGAAAGAAAAAAATATGAAGGTGGAACCAATGTGAAAAGATGTGTATTGTAAATCTCCTAACATAACTGTAGAATCTTGCTGAAAACCCTTCTATAAATCTTATAAAGCTGATGGATAATATACATAGACTCAAAAATTATGTTGCAATATATATTGACATTAAACTGCAATGACTGAACAATTTCCAACACAAGTTCTTATTCCAATTCTCCCAAATAATGCTATTACATAATAAACATAAAGAACATAATACACCCAAAATTGATGCTGATCTCTAGAACAAGAAAAAATAAGGGGAAGTTCAATAAAACTAAAATCCACTGAGGAAGAATTGGTCTCGCTTTATTGTAGTCTCAAGCAGTCCGTGCTGGAATTGAAGCTGAAATTGAATCCAAGACAGCCGAAGTCTAGCAACATAAAGTCTTGAGGTATGTGTCAAGACTTGTTGATGATGTTAACATTCTAACAAGAGATGTTAAAAATCTCTCAGAGATTTCTAACGAGGAGCATTGTTTTACATCACACATCTATTTTGAATTGTTGAGGGGAATGGTCTGAAGAAAGTTATACTGAAACGATCGTTACTGTTACTGTTCAACTTCTATCCCTGATTATGTACACTGTGACTTCGTGAATGTAGACTGCTGACCTCATCTTATTGAAATTACACTGATGTTGTGAATATATTCTTCATGGACCCTGACACATACCTCAAGACTTCATGTTGCTAGACTTCTGCATCTATACATTTCGGCTGTCTTGGATTAAATTTCAGCTTCAATTCCAGCACGGACTGCCTGAGACTACGATACAGCGAGAACAATTCTTCCTCAGTGGATTTTAGTTTTATTGAACTTCCCCTTATTTTTTCTTGTTCTAGAGATCAGCATCAATTTTGGGTGTATTATGTTCTTTACCCACCCACCCCCAGCCTTCTGCCCCAGTCCCCTGCCCGCCAAGCCTTCTGCCCCAGCTTGCTCCCTCCTCTGTTTCCCCCTCTTTCTCACTCATTTTTTCTCTCTCATTCGTGCTTCCCCCCCGCCTCCGCTTTCTAGCCTGCTTGTGTTTTCCCTGCTGGTTGTTGCCACCTCCTCCTTCCTCCAGTCCCTGGTGTCGGGCGGCCAAGCGTTCAGCTGGCTCCTTCCTGCACGGCCCTCCCTCTAGTGAGCGTCTTCCGAAGCAGTCAGCGGTTTCTGTGTCTGCCCAGCCAGGCTCCCCCGCTTTCTCTCCCCACAGCTTCCCCCCTCCCTTCTGCTCCAGTCCGTTCAGTTCTCCTCTCCACTTGCCCGCTTTCCTTCTTTTCCTTTCCTCCCCAAGCGGCCACTTCCCTATGTGGCCAACCGCTTCCCAGCCAATCCGGCACCTCCACCACCCAGCCAATCCGCTGGGTTGCCGGGACGCATCCCCACAGAGGCACGTCTATGAGAATTAATATAATAGATTTCAGAAAGACAGTTAAAATGAAAAAAAGAGAGCAAGAAACTCCCAGTGGGCCTTAATACTAAGGATTTCACACTGATTCAAAGACAAACTCACCATCAATAGCCATCTTATTAAGACATCACATTTAACTCACTTATCACAAGAAGCAAAGTAAGAGCAAATGAATACATTCCTATCTCATAAGCTTCAGCTCAGTATTCACAAGACCTGATTCTCTGTACATAGTGCCAAACTGAATATGTGTACAGTGACTTATATTACATTAATTTTTTTTAAAAAAATTACCTGTAGCCCCTTTGGGGGGCTTCCTAAAGGCCGTGGGGGGGTCTGCAAAGGTTCTCCCTCCCCCCGCTGGCCTCTAGGGCCTCACAGTGACCATTTGAGAATGTGTGGTGGCAATTTTTAAAAATATTGTTTTTTAAAAATGGCCGCTGAAAACAAAATGGCCACCGTGCATGCTCAAATGGCTTCTGTGAGCCCTGGCATGGCTGAGCATGCGCAGTGGCCATTCTGTTTACGGCGGCCATTTAAAAAAAATTTTAATTTTAAAGAATGGTGCCCCCCCTTCAAGTGGCGCCTGGGGCATGTGCCCTGCCTGCCCCAACCTATATATGCCCCTGATTGTCCCCCTACACATGCATTTTTAAAAACGTGGGTAACATAACATATTTCCATCTGATATTTTTATTTATTTAGCATATTTGTATACTACCCACTACCGAAGACTCTAGGTGGTTTCTTTCCCCACTCCCCGCTGTGTCTCTAAAGAGTCCAGTTACTGTTTGTTTTCTTTTATGATATAAGAGCAGTGACTAAATCAACTATTTGACAGATTTTTCTTTAAGACGTTAATTTTTCACCCTGGTCAAAATGTTGTTATATCTACCTTTGGAACTTTAGCTCAGGGGCATTGCTGCAAACCACATGCTCCTCTTCTGATTTTGAAAAGTGATGGCTAATGAGAATGTAGGAAACATTTGCACATAATGTTGACTCAGAAGCATTTCCCACTATCTCAGCTCTCAGTCAGTTACCTGTGAGTCCTCCTGGACTGGTCTACTACTCTGGATTGGTTCTGTGTTTTTGGTAATGGCAAGAGAGTCTCCACTCTCCCCAACAGAAGAGAGACTGAGAGAGGAAGGGGTGTGACAAAAAAGAACAAAATGTTCTGCTGCATACTGCGTAGGTGCTCTGGGATGGCACTCAGTCTGGCTAGGAGTCTGAGTCTGACACAGGGGCACATGTGCAACTCGCGCTCAGCCATGCACTTGGCCCCGCAGTGGCCAGGAGGAGATCAGGTGTGCTGCTGAGGCTGCCCAGCTGTGCATTCATGTTCACCACCTGGCTGGGTTGGGGAGATTCCAGATGCGGGGAGGAAATACATCTTTTATTTATTTAACAATAAATATACATAAAAGTGTGTGCAGTGGCTGTTACCAGCTGAGCTTATTCTGCCCGCTCCCAGAAGCCTCCCTGGTTTGCAACTGCATCTCCAGGCTTGCACTTTTGCTATGCTCAGGAGCTGCACCGCAATGTGAGCTCCCAGTTTATGTTATGCACGGGGACAAGTCACTTAGTTGGTAGTGGACGGGTCGACCCTAGATTTGGGCTGCAAGTAACACAAATTGCAAAGGGGATTAGCTTCACAACCCCTCTCCCTACATGGAGGCCAGGCTAAGTAGGCTCCAGAACTAGCTACTGTGGGTTATCTGACATCCGAGGTCATTTTGGACTTCTCTCGCAAGAGAGACAACACCGTTGCAAATGAAGCAATTAGGCCAGGAAGGGAAAGCAGATAAAAACCAGTGCAGCAACAGACTCTGTCATGATAGGGATGAGTCAGTGACGTAACTCTGAAAAGGTGCATAACTTTTGATAGAATTATTGGGAGAGTCAGTCCCAGCACAGGATACGCTTTTGATGCACCTGCATACCCTAGTTTTCATTACAAACACCTTCCTACTCAGGAAGGATGATCAGACACAATGCATTCCGAAAAAGCCTGTCTGGACTCCCCTATTCAGCAGAGCATGACAACAGCAAAGTGCCCCCAAGGCAGGTTTGGGGATATAAGTATCCCTAACCCCATGACTCAGTGTGCTTCCTCCTGTAGATACGGCTTGCCCTCCTGAAACCCAGGGGAGGGGAGCCACCTATGGCTTGCCCTGCTACGCCCACAGGGGGGCAAGCCACCACACACTCCACCCTACCCTGGTAGAGAGAAGCTCCACCAGAGCTGTGGACAGGCCCAGTGAGCTTTCCCCCCTGCAGGACGATGCCAGACTGCTTGGAAACCCCCAGTGGATACACTAGAATACGTCCCACGTCCCACCCACAAGATGAGACCAGGTTCACTCCTCTGGCTTGGACTCTACCCTGGACTCTGTCCAGATTCACATACATGTGGAACCGAAGGAGGACTTGCATACATTGGTGATGCCTTGCTGCTCGTGACTAATTCAGATGGACACTTGTTTTCTTATAGCTCTTTTGACTTGCATGTATGTTACCTCACGCTTTGGGAACATGGTCTGTAGTGTATCTGCATGCTAAACTAACCACGCCAGCACAACGGCTGAGAACGCCAGCAACTTCTGCTGACAGCACCCCGGGAGGATCCCTTGGACCTGGAGAAGAACCACTGCCATTGAGGACCCATGCCCAGAGGCTGCAACTGGCAGAAGAAGACTGGCACGGCCCAACCAGCTACACGCAAGGTGTGGCTGAGATCTAACCCATCCTTGAACCTTTTGGACATTCCTCTCACTGAACTCTTGACTGGACTCTACCCAAGCCTGTAGGAACTTGCAGTGGTATTTTCTCTCTGTTATTGCAGCCGCACTTTCTGTTGTACACATCCATGTTTTATTGGGAAATTTTATTCACTGCTGCATTGCTTTTGTAAATCATATATATGCTAAACATTCCCTAATAAAAGTCAATACACTTGGGACTCCACTGTTACAAGTGCTCCCATGTGCTTTACACTTGGGACTCCATCAGACTGCAACGAGGACTTCAGCAAGACCATCTTCGTGCTCCCCTTGTGCTTTACACTGGAGACTTCATTGCAACAAGAACTCTTGCAGACCACCTTGGTGTTCCCCTCTCCATTGGGGCCACCGGAGCTGATATTACTAGCTGCCGCCGAGGCTCAGCTCATGGTGCCTGGTTTTAGATTGGTCCCTCTGCCGATCTATCCAGCTAACCTCACACTGGAACTTTCCTCATGAGCAACTCCACTCACTCTTTCAACTCTTCTGCTTTCCACTTCGTCTCCCCAGATGGACACTAGTCTCCAGCTGCCCGAATCAGATCTTTGTGAGGACAGGTGATAGAGCCTCTTGCCTGGCTCCTTCAGGGCTGAATCTATCCCTCTCTCTAATTTCTGAAACCTCACCCCCTCTATCTTAAAGTAACTCTCTCTAGCCCGCCTGGTAATGTATACATAATTTGGAACTTTAAGCTAAACATGCCTTACAATAGTCTGTTTTTAAACCTATTTGTATTACTTTTATGCTACGACTGCCTAGTAACCTGGCCCATGGGTGAGCCAGCCTGGTGTAGTGGTTAGAGTGCTGGACTAGGACCAGGGAGACCTGAGTTCAAATCCCCATTCAGCCATGAAACTAGCTGGGTGACTCTGGGCCAGTCACTTCTCTCTCAGCCTAACCTACTTCACAGGGTTGTTGTGAAAGAGAAACTCAAGTATGTAGTACACTGCTCTGGGCTCCTTGGAGGAAGAGCGGGATATAAATGTAAATAATAATAATAATAATAATAACCTAGTCTTATTGCTTTTATTTGTTTTTCCTACAATAAACTCCTTTTGAACCTCTCCCTCAAGCCGATTTTCTTGAGTTCAGGCGCTTGCACATATTAAGACTGCTTGCAACTGTCTCACTTGTTCCCCCAACAGTGTCTCAACATAGCGAAACTGGAGAAATTAAAATAGAAGCTCCAGTTGTGCTGACACTGTGAGGAATGTCAGGAAATTTGTTGTTTTTTAATGGCACCCGGTGCAGAGAGCAGCAGTTATGGGCCCTGCTGGGACCCACGCATTTGCCCGAGGCTGCAATGTGCTGCTGCTGGGCCTGGTTGAATGCTCACTTTGTCTTTGACACCATCTAATATTTGCAGCTGTAAAACTTTGTAAAATGACCCCACAGGAAATCAAAGTGTGGAACAAAAAAAAAATTCATTACACTGTGTAATTCTTACACCATCTGAAGCTAAAATGGCTGCTGCCATTTTAGCTTTTCAGTCCTTTGCTGTTTTTTTCTTGAGCTATTTCCCTCCTAGTTCCTACTATCTTTGTGCCTTCTTCTGCCTCACTCCCAGCAGCACCAAGAGGAAACAATCTCTGCCTGCTGGAAGTAGGCAGGATACACCCAGTAGTCATCAGCAAAGTGAGAGAAACATTTCCTTATAGCCCTTTAAACACATTTTGTCTGAGCTCAGAGTTCTAGATAGCAACTAAGAAAAGCAGCATGAATCAGGGGCGTAACTACCATTAGGCAAGGGGAGGCAGTCATCTTGGGGCCCCACTGCCTCAAGGGGCCCCCCAGGGGCACATCACATGACTCCCCACCCGCCCATGTTGCACCCCCTATGAATTATGTTGAATCTCTTGGAGATCGGCAGGAGCAGAGCGTAAAAAAACTAGATTCAATGTGAACTAGATATTCACCGTATTCCTAATGGGGATGTGAGTGTGAGTGCACAATATATTGTGAAGTGTGTTTGTGTGTGTATATCAGCGAGGGGCCCATTTTAAAATCTTGTCTCTGGGCCCCCTCCAACCTTGCTACGCCCCTGGCATGAATGTAGGCTTGTGTAGCCAGACATTTTCTGGTAAGCGGGCCTAAATGAGTGGGCAATCATTGCAGAACAGCCAGAACACAAATACAGGCAGTTTGACATGTTTTAAAGTTATTGAATTAAGTTCATTGTATGACTTCTTCATGAGCAACTAGGTAGAATAGTATCTGCATGCTTTCTGTTATATCTCTACAAGTAAAGGGGCCAGAACAGGGATGGCCAGCTTCTCAAGCTGTTGTTAGCCTAGAGCTCCTGTCCTCCCCAGGTGTGGGTGGGGATAATGGGAGTCGTAGTCCAACAACACCTGGAGAGTCTCAGGTTGGCCAACCCTGGGCTAGAAAGGCCTCCACAGCACATCCCCAGCCCAGTTTGCGAATACAGCCTTGCATGTCTGGGAATTGCATCCTGCAATGTAATGACCCTCTGCCAATGGAGTTACTGTTGCCAGGGCCTGCCGGTTAAAAAAGGTCCGTAACTGGCAAACCAGCCAAAGCTGGGCAAAGGCACCCCTGGACACGGCCTCCACCTGCTGTTCAAGCAGGAGCCTCAAGTCTAGAAGGACCCGCAGATCACAAACCGTGTCTCTCAAGGGAAGCGCAACCCCGTCAAGAGATAAACTCACATACGGCAATTGGCCAGATCGCAGACTGAACAAGAGCAACTTGGTCTTGGAGGGTTTGAGTCTGAGCTTGTTTTGGCCCATCCAGGTCCTGACAGTCTCTAGGCACTGAGCCAGCACATGGACGGCATCACCTGTTTGGCCAGGGGTAGAGATATAAACCTGAGTATCATCAGCATATTGATGAAAACTTACCCCAAACCAACAGATGACCAGGCCCAGCGGCTTCATGTAGATGTTAAAGAGAATGGGATCAAGGACCGAGCCCTGTGGAACCCCACAAGAAAGGGGTCAGGGTGCAGAATACAATCCGCAATAGTCACCGACTGGAATTGCCCAGTGAGACAGGATATGAACCACAGAAGAACAGTGACCCCAGTGCCCAGCCCACTTAAGCCCTCCAGAAGGATAGCATGGTTGATAGTATCGAAGGCCGCTGAGAGATCAAGAAGAACCAAGAGAGGTGCGCTTCCCACATCAAAGTTACGATATGTTTAAGATGACCATATGATGTTTATGGATGGCCATCATGTTTATTCACACGTGATGATGGATGACCAACACCCTCCCTGTTCACATGTTATGTTCAACATTTGTGCACTCTGTGTACAGGGAGTGTCCACAGGTACAGTTATTCACATATTATGTTGGATGCATACACAGCAGTACACTTTCTATCTGTATCCTGCATGAGAGGGGGCCTATACCCAGGCTCACTTTTAAAACAGATCCACACAAAATCATGTATGACTGAGTGCACAGTCAGCTGAACACAGGTGCCGCATAATGTCTGAGTAGGGCACAAGTGATGAGCATGCACGTGTGAAGCAGTCTTAAAACAGAAAGGTGTGATGATCCCTGCTTCAAGGGCCCACAATTCCCAGGGCTTCAACTCTCTTTCTCCAGAAGTTCCAAGGAGCTTAAATCCTCTGTTGGAAACCAAGCATTGCCTTTTTAATTTGTACGAGTCTTCACTGGGTCAGCCAGACGATCTTAGAGCAGTATCTATGGGGTTGTGTTTTTTTTAAAGTACACATTTAATTATAATCCATCCAAGGTTTCTCATGCCATTGATTACCATACGAAAGTCAAGCTTGCGGGTTTTTGGGTTTTTTTTGGTTTTTTTTTTAATCTTGTTTCCATTCAGGACAAACTTATTTGAGTGGTTTGGGGTGTGGGTGGAGAGTGCTGGGCTTTCCCCTATTGGGATTTCAGTGGGCTTGCCGGAGGAGAGGTCTCCCTCTCCCTCCCCTTCGGCGTCCGTCCTTTGGATTGCTCCAGCCTTCCTGCTCGTTTCTTCCCCAGTGCTTGCGTGGAGAGCGGGCTCTTGGTCAGGTGAAGCCAAACTGTGGCCCCGACCTCGCAGGAACGGGATTGGAGCTGCCGCGCTCTCGTCCTCCAGCAGTCCAGTTCTGGGCAGCCCCGGCGGGAGGAGCTCAGTGAAGTGGTTGCCCGGTGTAAGGGAGCCGTCGTGGGTGCGGGTGAGGGGAGGCTGCTCTCTCTGCAGCAAGACGCCCCTGTGCGATTGTCCCCCCACCTCCTCCCCGACACCTCCCCGCCTTTCTTGGCTTTCCGACTCCGGGGCTCTCTCGGGGGCTCCCTCACGCTCCGTCCCTTCCCTCCCTTACAGCAAGCAACTCAGTCGGTCCTTGCTTCCTCCCGGAGGAGGAAGGAGTCGGAGGGGAGCGATAAAACCCACTGCGGGAGCAGCCGAGAACTCATCACGTCCACGCCGCCGACTTGCAGCAGCAGCAGCAGCAAGCCCTCTCGTTTCATTGCCTCGGATCGAAACTGCTTTCCGCCCGCGGTAGGTGAGAGAGAGCCGTTGCAAAGTGGACGTTGTGGGGATTTCGGGGGGCTCTTGCCGGGACGGGGGGAGCTTGGTCCTCAGCCAGGGAAGGGGGGATCCTCGCTCACCTCCTGCCGTCCCAAAGGGGAGAAGATCTACCTTCGCTGGGTGAAATGCATCGGGCGATAGAGATGGGCACAGAGGATTGCCTCGGGTGGCGGGCTGGTGGTCGTGGACTCCGTCTGCTTTGGTGTGTGTGGGGGGGGGGGGCGGGGAGAGGGGTCTTAAGATTGGCCAAGGACTAGGAGGACTCTTTGCCTCTTGACCATGTGCCTGTCAGCGAAGGGGACGCGTGTATGTGCTTTGTACCTGTGTCAAAGGGACTCCGGGATCCTGAGCCCAGGTGCAACTCTGAATCGCAGCTGCAGCTCCAAAAACCGCCTATCTCCTTTTTGGCTGTTAGAGCCGAGTGACAGGCCACTGCCCAGGTACCCACCTGAGTTGCAAAGAGTGTGCAGCTGCTGCACCCTGGAGAAAGCGGAGTGGCATATTATTGTTGCCAGGCTGACTGTTTTATGGCTCGTGGATAGTAGGAAAGTGGATCGAGAAGGAGGTGACTGAATAGTGAAGGACGTTTGCTGGTTCACATGTGTGTATCCAGAACTTTGTTCCTCAGTATTGGTGTTTCTTATCTGAGTGTGTGAGTGGACTGTCTCCAATGAAAAGTATCCTTCTTAAGGTGAAGTCTTAGGGGCGGTTTTGCTCTCCAAGGGCTCATTCACACCTGTACCACTTGATATTGCCAGGACTGAGTGGTGGTGAGCCAGCTCTGTGGTCTAATGTATGGACTGGGTGTGGGCTCCCAACTGTGGACTGGGTGTGAAGTGAGGGCCAGAGCAGTGCCCCTCCCAACATGCCCAACTGCAAAAGGAAAAAAAGCCCTCATCAACAGAAAACTCGCAATTTCTGAGCTAAAATAGGAATCAAGTTCTGATTTCTGTGTTTTAAACAGGTGGCTGTTCTGTTGCGTGGGAAGGTGTTGCCATGCTAATAAACTGTGAGAGGCTATATTCCTACTTAGTCCTAGGTGAGACAACAAGAAGAGGACTGGCAAAGAGCTTCCGTGCCCTGATAATTAATGCAGAGTTTTGTCACACTCGCGGAAGCCAGGCTAGAGGGTGAGATTTTCAGTGTTCTTGGCATGATAGTCCCAAAGGAAAGTCATCAGGAGCCTCAGAGGCCCAGATCATGCCCTTTTATCAGGCTTTTATGGCAGGGTGGAGTACCAAGGTTTCTACAAAAATGCTTTTCAGGCTTATATAAAACGTGACTAGCAAAAAAACCCAGAGTTCTGTTTGTAGGGAGCAGTTCCAACATAATGTTTGATGCTTCTGTGAATAACCAGCTCCTTTACCACATCCCCATGCACATTCACCTACTACAGTCAGGATCATTTTGAAAAGTGACCTGTATTGGCTTTTTAGTATTGCTTTAAGATTTAATATAATATTGGCTTTAAGCTTTAGAATTTAAACTGTTGGGGCGGGGGGACTGTGGGCTGGTTCAGCTGTAATGTGGAACCACGGTTAAGCTTGGATGTCTTGGAGATTTGGGAGCATATCCTCTCCCTCTCCCATGCTTGTGTGAATGCCCACTTCTGATTTAGGTTAGAATAAACTAAGTTGGGTCATGATGGCCGAACCAACTGTCCTCAGTTTTCTGACTTAGTTATTTGAAATAAATGGTGGTCTGTAGATGTCTTTGAAGTGAGTTACAGGTCACAGTCTATTTCAAGTAAATAAACCAAAATTGGGTGGTGTGGATGTCACAACCAGTCTTGGATTATTCCAACCTGAACTTGAAGTGGACACTTGTGTAGGTATGGGAAAGCGAAGGTGTGCGGTCCCAAGACTCAAGATGTTGTGTTGGTTCTAGCTTAACTGTGGTTCTATGTTATGTCTGAACCAACTCTTCTTTTTTAAAGAATACATTGTGTAGGAGAAGAACGTATTATTATTATTAATTCGATTTCTATACCGCCCTTCCAAAAATGGCTCAGGGTGGTTTACACAGAGAAATAACAAACATATAAGATGGCTCCCTGTCCCCAAAGGGCTCACATTCTAAAAAGAAACACAAGACACACACCAGCCACAGTCACTGGAAGTACTGTGCTTGGGGTGGATAGGGCCAGTTACTCTCCCCCTGCTAAATAAAGAGAATCACCACGGTAAAAGGTGCCTCTTTGCCCAGTTAGCAGGGGTAGAATAGATTATACATTTGCTTGGAGCTGCAGAAACAGAAATATCTTAGAAATGGAAAGAATTCTGTACAAAGCTGTATGTTGCAATCTTAGATGAGCCTGGCATTTGCAGAAAAGATTAAATTAACAGAATACAATTCAGGAACATTGTAAATTAGCACCTCTTTCTTGGGATGCTAGTTCCAGGTTTGGCCATGATTTGGCCACAGCAAAGTTCTTTAGCCTGCAATCCTAAACATACATACTCGGTGAAAGCTTCTTTGAATACAGTGGCTCTTGCTTCTAAGTGAACAAGTATAGAACTGCACTCATTGATTTTGATGGGAGAGTTAAGACCAGGCTGAAATTTCTCCTAGAGAAATTAATGGTTCTTTAACATGCTTAATTGATTGTGTCCTATACTTACAAATTATTAGGATTACAATCAGACTTACAGTTTCATTTTCCAGGGAGTAAACACCATTGAACTAAACACTGAGGAAAAGTGAAGGTTATGCAGGAAATCCTCAGATGTATGACACAATTGTTTCCTGGAAACTGTGGCTTAAATCAAAGTGTCTTATCTTGGAACCTGTTTTCTCATAAGAAGTAATGTTATAAATGGGGGGAGGGGGTTGGTTCCTGAACCAAGGCTGGTCTTGTGGTAGCAAGCATGATTTGTCCCCATAGCTAAGCAGGGTCCACCTTGGTTGCATATGAATGGGAGACTTGATGTGTGAGCACTGCAAGATATTCCCCTCAGGGGATGATGCCGCTCTGGGAAGAGCAGAAGGTTTCAAGTTCCCTCCCTGGCTTCTCCAAGATAGGGCTGAGAGAGATTCCTGCCTGCAGCCTTGGAGAAGCCTCTGCCAGTCTGTGAAGACAATACTGAGCTAGATAGACCAATGGTCTGACTCAGTATATGGCAGCTTCCTATGTTCCTATGTAAGGCTGTATCCCACCCCCCTGCTGCTGTCAAAGCTGGTGGTGTGTCAGTCACAGATGTGCAGCCATGCAGTAGAGAATTTGATGGTTGAGAACAAGATGTTACCATTGTCACCCACTCAGGGTTATGCACAAGCCAGTTTGGCACCTCCTCTGGGAAGTGCCAAACTGGTTTGGGTGCTGGCGTTTGTACATGCTTGACGGGACGGGGAGCGGTTACCTTTAAAAAGCAGGTATGGCGCTCCTTACCTGCTCATTCCTGTCCCACCGCTTTTCTGCCAGCAGCTCCCACTCTCCAAACAGCCATGTGGGGCTGCAGCACTGTTCCCTGCAACCGCTGCACAGCATTGGCATGCACGTGCACACCAGCTATTTGCAACACCATGCTGACCATGCATATGGCTGGCACACATGCGCGCTGGCCATGTGCATGCCAACGCCACACGGAGGCTGCAGGGAACAGTGCTGCAGCCCCACATGGCCATTTGGAGAGCAGGTGCCACCTATGGAAGAGTGGGGATGATCAGGTAAGGAGTTCCTTCCCTGCTTTTAAAGGGAACCACTCCCCACCCCTCTAGGAGTGTGTGTATGAACGGCCTGTGCACATCCCTACATCCACCCATTTCGTCTCCTGGCTTTTTCCCATGGAAGGAAGGGAGGCAACCGGGTAGCTTGTCTCCCACCACTGCCTCCTGGACAACAATTAGGGAAGGAAGGAGGGCAGGCAGGAATCCGGGGGGAGGGGCCTGGAAATGGCCCAGGCTGTCTCCCTCTCGCTGTCACAGTACAGCAGCTGAGCCTGGAGGAGGAAGAGGCCAAGCCGCAGCAGTGGAGGCAGGGGAAGTATCTTGGAGGGGCAAATCAACCAATCCTCCTGCAGTCTCGGATGCAGCAGCAGCTGCTACAACTGAGACTGCCAGTCTAAATGACAATGGGAGCTTGAGCTGCTGTTGTTGCCATCTCATCCTCTAGACCAGAGATTCTCAGCGTTGGGCCCCCAGATGTCATTGGACTTCAGCTCCCATAATCCCCAACCAAAGGCCACTGGGGCTGGGGATTATGGGAGATGAAGTCCAGTAACATCTGGGGACCCACTGCCAGCAGCTATCTAGTGGTGCCTTCAGTTACTACTGCTATTACTATTATTTATATTCTGCTTTTCAACAAAAAGTTCTAAAAGCAGCTTTACATTGGAAAAACCTCTTCTCTCCCAATGAGTGTTGTAAAGTGAACCATTTGTAGAGTTGGAACAAGGTGGCAATTTACAAACGTCTGGTCTTAAGTGCTGTTTGTCTTAATGAGAAACACATAGGACTTCCTGTACTTGCTTTCAGCTTAACATGCTTAAAACTGGTAAATACTATATAAATTCTCTTTGGATGAGGAGACTGATATCATAGTCATTATTCTTGGTTAAATCTTTGCAGAAAACAAAATTTTGTTTTACACTGCTATGAATGAATAGCTGTTTCTTTTCCACAGTCCTTCCTGCCAAGGTCTAATTGGCTAAAATGTCAATTATTTATATAGCAACCCTTCAGATATAGTAATAAAAAAGACTGATGGTGGGAGGAAGAGGCTGTTCACCTTGAACACTTTTACTTGCTTGGAAAGGACTGGGCGAACTCAAGACCTGGCAAAGAAAACCTTTGTTGACTTGAATCTGATGCTTATGAGATAAGTTACTGCACACATGTTTTTTAAAAAAAAAATTCCAAAGGAATTACTTCAGCTACATTTTGCTGACCAAGGTGCATATGAGCTCTAAAGTTTGACTCACACATTCATGCTCATCAGTTGAGGACTGCAATATCAAATGACGATTTCCATTCTTGAACATCACAGATATAACTCCACAGACAGAATGTTCACATTACCAACATTTCAGTACTCTTTAGTGGATGTGCTTCATACATTCTGCTGCCACATTCAGTAAGTCATAGGAGGCCAAAAAACTAGACGACATATGATAGACACAAGTAAAAGTCTCCCAATTGTTTTTAATGAAAAACTGCAGAAGGAAGCTGCGGGTTTGAGTGGAAGAATGGCAAAGGAAGGAGCATCATATTACCCTTTTCTTTTGTGTTGATTTGAACATTCAAATTTGGGTTGATCTGAAAATTGGGTTGAAAATTCCTCTCCCAACCCCTGCTGCTCTTCCATCCATAGGAGAAAAGATGCAGGTACTTTATTAAAAATAAGGGGACAAGTTACATTTTGTTCACCATATGTGCATTCTGTCATGAACCTTTCCCTGATGTGTTAGCTTTCTGCATCTAGTGCATTGTTTTACCTGGGAAACACTCAAAATGTGATTCTCCCACATTCCATCTGAAGGGGTATCATCCCAGAAGGACTCTCCCATGTGAGTTTGCTGATCAGCCTGTGGCAAATCTCTGTGAAAGTTCAGAGTAAATCTCCAATATGATAATCCCATCAAAGTTATTTGTTGATTACATCTAAATGAATTAACTGTTTGATCCACAGTCCAATTAACTTCAAGTTTTTAAAACTAATTAAATCAGATAGGTTTTAAATTTGAAAAAACCAGCTGTAGAGTCACAATAACTGATCCTGGGGGTGTGAGCTAGGTTGTGAGCCTCTCAAAGCCATTTTTGCCTTGGTTAAAATACCTTGTAGAAACCTCATCAAGCAATTAGTCCTTATTGGCTGATATGTTCTGTAGTGTTAGAAAACCAGAACAGGAGCTACATCCTCAGAAGAGTCAAGCTGCGAGCTCAGCCCAGAATATTGCCAAGCAGCTGAATGTGTGTGGAGGTGGAGTGATTTTTCACTGTTCTCCCCTCCCTCTAAAAGTGCTGTTTGGCTGTCAGGAATGAGTCCCTGAGGACTGCATAACCTTCAGGTAGAAGAGGAGAGGAGAGCTGGTCTTGTGGTAGCAAGCATGACTTGTCCCCATAGCTAAGCAGAGTCTGCCCTGGTTGCATCTGAATGGGAGACTTGATGTGTGAGCACTGCAAGATATTCCCCTCAGGGGATGAAGCCGCTCTGAGAAGAGCAGAAGGTTCCAAGTTCCCTCCCTGACTTCTCCAAGATAGGGCTGAGAGAGATTCCTGCCTGCAACCTTGGAGAAGCCGCTGCCAGTCTGTGAAGACAATACTGAGTTAGATAGACCAATGGTCTGACTCAGTATATGGCAGCTTCCTATGTTCCTATGTTCATATTCCTGGCAGCCAAAGGGAGGGAAGGGAGGTCAACAAAAATAGTTCTCCTCCCCCTTGGTGCACATTCAGCTGCTTGGCAACTCTCTGGGCTTTGCTTTGATCCAGCCTCTTGCGAAGATATTACTCCTTTCCGCCCTACTAACACTGTGTCCAATCATTTCAGTTATTCTTTGTAAGATGAAGAGACGAAGAAATGGGTAGAAGACACGAGTGGAGAGATTGAGAGGAGGCAGACCTTGCCGTTAAGCAGGTGTAGGTGCTCACTCACTGCTATTCCTGCCACCTTTCAGCTCTGTTGGCACAGTTTTTACTGTTACTTTCTACACATATATTTGCACGAGCTGATAAAATGACCCCTGTACATGAACAAGTTTATGTTCAGCAGCTGTTTTATGTATTTGCACATCTACACAAAATAACTCAAAAACATATTGAGGCAGGAGCAGCTGGTGGCAGGAACAGGCTGGTGATGAGCAGGTGTGTAGGTATTTAGGTAGAGAGCTGAGGCAGCTCTTGGGCTCACCCCTCCCCACTTAAAAAAAAAAGATTTCCGCAATTCCCTTTAGAGCTAGGAGGCCTTTGGAACGTTTGTGAACTATTCACTCCGGATAAGTCATTGACTTCCAATACGAGCGTACCAGAACAATTTCTCTGATAACAGCCTGTGAAATTGATGAGTTCTTTGCCTTTGTTCGCTTTCTTTCCCAGCAAAACAATTCATCACACTTGCAACTCTCACTGTTCTCCAGTCAGACTGGTTGGAACGTGCCAGACTTGCAAAATGAAAGGACAGTCCTCCAGATACCCATTTATACGCTTGTTTGTTTTTCTGTGAGGAGGAAAAATGCATTGCCATTTGAGTGGCATTTGCCAGTTTAGGAGAGTGGAATCTTGTCTTTGGTTCCACTGTTTCTACCCCATAAAAAGATGTGCCACATGTACGTTGAAGGGTATTGCAGACCAGGTGTCCGTTTGGACTGCAGGGGATGCTGTATCTGTCCTCTTTTGACAACGTTCATTTTCAAGTATACCCACCCACCAAAGCTCACACTTACCACACAAACACCGGCATCGAATCATTCAGACTGTACAAAGATATGTGGTCCAGTCATTTTTCAACCCTGCTATACCTAACCACATTTTAAAGACACAAGTAGTGGGAAACAACCTTAAGTTACGCTGTCATTTGGTGAGCTAGACCTATGAAGTCTGTGCCCTGAAATTGCAAACCCCACGGGGATAACAGTTTACATTAGCAGTGTGTAAACTGAGCAGTTTTAAGGCTGTCATTGTGTATTGCCATGGACAGTGGGAATTCAGGTCAATCAGCCTTACCAACAAATATCTGACCTAGATGTTAAGTGAAGTATAAACAAAATAATGTCAGGCCACGTGTCTCAAGGCTGGAATCAGAAAACTCAGGCGTGGAGTCTTGCAATTGTTGGTTTTTACAACTGCTAAAATGGGTTTAAGGCCACTGCTGTAGCTATCCCCTAATTAGGCCTGGTCTACATATGTAGCAGACTGAGATGGTTAAACCTTGAGGTGGTGGTATAGACTGTACCACTTCAGGTTAGAGGTGGGGTGCCACTTTTAAATGCTTCCCAATGTGGAAAGCTCCCTGCCAGAAGAGAGCTAGGATAGCAAGGAGAAAGGATTTAGTCCTCTATCCCCTCTTCTAATTTTCTATTTCCTGAGAAGTTTCTTTCCCCCGCCAAACCTAGGCGAACATCCCACCTGCTCCTCTGCAGGTAGTGCAGTCCATTCTACTGCCTCAGGGTCCTCCCCACTCATTCTAGCTAAAGATCCAGCTATAGTTAGAGAGGTTGTTTGAAGGGGAAGGAACTGCAGAGGTAGAGAAATGGATCCCACTTGCTCCATATTATTT
This sequence comes from Hemicordylus capensis, assembly GCF_027244095.1. NCBI lineage: Eukaryota > Metazoa > Chordata > Lepidosauria > Squamata > Cordylidae > Hemicordylus > Hemicordylus capensis. The sequence continues at coordinate 412,118,738 of NC_069658.1, forward strand.
GTTGCCCCTTGCCATTTAAAGGGGTGTGTTTTGCCATTCTTCAGCAAGCAGCTTGAACGTTGTCACTTTGGAAAGAGCTCTTGTCTGTTGGACAAAACTACCCCCCTCAAAAACTATTTGAGCACCCCCAGCCCCAAGTCATGCTGAGAAAAGTATCCCATTAGCAAAGTTTGTGGCTATTATATGACTCAATGGGGAGCTGCATTTACTGAGAGAAAGGAGCAGGTGTCTTTGAAAAAGCCAGTGCTTTTGACATTATAAAGGTAACTGTGAGAGGAGCTAATGATTTCACCCTGCTGCAGGAACATTAGCACACTAGTACTGTTCTGCCAGAGCCTCTTTTGTTTCCATGTTTTCTTTCCCTTTGAATTCACAAAATAACACATGTTTGGGCTAATTTTAGTGACAAATGTGACTCTTTTGTAGGTGGGAATGCTTCACACTGTTCCCTCATCATGGTTTAAATTAAGTGCAGGACTAGCAGAGTTGCTGCCTACACTGGTTGCCCTAAGTCTAGGTTAGGGGAGTGATGGATTAATTGATCATCCAAGATCCTCTGTTGCAGGCAAAGTGTTGCTCCTCGGAAAGTGGCTTTTAAAGCCCAGGCCTAGATCAGAGCAGTGTAGGGCTTGCTCTGTTTGAAAGTGCAATTTTAAAAAGACAAGGCAGCAGCATTTTTTTTAAAAAAGCAGAAGCAAACTGGGTGGTACATCTCAGCATTATTATTGTAGTGGGAGCATGTAACATTATTTATTTAGAATATTCATAATCTGTTTTTCAGCACCAAAAAAAGTCCTCAAAGCAGTTTACATAGCAGAAGGAATGAGGAGATGGTTCCCTGTCCCAAAGATACTCGCCATCTAAAAAGAAACTCAAGGGAGACACCTGTGAACAGAGGTGTGCGAAGGGTACTATGCTGGGCCTTTTTTCTTCTTCTGCTAAGTTTCAGAGAGCCGCCACTCTGAAAAATGCCTCTGGTACCCAGTTAGCAGGGCAAAGAGAGAACTAAAAACCCTCTGCTAGGAAGAAGCATGTGCATTGTGGCCTCTCATATTTCAAGTATAATTAATTACTCTTCCTTGGGGTCAATTGTTCATTGTATAGCTCAGGCGGTATAATTTCTGCCAAAGGGTTTATTATCTGCAGTTGCTCCTGAAGAAGAGTGATTGTACCCAAAAGAGATGAGAAGAGAACCTTATAGCAGTGGTGTGCAACACTCTTTTTGACCCTTGCCTGTGCCTGTCACAACTTCAGATAGGCAGGGAGTTGCCGTGGGTTATAAAGGCTGCACTGACTTCCCTAGTGCTCAGTAACCCACAGGAACCTTGCGCCAGCCTTCAGCAGTTGGGTGTGCACTTGGGTGCGTTGCTGTGTGATATGTGAATGGGCCCTTCAGAGAATGAGCAGGGCTTAGGTGTAAAAAGAACTAATAATAATAATAATAATAATAATAATAATATAATTATTAATATAATAATATTAACTTCAGCACACACTGAAGTTAAAAGAAGAATTGGAAGTGAATACATCAGGAGAGTTAGAAAAATCCTCAAGTCTAAACTCAATGGCGAGAACACCATACAAGCCATAAACACCTGGGCTATACCTGTTATCAGATACACTGCAGGAATAATAGACTGGACCCAGGCAGAGCTAGAGACGCTAAATCGTAAGACCAGGAAAATCATGACCATCAATCATGCTCTGCACCCCCGCAGTGATGTCGATAGGCTATACCTCCCTCGCAGCTCAGGTGGAAGAGGAATGCTGCAAGTCCATCAAACAGTAGAGGAGAAGAAAAGAGGCCTTGAAGAATATATCAAGGACAGTGAAGAAGATGCACTTCAAATGGTCAAGAACGAGAAACTATTCAACACCAATGAAACAAAGCAGGCCTTCAAGAGAGACCAAGTCAAGAACCGAGCAGAAAAATGGAAAAATAAGACACTGCATGGTCAATATTTGCACAATATAAGTGGAAAATCAGACACCACCAAGACCTGGCAATGTCTTAAGAATGGCAACTTGAAGAAAGAAACAGAGGGTTTAATACTGGCTGCACAAGAACAGGCACGAACAACAAATGCAATAAAAGCAAAAGTAGAAAAATCAACCACAAACAGCAAGTGCCACCTTTGTAAAGAAGCAGAGGAAACAGTGGACCACCTAATCAGCTGTTGTAAAAAGATCGCATCAACTGACTACAAACAAAGGCATGACAAGGTAGCAGGGATGATACACTGGAACAGGCATCCCCAAACTGCGGCCCTCCAGATGTTGCTGAACTACAACTCCCAGCATCCCTAGACACAATTTTTTGTAGCTGGGTATGCTGGAAGTTGTAGTTCAGCAACATCTGGAGGGCTGCAGTTTGGGGGTGCCTGCACTGGAACATCTGCAAAAAATACAAGCTACCTGTAGCCAAAAATTGGTGGGACCATAAAATTGAAAAAGTTGTTGAAAATGAAGATGTAAAAATATTATGGGACTTCCAACTACAAACAGACAAACATCTGCCACACAATACACCAGATATAACTGTAGTCGAGGAGAAAGAAAAACAAGTGAAAATAATCGATATAGCAATACCAGACAAAATCACAAAATACAGAGATCTACAAATTGAAAGGCTGTGGCAGAAAAAGACCCAAATAATCCCAGTGGTAATTGGCGCCCTGGGTGCAGTTCCAAAAGACCTTGAAGAGCACCTCAACACCATAGGGGCCACAGAAATCACCATCAGCTGATTCCAAAAAGCAGCTTTACTGGGAACAGCCTATATTCTGCGACGATATCTATAAGAATTGACAATAAAATTCAGCCATTCCAGGTCCTTGGGAAGGACTCGATGTCTGTATAAAACAATCCAGTCAATAACACCTGTCTGACTGTGTAAATAAATAAAAATAATAATACATATAGACTTCTTTCTAACAGAGTTTTATAGCAATTTCTTGAGCCTTGACTAGCCAAGACAATTGCAAAAGACAATTGAAGCTGTTCCTCCTTGTGAACATGGGCTTACACCAAGGAGGCACAGCTTCCACTCTCCTGCAGGTATTGAACTACAATCCCATCACCCCTGACTATTGGTCGCTGTGGCTGTGGATGAGGGGAGTCATAGTCCAGCAGTAAGTGGAGGGCCCAGGTTGTGCAGCCCTGGCTTCCATTGTGTGTAGCTTTACACAGCTGCCCCCTAGGACTGCTATGGACTTCTGAGACAGCCCCAATGCTGTTCTGAAGATGTGCTACTCATTGCCGCTTCAGAACACCATTGGGGCTGCCTCAGAAGTCCACAGCAGCCCCGGGGTGCAGCCTGATGTCTCTGTACATAATGCATAGTGTGTTAAGTCCCTGTCCCTTTGGGCAATAGTCAAGAATATGAGGCATGGCATGGCACAGTGATCTTCCAGTAGTGTTCTTGGACTAGACATGCTGCAGATGTTTAAACTTGCAAGGTGGTATGCAGTGGGGACACCTGACATCTGGCTGCTTGTTGGCACTACTCACAGATTTGGCACTTGCATGACAAAGGCCTCTCTTGCTCTTAGTTACTTCAAGGGAATAACAGAATCACTTCTGGCTCAGTGGGTAGTGTCCCTGTTACAAAGCCAGCATTCTGAGAAACATCCCTTCAGTCAAATTGTTGGAAGTGATTGGCACATGGATTGCTAGGTTGGCACTCTGCCATTGAAGATTCCCTCCATAGCAGATGACCTCTTAGTAAGCAGCTGTAGTGGTTGGAGGCAGTGTTGCACTTTCTGTGTTAAATTCAGCCTTCCTGTTTCACATACCTATCCCATACCTACCAACATATCCCTATTTTCCTATCTGAATGGGAAAATAGGGACATGTTGGCAGGTATACTATCCTTGTTGGATTTAGAGAGGTTGATGTTAAATTTTGATCTATAATATAATTTTGATCTATAATATAATATGATCTATAATTTTGATCTATAATATAAATTTTGATCTATAATATAAAAACAGGAAGTTACCTGCTAAGCCGCCTTCAGTCTGCTTGCTCTGTGAAGCACATCTTGCTGGACAGAAGGAGATGGATTTCTGTGTGCTTCTCTTTGCTCTTCCCCAACTCCTCTCAACTCTTGGTAGTAACCCTGTAGCTGTTTAATATATTCGCTGAGTTAAACTAATCTCCATCTGGCCACAAAAAGTAGCAGCTTCAATTTTTGTTTTGAGAACAAAAGAATCTGTAACTGATCAAGCATGCTTAATTTTGCACATGTATGTGTTACTTTAATGTAAAAAAGCACAGTATTATTTAAAAGGGAGTGAGAGCCACTCGGTACATAGGAACATAGGAAACTGCCATATACTGAGTCAGACCATTGGTCTATCTAGCTCAGTATTGTCTTCACAGACTGGCAGCGGCTTCTCCAAGGTTGCAGGCAGGAATCTCTCTCAGCCCTACCTTGGAGAAGCCAGGGAGGGAACTTGAAACCTTCTGCTCTTCCCAGAGCGGCTTCATCCCCTGAGGGGAATATCTTGCAGTGCTCACACATCAAGTCTCCCATTCAGATGCAACCAGGGCAGACCCTGCTTAGCTATGGGGACAAGTCATGCTTGCTACCACAAGACCAGCTCTCCTTGGTAACCACCTTTAATGACATTTCAAGCCATTCTTAACTCCTAGAATCATACATTTACATGTTTCCTCCTGGCATTTACCAGAAAGGAAACCAATGTTTGGAAATGGAAGCTGAAATTATCACTTAGGATCTTAGGGATCAATTTATACAATAGTCCCATCCCCACCCCACAAAGTGATCCCATGCAGTGTGACACAAGATTCAAGATCTGGGATTATGTTGTGGAACCAAAAGATGGGTCTTCAGCTAGTGTCGAGAGACTGAGCTGTGGATCAGGAAGTCCCTAGTTCAGATTTCACTTCTGCCTTGAACTCATGAAGGGGCTGTAAGTATGCTACGATCTCTTGGCCTTGCCTCCACATGCACATGGGATTACTTACAACAACCAGCCCTAAAGGGCTGATCTACCAGTTCCAGAGATAGAGTAGGTGAAGTGTTTTGAATGCTCAGAAAATTATATACATTAATAACTATACAGTATTCTTCAAAAATCTGATTGAATTCCTTTGTAAGTAGCCCTTGGATTTATTGCAAAGGGTCTCTCTCTTTCCCATGTACATAATTAACAAAATTAAATTTAATTAATTTTTCACCGTGCAATATGCTATAAATGAGGTTAGTGCTGCAAGAGCAATGCAGAAGGAGATCATTGTGCATTAAAATTCTAACAACTTTCTGCCTTCTGGAATAGAAGGTGAGGGATGCATGGAATGGGAATGGAATGGAAGGGGAGGGGCAGGGGCAGGGGCAGCAGAAGCAGCAAGAGAGATGAGGTGGAGGCAGCGAGGTGGTGGTGGAGCATCAGCAGCATCAGAGGTTGGAGCTAGCGAGGTGGGGTAGGTGGACTGAGGGACAGGGCAGGTGACTGTTGCCTTTTGTCTCAAGTGGCAAAAACTAATGAAATGAGCCAGCACTGTTAGAGGGGTTACAAGTCATTGTTACAAAACTGCAGGCTTGATGTCAAAGTTAGGGCAATAGTTGTGTAACAGATGGTATCCAGTGATCCATCAGAGTATGCTGATTTATTCATTTTGCTGTTCAGTGCATTTCTCTGTACCTTGTACAGGACACTTCTGTCCCCAGAGGAACAAAATTCAAAATCGGTTGAGAAAGAAAAGGCGAGACTAGAAATCACACTTTCTCATGATGCTCTAAAACAGCATCACTAAAACATTTAGTGAAATTAAATACTTAAAAGAGATTTAAGTTCCACCCCGCTTGCGCACTCATCCCCGCACACAGACATCCACAAGAGTCCTATGATAGTGAACTTTATTTGCTCTACTCACCTACCCTGCCTTGGGAATGATTAATTAATAGTGCTTTAGCATGGGATGGCAAAAGCTTGGCTAAACGTTGAGGTCCACATGCTCCAAACCTGGCTTCTGCTGCACAGTCCTTCTTCCCATGTTATTTTTCCTCCTTCTCATTCCTCCAGCATAGTCAGGAAATGTCCAAAGATATGTATCTTTGACTGCTTTTGCTCACTGCTCTACCAAGTTCCTGCCTTACTCCATCTCTGGGCCCATTTTTCTGCTCTAACTACACCTCAGTGTTTTGTCCCACAGACGACCTTCCCAGTTTTTATTAAGCACAACTTTGTCTTGGCTAAAGATACCAGGCTTGCTTTGACTTGGTTACCAGGCTTGCTTTGACTTGATCAATAAGTTGCCTTGGCTTTTCTAGTATTGCCTCCTGATCTGCTCAGAGTTCATATCTGAACTTCAATCCAGAGGATCCTTATTAATGATGCAAGTGTATCAACATGCAACCTGGATCCCACTGTGGGAACTCTTCTGTCCATATTCAATAACATCAAGAGTTTGTAGAAGGTGGAAGTGCCCTTTCTCAACTATCTCTTCAATGGCCTTCCACCAAACAAACAAAAACCTGCCCCATAATTGGCATCTAGGAATGCTAAGAGATTACTTCTGTCATGGCCCAGCCTATTGCAGCCTCCACTCGCAGTAATGATTCTGAATCAGACACCAGCAGGAGCCCCAGCCCTAGATCATGACTCCAGACTGAAACCTGAAAGAGCCCAGGGGCTGGGGTCTCCTGAGGAAGTTCCTTCAGGGCAATTCCACTGGAACCTGAGTTACTACAGAGCTGGCCTCTGTGGAGCTGGTCTTGTGGTAGCAGATATGAATTGTCCCCTTTGCTAAGCAGGGTCCAACCTGGCTTGCATTTGAATGGGGGACACGTGTGACCCCTGTAAGATATTCCCCTTAGGGGATGGGGCCACTCTGGGAAGAGCATCTGCCTGCTTGCATGCAGAAGGTTCCAAGTTCCCTCCCTGGCATCTCCCAAAATAGGACTTAGAGAGACTCCTGCCTGAAACCTTGGAGAAGCCACTGCCAATCTTTATAGAAAATACTGAGCTAGATGGACCAAAGGTCTGGCTCGGTATATGTGCCTTCCTTATGGCAGTATAAGGAAGGTTCCTATGTTCCACATCATCATGTCCTCTAATGTTTGCAAGCCAGTGCTGACAATAAGCATGACAGGAAGAAGTAAAATGGAGGAGTGCCAGACCTGGAAGCTCTGTTTAAGGCTTCCCCTTTCCTGGCATGGAGGTGGAGTCCAGGAGGAATAATATGGGCTCAGTCTGCTTCTGAACAGCATTGAGTGAATGTACTCCCTTGGTCCAAGGTCCTGCAGCCTGGCCTGGCAAATCTCACGGGCAGTCAGGACAGGACGACTTCTTGAGAATGCATCAAATCACAATTTTGTAAGTGGTGTCAGAGCCCTAAGGGAAGCATTGCATTTTCCCACCAACTGGCAACCATAGCTTTGGCGCAGTCATCTCTGTTCATGATACACGGGTGCCACTTGTCAATCTTGTTAAACAGCCTTTGGGAATTAAACAAGCAGGGAACCCATCAAAGAAGATAAGGTAGCTACAAGTTCCCAGCTTAACCTTGCCACTGTGAAGGCAGCCAACTTACCATGAATCTACACTTTCTTTCCTCCCCCCCACCCCCGCAAAGAAATCTGACAACTACTCACATCAGAAAGAAGAGCAGGAAAGAGCAAGCTTGCCAAATGTCTGTTTTCTGGCTGGTGCCAAAGTCTTTCTCACAAGCATGGCAGATGTGTAAATGAGATTTGCAAAACCAGCTCCAACATGTACTTTGGGGAAAGAGCAGATTGTAAGAATGTCATTCCTCTTCTGTCCAGACTGCTTACGCTTAGCTCAGCCTTTGGCTTCCTCAGAGTCATCTTTTGTCACCCCTCAGGACACACATTTTTAAAGTAAATATTAAAGGTTAAAATTAAGGTTATTGCTAATTCCTGCAACACCTCTCAGTGGCATGGCAAACACAATAATAATTCATTGCTACATAACTATAAAGATAAGCAATACCTAATGTAACTCACCCCATCAGAAATCTGAAACTTCCTAGTTCCTCCAAAACTTCAAATTTTCTACATTGTCCATAGAAAGCAATGGAGAAATCAAGGATTTTAGCTGGATTTCTGGTAGCAGAAACGAAAGGTTGCAGCAAAGATAAGATTTCCTGTACTTTCTAACCCTGGTCTTATTTCATGTGAAAAACATGTTGAGGCTCTTCTCACGATCGGTGAGAAGAGCCATGAGGGGGTTTTCGAGGAGAGCGGGCTAAGCCCCCACTCTCCCCGCAGACGAGCAGTCAGTCTGCTCTGGGCGGCCGCCCACACAACTGCCGGGTCCATCATGGAGCCGGTGGGGGCTGGGGAGTTTGGGGGCCGTGCGGCCCTTGGAAGCTCCAACATGCCCTGTGTGAGTGCGCAGGGCATGCTAGAGAGACCCCCGAGCTGGGAGGCTGCTTTTCATGGAGCCGCGCCGCAGCAACTCATGATTTAAAAAAACGGGTTTGTGGAGCGCTCGCTCTGCATACCCGGTTTAAGGGGAGGGGCAGTTTGGCAGGTTAAACGCCTGGAGAACACCGGGCTCGCCTGCGAGCCTGGTGGTTCTCACGGTCCACCAAAATTGGGCTTAGCTCCCCTAGCCTGATTTCGATGGACTTTGTGAATAGCCTCATTTTTTAAAAAAAGGTTTTAAACTTTTTAAAAATGCCCTGCAAATGCTAATGCCAGTACAGTTCATTAACTCCATAATGAATAAGATGGTATAATAATGACAACATACTCATATTCAGAAATCCACAAAGACCTCAAATTCTCAAAGATCTCTTTTTTTAATGCGTAAAAACATAAAACATAGATGTCCAAAGTTAGCAAACATTTCAATGTAACACATCAGCTTCAGTGCCATACACTAGTGGTTAAAGCATGCTCTTAAATACAATAGCTAAGTATTATGACTCTGCAAACTGACAGCAAATAGCCAATCTTGTTACAAATCACATAAGGAAAAAGTAAAAATACACCCTTGCTTCAATAACCAATGAATTTCATTGCTTCTCTTATTTCCTCTTTTACATTTGTAGTTGGACAAAGCTGCTCTATATACATTTTCTCACATCTGCCTCCACAGCCAGAATAGATATCTTTGTAGTGACTATTTTATTTGCTGTCAGTTTCCTGAGTTATGTTTTAGTGCCTTAAAAAGAGGTCTTTGAGAAAACTCCATAATGAAAGTTCCGGGTGAGGGGACTGTAGGAGGGACAGTGGCTGTGAAAGGGGGTGGCTTAAGACAGTCCTATATAGGGGTGTGCACAAATCTATTTTTTGTTATTTGATTTGACCTCAAATTGAATCACAAAAATTCAAATTGATTCATCACACTAGTTGGACATTACCGGCCGGTTTGTCAATTGATTCGAAATTCACAGAAATTTGCAATTCGCCCATAGGGAACAATGGGAAACTTGAATCACCCCACTGTCCCCCATGGATAGGCTCTAGGGACACCAGTATGGGTTGAGTGGTAGGGCATGATGAGTGCTATATACCACCCAACCCACAAAAGAAACAGACAAGCGGGCAATTTAAATTCTTTTTTAAAAAACCACTTCCCCCAAACTCCATAGGATCCTATGGGGGTTTAGGGTGTGGTTTTTTTGTTTTTTGTTTTTAAAGCCTGCTTGTATAGTGCCTGTGCTGCAGTAACATCATTTACTGCACAAATGATGCAGTAAAGAGGGCACAAGTTGCTCTCTCACAATTATGACTCCGTCCTTACTTGCAAAAACTGCCACAGCACAGCAGCACCCTTAGCAGCCACTGAGCATAGCCATCAGCTCAACCAGAACAACATCAGCCACATTTTGACTGAGTACACTTTGTAATGCAGATTGAAGAGCAGACTAGAGCAGTGAGTGAAGTACAAGTTAGTTAAGGCCAGACATGGAGCTCATCACAGCAAAAGAGTTATAGCAGCAATAATATACTCAGTGCTGAGAAAAAGAAAACCACAAAATCAAACTTTCCTTCCTCCTGATGTATCCTCTTCTTGCATGCTGGCTGGTAGGGGTGTGCACAGAACCGGCTGGACCGGTTCGGTTCGAGACCGGACTTGAACCTGACCAGCCAAGTTTGGTCCGGCCCCATCAAACCCCACCCCCGGTCCGGGGGGATGTTCGCATTTTTTTAAAATTTAAGATACCTCTAGCCCCTCTGGGGGGCTTCCTGTAGGCCGCGGGGTGTGTGTGTGTCTGCGAAGGTTCCCACTTCCCCCACCAGCCTCTTAAATCACCACCGCGGCTCAGGAAAATGCTTGTTTTTGGCCCATTTGGGCCTCTGTAAGTGTGTATGGCGGCCATTTTGGCCGCCACCATGCATGTGTAAATGGCCTCTGTGAGGCCTGGCATAGCCCAGGACCTTGCAGAGGTCATTTGCACATGCACGGTGGCCACTACCCCCCCCCTGTAATTTTTTTGGTAAAAAAATGGCCACTGCACATGCGCAAATGCTCTCTGTGAGACCCTGGACCATGCCAGGCCTTGCAGAGGCCATTTACGCATGTGCAGCGGCCAAAATGGCCACCTCGCACACTTGTGGCAAAATGGCCACCGCGCGCACACCACAAACAAGCATTTTTCCCGGGCCGCGGTGGTGATTTAAGAGGCCGGTGGGGAAGGGGGAACCTTTGTGAACTGCCCTCCATGGCCTACAGGAAGCCTCTCAAAGGGGCTAGAGGTATTTCTAATTTATTTATTTTTAATTGCAGACTTGCCCGGAGGTTTGGGTCCGGTCCGGATGGAACCAGTGTGTGTGTGTGGGGGGGGGGGGTGGTTCGATCCTGAACCTCTGGACCAAACCCCTGAACCTCCGGACCGGTCTGCACATCCCTGCTGGCTGGCGCTCGCTCATGCTCTCGCTCTCTCCCGCTCCTGCTCCCTCTCTCCGAGTCCCTTTGAGTACATTTGGAAATTCCCTCCAAAAGTGTTGTGTAAATCAATTTGTGCCAAATCAACACAATGTTGTGTGAATCAGTTTGTGCCGACCTCAAATCAGCCCCTTCATTTAAGGGGATGAATCCATTGTGTAACAGAAAATATTTATACAATACTGGTAGTAAGTCAAAGTTCACATGGGGCTAGGTGGACTTAATGGAAGCATTGGATTGCTCATTTCTAGAACTAGAACTTGTTAAATATGTCATGAGTCTAAGCACAGAAATTATGTCCCAAGTGTTTTAATCTGCCATTTTGCATTTCACTGCCCTGCTTGAAGAACATGGGGAGGGGAAAACACTCTTTTTCTTCTCCTTTTTTATCTTTTAAAAATTCACTTGGTTTTCTAAATGTGTTAAAGACATTATTTGTGACACTTGCTTGAGTTTTTGCTTATTCTGAAGTTCAAAATAAGATGGGGACTTAACACTTCTGAGGGTAAAGTAAGCTGTGATTTACTGGACTAAGTATTAGGTCTTTCTTAGGCGGCCTTGTTTCAAATCCCTGTTCATTGCTGCCTGAATTCACTGTGCCTTAGGCAAGAAAACTGAAATTCTTAAGATTCTGACAGCTCATTCCCAGGAGTCCTAAGGCAGCTGTCACTGACTCTTGACACCAGAATCCGCCCCCCCACCCCGCCCCATAAAGTGGGACTGATGGTGAACTGTTGTTATACAGGGTTATTGTCAGCATACAAATATGAATGTAAAATAGGAGTATAATGCAAATGCAAAAGACCTTACTGTAAGGTCTGAAACACAATCAGCTGAGGGTAGTTTGTGGGGAGTGAAGAGTTCCCACCCCTTACCTGGCAGATGAGCAGAACCTCCAGTTGACTCTGCTAACTTACCTCACACATGAATATAGCTGCCGTGGGCTCCATATTGCTTCAGGAAGCTGGCTCCTCCAAGAACTGAGGCGGGTATCCCACAATGCATTGTACTCCCAGTAGAGAGGGAGCCCTCAGTACACAGCAGTTCTCCTCTGACTGGTCCCGATAGCCACAAAATTCTCATATGAACATGGCCACTGACTGCTGGGGACTGCTTACAATAGGGATTTCAACAGATGCCTGGCAGACGGAGGTAGAGCAGCTGCTTTTGGGGTCCTGCATCAGTAAAAATCAAGGTAAAGAAGTCCGGTTCTCCACAATTGAATGGGCTGGGTAAGCTGAAGTCCCATGGATCACACGGGTAGGAAAGGCTGGGTATCCTATATCCTGATTCTTGGCCATGCGGAAGACCTTAGTGTATAACTGCTTTGACCAGGTGTTGGAGGCAGTGATGGGCTGGATGCGGACTAGCAAACTGAGATTGAATCCAGACAAGAGGGAGGTGCTTTTGGTCAGTCGGAGAGACAAGTGGGATGAAAGGGTTCAACCAGCTCTGGATGGGTTTACACTTCCCTTGAAAGAGCAGGTGTACTTGTAGGTACTGCTGGACCCGACATGCTTTTGGGTGATTAGGTGGAGGGAGTAGCCAGGGCTGCCTTTGTACAGCTGTGGCTGGTGCTTCAGCTGTGCCCCTTTCTAAAGAAGGCAGATCTGGCCAAAGTTCCCCATGCCTTAGTTGTGTCACACCAGGGTGGATTGATTTAAATCAAGGCAACTTATATCACCAAGGGAAAACACTCAACTTAAATCAGTGATTTAAACTGAGTTTCCCATGGAGACTTTTTCATATATTTCTTAAATAATGGTGCAGATATGATCACTAAAATATGTTAATTTACTACTCAATAGAGCACTTACAATATTGAAGAGGGTATATTTAATTAAGTTTTTAGATAACTTGACTTTTACTAATTTAGGAAATAATATGTGATACCCTTAAAAAAAATGTAATGGGTACCTTTTTGATTGATTAAGTGCCGTTAAGTCAGTGTCGACTCTTAGCAACCACATAGATAGATTTTCTCCAGGATGATCTGTCTTCAGCTTGGCCTTTAAGGTCTTGCAGTGGTGCATTCATTGCTGTCATAATTGAGTACATCCACCTTGCTGCTGGTCGTCCTCTTCTTCTCTTTCCTTCAACTTTCCCCAGCATTATGGACTTCTCAGGGGAGCTGGGTCTTTGCATAATGTGTCTGGAGTATAATAGTTTGGGCCTGGTCATTTGTGCTTCAAGTGAAAATTCTGGATTGATTTGTTATATGATCCATCTGTTTGTTTTCCTGGCTGTCCATGGTATCCTCAAAAGTCTTCTCCAGCACCAAAGTTCTTAAAGGGGTTTTTTCCCCCCCTATCTTGCTTCTTCAAAGTCCAGCTTTTGCATCCATAGAGTGTCATGGGGAAAACTATTCTCTGAACAATTCTAAGCTTTGTAGGTATAGACACGTCACAGCATCTAAATATCCTTTCCAAGGCTTTCATTGCAACCCTACCAAGTGCTAGTCTGCGGTGTATTTCTTGACTGCTGGATCCCTTACTGTTGACTGTCAATCCTAAAAGGCAGAAGCTATCCACAACTTCAATGTCTTCATTATCAATTCTGTGGCTGGTTGCTGTACCTGCTGTCATTAGTTTTAAACTAAATGTCATAGTACTTAGTTAAATGTACTTGGTAGTTTTCCCATTTTTTTCCACTGTGCTCCTTGACTTTCATTATTAGAGCTTGCAGATCATCCTCATTTTTACTACCACCTGCAAGCCACCCTGCATCTCCTTCTTGCACTGCTTCTTGCACTTAACACATTTTCCTTTTTTACTGTGGGAAGATATGTTGTTACACAAGAGCAAGCCCATTTGAAATAATGGGCTTACTTTTATGTAACATTGTTGGCACAGTTTTTGCATTTGTGCAATTTGCACAGTTACGCAACTTGCATCCATGCACCATTACTGGGCTGACGTACTCTTCCATAATATGTCACCCTGTATGTTGAGTGGTAGTCAACAGTGAGAGCTAATCTGCAATGTCACAGAGGAACTTTTCAGGCATGGCCTTCTGGCTGCCACTGCCCTACTTAAAGGGTATTCACACACGTGCAACCTAACCCAAGGATTGGGTGGGAGCACAATCCATGCTTCCCCCGCCAACGCTGGAGGGGGCAGTTGCTAAAGTGGGACTGTGAGACATTAGAATTTCCATTCCAGGTTACGTGTACTTTTGAATGACTATGTCACCCATTCACTTCCACATTATTGTTGGCTGTCTGCAACCTTCTGTGGGTCTGGCACCCAAACCAGATGGTCTGTCTTTTTGGTAAACTAGCTGGCTCCGAATTGATTGGGTTGGTTTAATTTATTGGGATTGGTCATTTTTATACTGTGTTATCAACCTTATTTCAGAGACACTCTCTCTCTCTCTCTCTCTCTCTCTCTCTCTCTCTCTCTCTCTCTCTCTCTCTCTCAAATTTATATACCACCTTATTAAAAAAAAAAAGTCCCTGGGTGGTTCACAATTTAGAGCTGTCAGTGTGTTTAATGCAATTTATTTTCTTCTTTTTTCTAACTTAAAGCAGTAATACTGCAACACATCAAATTACAAAACAACACAAGAAGACAAAGTCTAATCAAAGGTAATAGCAAATAATATCAACTGTCCTTTATTTACTACTATGAATAAAATATAAACATGTCTTAAAGACTGAAATCAAAAAGCATTGCTCCAAACAAACCCTTTTAAAGGAGAATATGGCAAATCTAAAAAATGAAATGTGGTGGCACTGAGAGCTGATAAAGCCTACAAACATAGGCCAGGCTATAAAACCAAGTAATAAGGACAGCCAGGGATGCAGGGAGCATTAATCCTGGAATGTGGAAGTGGAATGATGCATCACTTAGGAATATTACAGGAAAGAAGCAATGATATTGTAGACTGTAATTCTTCTATCCCCCAGCAACCTGAGCTACACTTGACCTTGATGAAGACTAGCTTTAAATGACCAGTGGTCAAACTCAACCAGTTCCACACATGCACACACACCCTGCATCTCTTCCACTTAACTACTGGTTTTTCATTTTAGTCCCCCCCCCCCCCCCGAATTCTCTTCTGCATTGATGTTCTCTTAAAGTCTGTTTGGAAGCTTGGGTTAACACGAGCCGCTGAAGGCAAAATAGGATTGCTGGCTCAATAGAGTTTAAGCGTTTAGAATATAAACGAGAAAATTGCCCTGACAGTATGATCTATACTGCATATAAGGGGTCAGTGGACATGTTCTGTAATTGGTAGTTGCAGCACTGAGAATGCTAACTTAATGTTTCTCTTCCAGATCTATCTGTTCTGTACATCTGGAGTAGATTCACATGGGCAAAACTGAGTAATTTGACAAACAGAGGTGTGTGTGCAAAAGTGGTTTGTTGTTGTTGTTGTTGTTTTGCAGGGAGGATACCTTCTGGATAGAAGGCCAGTGCAAAAACCCAATATTGCATGTGTAAATATAGCTTTAGATAAAAATTTATCCAGCAGTAGCGATAGATTCCTCCTGATTTGCAAATCCTCTTTTCTGGACTTTATGAATGCTACTGTTAATTATGCCCCACTTTCAGACTTTTGCTGTGTTATTTCATAGGTAACTAGTATTTTTCAGCCAGTTAAAAAAACGGGCGCTAGTTGCCTTCTCCGCCCTCCCACGCCGCCTCCTCCCACCCGGCCTCCCGCCTCCCGTGGTGGGACCTCCCGTGGTGGTTTCGGGTGGGGGGCCCTCTTCCCCCCGCCCGGCTTTGGTGGCGCCGCCAGGCCTCGGCCGTGGCTCCGCTGCCACCTCGGCCAGCTTCCTCCGCCGCCTCTTCCCCCCGCCCGGCTTCAGCGGCGCGGCCAGGCCTCGGCCACAGCTCCGCCGCCGCCTTGGCCGTGCCGCATCCTTTGGCCGAGGCCGTGCCGCAGCCAGCTTCCCCCGCCGCCTCTTCCCCCCGCCCGGCTTCGCGGCGGCTGCTTCTCCTCGGCCGCCACTTCTCCTCCTCCCGCCCATCATGGTCGCCTGGTCCCGGCGGTTGTGTCTCCCTTGGCGTGTTCTGGGCATGCGCTCTGCGCATGCCCAGAACAGCCGAGGGAGATATGGACGCACGCCAGGCTTTTTATTATAGAGGATAGCTGTGGTATGCAGTAGACATCAGTGTTTTACGGATGCAGCTGCTCAGAATGTATGAGTGGCATGTAACATTTAAGAAGCAGCCTTCAAAGACAAAGATGTTACAGGCTGCCAGTAACTGAAATTATGACCATTTTGTAGCAAAGGCTTTAAGAAATGGAACTTGCAGGAGTGATTCAATGGGAAGAGTGAAATGTACATAGAGTACTTGTTTTTGTCTTAAAGGTGTGCTTTAGCTGTTTTTAAAAATCAGTCCACAGAACCAAAATTTCTCTGTGCTAGAGGAAGAAAGTGTTCTTCCTCTTCCCACACATTAACCTTCTAGCATGTTATCTTAATCATGCTAATGCAGGCAATTGTTCTTGTGCAAGATTATTTGGGCAGGATCTTTACTGCACTCACACAAAATGTTTCTTTAGCCCATGTGCCCTCCTTAACGCTGTTCTTTTGATGAGTATTCACCATGTGAATGAACTGTATAAGAAAAGGCCAGGGGTGTAGCTAGCCCGCCAGCGGCCCCTGTTTTTGGCTGCGGCGCGCACCCCGATAGCCCCGCCCCTGAATCTGACGTCACACGCAGGGGATAGCCATGCCCCCCACGTCTGATGTCAGACGTGGGGGGGGCGTGGTCTGGCTCCTGAACAGAGCCTTGAGGCTCCGTTTGGGAGAAGCAGCTTAACTGCCAAAGGGGCTGCGTGGCCCCTTCGGCAGTTAGACAAAGGCTGGTGCTGCGTTCACAGCGCAGCCCAGGAGCGGCTCTTCCCTGCAGGGAAGAGCCACTTCTGGGCTGCGTTGCAAATGCAGCACCAGTCTTAGCTCCTGAAGGGGCCTTTACAGGGAAAAGCCGCTCCTGGCTGGCGCTGCAAACGCAGCACCAGCCTTTTTTTAGCTCCCGAAGGGGCCGCACGGCCCCCGCTCGGGAGCTAAACTACCACCCCCGCGTCTGACATCAGACGTGGGGTGTGTGTCAGGGCCGCGAATGGCGGCTCCTGATTGGGCACGGCTCGGGTTCTTTGAACCCATTCGCCCAATTATAGCTACGCCCCTGGAAAAGGCCTTGTCAGCACCAGTGTGTGAGCTTTTGTTGGTTCACTTTGGAATCAACTCAGTCATTACTAGTGATGTGCACAGAACCTTAGAGGTGTGGTTTGATGCCGGTGGGGGTGCCTCTTTAAGGGAGGGGGAGGGTGTACTTACCCCTCCCACTGCTTTTCCCCTGCCGGCGCTCCGTTTTAGCAAAATCCCTGGGACGGCAGTATGCCTCCCTGCTGCCCCTTCCCCTGTTCTTGGCTGGAAGTATCACCTGTGCGGGGAAGGGGTGGCAGGGAGGTATGCTGCCACCCCATGGATTTTGCAAAAAATGGAGTGTTGGTGGGGAAAAACAGTGGGAGGAGCAAGTGCACCCTCCCCCACCCTTAAAGAGGCATCCCCGCCAGAATCAAACCTTCGAGCCGGCGCTGCCTTCGAACTGGTTCAGAGGCCTTTAGAATGGCCTCCGTACGAATTCATGCATGTCCCTAGTCATTATGAGCTTTTTTGTGAGGATTTTGGCAGGGGGGGGGGCTCATCTACTTTCTAAGAATTCTCTTCCAAATTGGGGTGTTCATGTATGTTCCCTAAAGGGGAGGAGAGCTGGTCTTGTGGTAGAGAGTATGAATTGTTCCCTTTACTAAGTATGGTCTGCCCTGGTTTGCATTTTAATGGCAGACTACATGCGTGAGCACGGCAAGATATTCCTCTTAGGGGATGGGGCCATTCTGGGAAAAGCATCTGCATGTTTGCATGCAGAAGGTTCCAAGTTTCCTCCCTGGATAGGTCTGAGAGAATCTCCTTCCTGTAACTTTGCAGAAGCCACTCTCAGTCTGGGTAGACAATACTGAGCTAGATGGACCAATGGTCTGATGTGGTATAAGGCAGCTTCCTATGAATTGTTTCCTTTGCTAAGCGGGGTCTGCTTTGGTTTGCATATGGATAGGAGGCTGCATACAAGGGCTGTAATAGATGGGGTCATTGCCCAGTGGAAGGCCATCTGCTTTTGCATGTGGGAGGTCTCTACTTCATTCCCAAGTAGGGATGTGCATGCAACCGGTTCGGAGGCCCTTTATGGGCCTCTGAACCAGTTCGAACAACCGGTGGTTCCGCTGGGTCAAAGGTGGGAGGGTGACTTTAAGGGTGGGTGAGAGTGCACTTACCCCTCCCTCCGGCGCTCCATTTGCAAAGGGTCCATTGGGGCAGCAGTGTACCTCCCTGCCACCCTGTTGCCTCATTGGACCCTACGTCAGCAGAAGTACCCAATACAGGCAGCGGGGCGGCAGGGAGGTACGCTGCCGCCATGATGGACCTTTGCAAATGGAGCACCAGAAGGAGGGGTAAGTGCACTCTCCCCCACCCTTAAAGTCAAACCCCTGCCTTTGAACTTCCCCCATTCTGTTCCGTGCACATCCCTACTCCCTAGCATCTCCAGGTAGGACTGGGATAGACTTCTGCCTGAAACCTTGGACAGCCACTGTCAGTCAGTGTAGGCAAAACTAAGCTAGATAGACCAATGGTCTGACATGGTATAAGGCAGTTTCCTATGTTCCTATGATGCCATGACATCACCTTGCCACCTGGGAACTGTAGTTCCAAGAACCAACCACTTGAAAATTTCAAGCACCACCTAGAGGACCACTTGGAAATCCAACCATGCTCCCCTCCCAAAACAAGCACACCCATACAAGAGTTTTAGATCTGAATGGGGAAGAGCAACTATTCCAAGAAAGAATTGAGAGAACTGGCCCAAATAAAGTATCAAGCAAAAGGCTGCTCTGCCAGGTGGTTTGGCCATGTAATTCATAGCAGTCGGCCTGAATGTCATCAAAGGTAGGAGGGCTGATGACTGACCACTCATGCACAGAATCTCACTTTATATTCCAAGCCAGAGAAGAACTTATGGGGAAACTGTTATTTGAGTCATAAAACAGTTGAGTATTATGAGCTGAACAAATTTGTATTCTAAGCTATTTAGCTAATTAAATACAGTTTTTTAACATTTATGATAAAAACTGAGAGAAAACTATAACACTCTAAGAAATGAAGTACTTTGTATCTATGATAAAGAGACACAATTCGTGAAACAATTGGAATACTACAATTCTAGAAATAATTCTCAAAACATTTCCAAGGCAAAAGGATTTATTTTAAATATTTTAAACTTCCATCTTTTTTGCCAACATGTTGAAAGTGAATTAAAGATACATTTTACACCCTCCTACATGAAATAATTTATATTTCTTCTCGGATAATACTGTGATTTAGTGGTTTGAATGGAACAAGCATGGCTTTGGGCAAGCTTTTCTGTGCTTCTTTTAGTGTATTAAACTGTACGTGTATGTTATGTCCTAGAAACTTTCTGCACGGTGTGCTCTATATAGCCAAGAACTTCATTAAATCAAAGAGAGTCCACAAACCAATTGACTTAGTTTCTGGCACTTAAACCAGCCCACAGCTTATTTCTATATACAATAGAAACTGTCCTCTGCCTTTCCTGCAGTACATTCCAGACCATGAAAGGTATCAGCCATGGAAGGTGGTATAAACCTATCCCAGCCATTACTTAGATTACCGTGTTTTCTCACCAATAACCCACAGGTTATCCATTTTTTTTGCAAATGGAAGAGGGGAGGCAGTGTGGGGATTTAAAAGAGGTGTGGGCTTTATAGCAAGACATTCACAGAGATTTTCTGGTTGTTGAGCACTTTTCCCTGGGGAAAAGTTGGATAATTTTTAGAGGACCCCCGGATCACACAGGCCCGAGGAGGCAGCTGAAATGCTCTCTTACCCTTCTTCCACCTGTGGGAAGCAGCAGCCCTCTCACCAGGTTTCTTCTCAGCAAGCAGCAAGTGCGGGGAGTCGAGTTTACAGTCACTAGCAGGGGAATGTGCAGGGGAGCATCTGGTTGCGGGCTTTCTAACTGACTGATAAGAGAAGCTACTGAGCTTTGGGCTCTAGGCAAATGTGGGCTCCTGCTGTGGGTGGGGACTACGCACAAAAATTCAGTAATAGGAAAGAAAGGATATTGCCCGAAGAGCAAAACAGCATTGGCTAGCCTTGCTTTGCTTGATAGACATAGGTTCTTGCATCAGCTGTGTGATTGGTAGTTGCAGTTTGTGTCATATCGAGATTCAGGACAACCATTGCAAGTTCCTAAGATTTGCTATACAAAATGTAGCGTTGCAATACAGAGTTCTGCCCTTCGGCTTATCAGCAGTGCCGAGAATCAAGTGTATGTCAGTGATCATCGCCTATTTGCGAATGTGAGAGATCGCTGTTTCTCCATACCTAGATGATTGGCTGTTAGTACACTGCAACAGATCCAAATTGGAATCTCAGATCCAATTCACCCTGCAAGTCCTGCAAGACTTGGGAGGTCAAGTCAATTGGACCAAGTTCAAACTTCAACCGGCCAGATCAATAGAATTCATAGGGGCCGTGTTGGATACTCAAACAAAATGGGCCTATTTACCTCTTGACAGGTACCACATCTGTGCCCTTGTACGCTGCTTCAAAGATCACCCCCAGCAACGAGCCAATCAGATCCAGAGGCTGCTGGGTCTTATGGCGTCCACAGTTCTCTACAAATCCACAGTTCTCTACACTCATTTGCAAATGTGCTCTCTTCAGCTGTGGTACCTGTGATCGTTCCGCCCGAACATCGACAGCCAAGCGATGCTCCTGGACATCCCTCCATGAGTTCTAAGATCTCTGACATGGTGGGGAAAGACAGCGAACCTTCTGAGCGGTGTTGCCTTCGATTCCCCTACCCCAACGCTGTCTGTCACGACAGGCGCTTCCTTCTTGGGTTGGGGAGCCCATTGCGGGACACATTGAGTACAAGGTCTGTGGACAGTACAGCAACGACATATGCACATCAATTTCTTAGAGTTGGTGGCAGCTTACCTGGCGCTCAAGTCTTTCACTCCCTTGATTCAAGGCACAATTGTGCAGTTACTAATGGACAATACTATGGTGATCGCCTATGTAAACTGACTGGTTGGCACAGTGTTGCGCTCTCTGTGTGCTCTGAGCACCCAGTTGTAGAGTTGGTGCATATCCAAGAATGTCTTCCTAGCTGCTCTCCACATCAAGGGACTGCAAAACGTCTTGGTGGATGACCTCAGCAGGACTTTCGGAAACCAACAGCATCACGAATGGGTACTGAAACAATCATGCCTAGACCGCCTGATGGAAAGATGGGGTGTTCCTCAGGTGGATGTCTTTGCTTTGACCACAAACAAGAAATTTCTGCAATATTGTTCCAGAGCGGGCATTGTACATGGATCGGAAAACCCTTCTTTACATGTTTACCCCTCAACCCCTGATTAATAGAGTAGTGAGCAAACTCATTCAGGACAATGCATGAGCTATTTGGGTGGCACCATGGTGGCCTTGCCAACCGTGGTTTGTGTCGCTTCTCAGACTGACAGGACACAATTATTGCCACCTCCCTCTGGACCCCAATCTACTGTTAAGAGACTGGGGAAATATTACACCCATCTCTGCGGACCTTACAACTCACGGCATGGAAGGTTGGCTATTAAAAAAATATCCTTTTGTACTCTCGTAGAGCTTCCACCAGGAGAAGCTATGTGAACAAATGGAAGCACTTTGTTTTTTATGCAAAATAACATGGTTTCCACCCGTTCAAGTCCTCTACTGCTCAAGTCTTGTTATATTTAACCAGCCTGAAAGAAGCAGGCCTGGCTAATGTGTCCCTATGGGTCCACCTGGCCGCTATTTCATCAAAACATAACGGCTGGCAAGATCATTCTGTCTTCTCACATCCAATGTGCAAGAAGTTTTTGTGGGGCATTAATAATCTTTACCCCCCAATACGACACCCAACCGAACAATGGATCCTATCTCTGGTTTTGGCCTCCCTGATGGAACCTCCGTTTGAGGCACTTTCTGAGGCAAGCCTACGTTACTTGACGCTCAAGACCATTTTCCTAATCGCTATCACTACTGCCCGGCATGTAAGCGAACTAACTGCCTTAAGGGCAGACGCGCCTTTTACTCAATTCTATCCTAATAAAGTAGTCATGCGTACTGACCCAGCATTCTTGCCGAAGGTCGTAACAGACTTCCATTTGAATCAGAACATCCCTCCCTTTTTCAAGAGCCAGAATTGCAATTAGAGAAAGCACTGCACTCTCTAGATGTGAGAAGATGCCTTCTGTGTTATCTAAAGGGGACAGAACGTATTAGACGAGCCAAAATGCTCTTTGAATAAGACAAAGGCAAGAATAAGACCCTGTATGTGTCTAGACAAAGACTCTCACACTGGTTGGTGGAGCTCATTTTCTTAACGTATAAGTTACAGAATCAACAGCCTCCCAGACTGTAAAGGCACACTCCACGAGGGTGTATGCTACTTCCGCTGCGCATTCATCTGGTCTCCGCTTTAAGGACATATGTGCTGCTGCCACATGGTCTACACACTTATCTTTCATTAAATACTACGCCATAGACTTACATATGGCGGCGGAGGCCAACTTCGGAAGAGAGGTACTCAAGAGAATCCTTCAGTAGTGGGTGAAATGGCTGCACCCTCTGTCATGGAGATAAAGCTGGCTAGTCACCCATTCTCATGATAACGGATCACTTCCAGATAATCAGATTGCTTACCTGTAACTTATGATCTGGAGGTGATCCGTTGTCAGTCATGAAACCCACCCATACCTCCCTGCTGCAGCATTCTAAGAACAAGACTGACTTACCTATTTGATCAGTGAATCCCACAACATGTGGGCCGTCTATCATCAGATGGATCTTCAAGAAACTGAGACAAAATGATGCCCGACTTGAGAAAAGGAAGGCACTGAGCACATGCACGGCAGGGAGGGGTGCCAAAGAAGATCCAGTTAATCCATCAGAGAGGGCCCTGCACAGGAGCAGTAACCCATTCTCATGACTGACAATGGATCACCTCCAGATCATAAGTTAAAAGTAAGCAACCTGTCTTTTTTAATCTTTTAAATGATTTTAATTGTAAACCACCCAGAGATGCAAGTTTTGGGTGGTATGGAAATATTTTAAATAAACAAACAAACTGGATCACCTTTATCCTCAAGCCTGTTGACACTCTCAAAGAGCTCCAAAAGGTTAGTGAGGCAAGATTTGCCCTTCCGAAAGCCATGCTTGTTCTCCTTCAGCAAGGCCTATTCTTCTGTGTGTTTAACAACTTTGTATGCTTTCCATCAGTTTTCCTGGCACCAAAGTTAAGCTGACCGCTCTATAATTTTGGATCTCTTTTTGAAAATTGGAGTTAAATTAGCTGATTTCCTGTCCTCTGGTATAGAGCCTGACTGTAGAGACAAGTTATATTTTTTCTAGGACACCAGCAATTTCACATTTGAGTTCCTTCAGAACTCTTGGGTGGATCCAGCTGGCCCTAGTGACTTGTTAACTTTTAGTTTTTCAAGACAGTTTAGAACGTTTTCCCTTGTCGCCTCAAATCAGCCCAGTTCTTCAGCCGCTAAACCTGAAAAGCTAAATTCCAGAGGGGGTATATGGTCAGTGTCCTCCACCATGAAGACAGATGCAAATAACTCATTCAGCTTGTTTGCAGTTTTCTTATCGTCCTTAATAATCCCTTTCACACCCTCATTGCCACACCTTTATTTATTTACGAGCCACCTCACTGCTTCATTCAGGTCTGTCATGTACCAAAATAGATCCACCAGTTTTGTGGATCTCTGTATTCAGGGCATTTAGTCCAGATGAATGCACTGACTTTGAAAACTTCATACATAGGCAGGAATTTCAATATAGTGCTTTCTGATTTGAGGCGAGCCTTGCATTGTCAGCCTCAGTTTTAATTTCAACAGTTTCTGGAGGTGAAGACAAAGTTCAGAACATTGTTGATACTGTTTAGACTGACTTTGATAGCAAGCCCAATGGGGAGGGCCTGTCCTTTTTGTGCATTTTGTATAGTACGTTGTGGCCAGTTCCTATTAAGGACAGTAATGTTGTGTACGGGCACAGGAAGGACAGGGAAGCAGTTCAGAGACTGCACGTCACGCAGACCTGAACATCAAATTTTTCTGTTCTTGTCCCTGAACTATTGCCAAAATGCACTAGTTGACTGGAAGCTACATGACAGCTCTAGGATGGAGATAGATACACACACACACACACACACACACACACACACATATATATCCAATTGCTGGTGGAAGAGGGTGGTTTTAATTTTCCCCACTTCCAAGGTTATCACTGGGCTTTTCTTCTATCTTCAACATTGAGATGGAAAGCTGAGCCCCAAATTTTGAATACCCCATGGGCACGACTGGAGAGTTACTATTTAGCTCCACTATCTGCTTATCAGGTATTGGGTTCGTTATTTATTCGCTCTTCTGGTAAACTACCAGCAGTTCAGGCAGCTGGACGTATATGGAGGAGTTTAGGCCTTAAGTATGGTTTTGATCCTTTTCAGCACACAAAGCTTACATTATGGATGAACCCGGATTTGAAGATTGGGCAGAAACCTTTCTATTGGGCCAATTGGGCAACTTCTAATAGTATTACTTTAGATCATTTAATTACCTCAGAAGAGGTTTTTAAATATGTTGATGCTTTGAGAAATGAATTTAACATCCCTTCGAACGCCAGTTGGCAATATATACAATTAAGGCACCTTTTACCACAGTTATTTGGACATGATGCACTTGCTGCTTCAGAAACTCCATCATTAATACTGGATTTGGAACATCTACCAGAACAAGCTAAACCTACAGTTTCATTTTATTTAAAACTTAAAGAGAAAGAGAAAGTTGATATTGATTATATTCGTGTGTTATGGAATCAGGATCTTGAATATACCATTACGGTAGACCAATGGTTAATAGCATTAAGGATAATGAAGCGAGCATATATAGATCTTAAATTGCGACTTGTTAAGCAAAAACCTTTGTTTCGCTCTTACTGGACTCTCCAGAGGATGTTCAGAAAGGGCTGCGTTCAGAACGCTGTTTGCTGGAGATGTAATATTTATGATGGGACATTGTCATATATGGTTTGGTCATGCCCAATTATAGCATCTTTTTGGGACGAAGTCCATACAATTGTAAATAAGACACTGCAATTATCATTGTGTTTTAAAGATAGCTATGTTCTCCTGGGATATATTCCCAGGATATGGAACTTATCAACAACTATAGACTCTTCGCGCTTGGGGAGTGGCCAAAGATTATAATTCAGCATTGGAAAAGAAGATTTACTCCGAAACTTCAGCTTTGGACTACTGAAATGTGTTCATTATCCACATTTGAATTAGGTTTTTTTTTCCCCATTTAGGCAAAGAAGAAGAGTTTCAAGCGATATGGTCCAAATTTAATGAATTATATGTGCTTTAAAAAGCGATTACATATATATACATTGTTTGTCAGTTTTTTCTTTCCCTTTCTTTTCTTTTTTTCTTCTCTCTTTTTCTTCTAAAACTTTATATGAAAGTGTTTCATTCTTGGGAGTGTCTTGGACTATAATGTTTGTTCTTTAAAATAAAATGTTTTTTTAAAAAAATCTCCTATGAATGGAAAGTGAGGCAGAGCCATTCAGCTTTGCTCCACTTGGCAGATCACAAGCCCTAGAGATCACTTCCTATTCTAAATGAGAAGCCCTGCTTGAAACCAGTGCTGCTCTCCTAGAACTACATTTCAGTCCATTCTTGGCTCTGCCTTGGCTGTGTCTTGTCTCCATTAGAGCAAAGCAAACTGGAGCAAGAAGACCCAGCAACACTGATAGCAATAGCAATAGCACTTACATTTATATACCGCTCTATAGCCGGAGCTCTCTAAGCGGTTTACAATGATTTTAGCATATTGCCCCCCAACATTCTGGGTACTCATTTTACCGACCTCGGAAGGATGGAAGGCTGAGTCAACCTTGATGCCTGGTGATTCTCAGTTGGTGATGCTTCTGGTACCAGGGGATGGGGGCTATTTTCATGCACTGGTACACATTAATATCTGCTCCAGTCAGCTGATGTGTCAGACTGTCCCATGTGCAACAAATATAAAAACAATCTTCTACAAGGGATAGAAATAGTCTTCCACTTTCAGGAAAATCCATGACCACCCCTCATGTCTAGCTGTGAAGGAACGTAACAAAAGAGTGATACTTGTCTTTTTCAGTGTATCGGGGGATTATCTGCTGTTTCCCCAGTGATCTAGTTGAGAGAAGATTCTGTTTTGTGCAGTATAGAAAACTCTCTCCCTCCACCCAGAATCTCTGCTAATGGCTTCACATATCTATTTCAGGAGTTCTCTTTTGTCCTATCGGACCCTGATGCTTTTGGGAATGAGCACTTGTGGCAGAAAGGCCCTGACTCTGCTCAGCAGTGTGTTTGCTGTTTGTGGTTTGGGGCTCCTGGGAATTGCTGTGAGCACTGACTACTGGCTGTATCTGGAGGAAGGGATCATCCTGCCTCAAAACCAGAGCGCTGAAATCAAGATGTCTCTGCATTCTGGCCTCTGGAGGGTTTGCTTTTTGGCAGGTATGGTACTTCATGTTAAAAGAAACTTTGGTCTGTTTTATACTGTTGCTAATAATACCTAATTATTAATATTAATATTGTGGTGTTTTCCTCTGGTTCCTTTAGGGGTTTTCAGCATATCTTTGGTTGCCCCACCCCATCGACTCAGTAAGAGGGAGGAGGTTTTTTTCATCCACCGTCCTTCCTTATGGGGTTTTGCTCTTTGGCTAGCTTCTCTCTAGACACCTGAGCCTTTGCCATCCATCTTGCTTTCACTCTCTTCCTCAGTCAAGCCCCAACTGCCTTGAAATACAAGCCAGCATTGCTGGTGAGTGCACGCCTGTGCACTGGAAAACTCAGGGGAGATTGTGAGCTCTCTCAATAGCTCATCCTCCAAGGGAACTGCTTCTTTCAATCCATTAGCCGAAGACTGAGATTGGGTGCAGTATCAGGATCAGGCCGCTATTTACCCCCACCCCATTGCCTCCTAGCTACCTTAGCTGCTTCAATACTCTGGGGATGTAGGGTAGGGCCTTTGACTCCCAACATAACTATTCCTGTTAATTATGTAGCATAACTAAGTCCATAAATAATTAATTGCCGTGATCTATCCATATCAGGCAAAGACCATGACTAACATACTACACAAGAGCACATCAGCCCAGTAACGTTGCATGCACACAACTTGCAAAATTGCACAATGGTGTTACGCAGAATATTTCCAATGGGTTTACTTTTGTACAACATAATTTACACAATTTGCTTAACTTGTGCTTAAACAATGGGCAGCATCCAGAGTAATTAGTCATGACTAAGCTCCAAAAATCAAAGAGAGAAGTTAGTAATGACTGACTGTAGTCCCATTAATTTCAATGGAAGTTCATCATGACTAACTAGTATTGATGCTGTCCATTTTTTTAATTGTTAGCTGTTCCAAGAGTAGAAATATTAAAGGATGGGATATCGTTTTTAACTAACTAATCAAAATACGTTGTACAAATAAGTCTCCATAGAAGAACAGCTCACATTATGAAGTACTGTTCATATTCTGGTTCTTGCCCATATCTAGGAAACAAGAAGCCTGCTATTTGTGTAGATCAGTTTTGGCCAACATCAACTGAGCTATGTGGATAAGCTTTTGAGGAAGCTGAGCTGTGTGGATCAGCTCTGGAGGAAGAAACAAGGCTGAGCTGGGGCACTTCTCTAGTCATGTCTTCTATCATGATCTAGGCCTTTCCTTAATAGTACTTGCTCATTGTAACTGGGTGCACTTCAAACATTTTATGCTTCACAACTTGAGGCTGTTCTCATGCACAGCCTAATCCAGGCTACGGAAGCCCTGCCTGGGTTTGGGTGCACGTGAGTACTGCCGGGATCGATCTCGGCGGTGCTGCAACACTAAACGCAACTTTCTGCCCCGGCTTTTAACCAAAGTTAAGGGTGCAAGTGTACCCTTAACCCTGGCTAACTGCTCATGTGACTGCTCTGGCTGCTTGTAGCCCAAGTGGACACAGACAGGCACCTAGAGCATCTGTCTCCTGTCTAGAGCACCTAGAGCGCCTGTCTGATTCTGTCAGTGCACTGTACTCATCTCACAGTGCATTGTGGGATCAGGCAAGCCAGAGATCATCTCGGGGAAAGGTAAGTGCAGTGCCATGTTCCTCCTCATCCACCCTCCCTGCCTCCGGTCATGTGAATACCTTCTTGAGCTGTAAGATCTGCAGATGGAATCCCATCTGCATATATTTGCCTGGTGGAATTCACACAAAGATTTGATTCACACAATCAAAATCATGAATTTCTGGTGGAATTCACACAAAGACCTGGAGCATGAGGTGTTATCTTTCTTGGCTAACAAAAGAATTACTCAGGAAATTTCCTAATGTTGGTTCTTGTAGGTAAGAAAAGTTGCTTTTTGGAATAGTAGCCTAGTTCTTATGTTCATCTTGTTGCTTTCACAAACAATGGTAATGCTGTAGTGATGAAACTTGCATGTTTCTATGCAATGTGGAAAATCACTTAATGGCACCTCCTTAATTTGTTCCTGTGAGGTTTTAAGAGGCACGTGTTTGAATAAAATATTTAGGAGCTAAGCAGACATCTCTATGAAACACTGGATATAAGCAGTTGTTTAAAAGCTCCAGAAGCCATTGGAATGAGAGAGAAAAGGTGTGTGCTTAATTAAAGCAATCAGTTTATCTAAGAAAGTATAAAGCACGTTTATCCTTTTACAGGTGAAGAACGCGGGAGGTGTTTCACCATAGAGTATGTCATGCCAATGAATGTCCAACTGACATCTGAATCAACAGTCAATGTTTTAAGTAAGTTGTTTCTGTTGTGTGGATTGGGGAGTATGAGTATCTACTACAGCATTTGCTTTTCACGGATTAGGAAAGAGATAACATGCTTTATCTAATCTAACAAAGAGATTAGTCAATTGATTAGTCTGATCAATACTTTAAGGCTAGTCACACAAGTGACTGTACCTGGGATTGCTTACCAGGGTAGGGTTGCTTGTGTCATGTGCCAGGATTGAAGCCGTTCCCAGTGCTGACCCACCAGGGAGCCCAGGAATTTCCCTCAGGCTATTACCCAGGTAGAAGGGCGCAAGTGTGGCCTTCTACCCAGGTCCCCAGTTGTATGTGTGCACTCAACAGAGGGAGAATCCCACAATGCATGGCACTCCTGGTGTTGTGCATTGAGGGATGCCGAAGGACTGCCTCCTCCGGCTCCTTGATCTGCTGTTCACTGCGGCACGGCTCATGTGCTGCGTGAGTGGCAGAGCCACTGTTACCGGTTGTGTGAACAACCTTTTTTGTGTGTGGAAGGAGAGATGCTTTTTCTCCAAAAGAAAACAAAAAACAAAAAGCATTCCATTCCAATGGTCCTGCTGCCCCTGAGAACTGCTTGCAGTGGTGTAATAGCATTATGCAATCATAAAAGGTAGACTACAAAAATGATACTGCATTAAACAAGAAAGAACCTAGCAGTGTGAAAGACACTCTCCAACATCCATGGCATCTCTTCCACTACCACCTTCCAGGCATGGAATGATGTCCCTACATTAGCCATGCATGGGAAGAACCAAGAATCTGTGTGATGAAAACAAGACGTATGCAAGCTACATGCACATGAAAGAGGAGAACACAACAGGCAGCTCACAGGTGCCAGAACCAGGAACCACTGATAGTTCAGTGAGGAAAAATATTGCTGTGAGGGTTTATGTTGAAGTGATCAACGCTTGATGAAGCTTGCTCTTTGGGTGGTCTGCCAGCAACCCAAATTTGAGGTGAAATTTGTAAGGCTCTACCAGAATCTGCCTCCAAGGGACTCTAACTCATATTTTGAGGTTCTTACTGTACCACATATGTTTAGTGAATCAAAACTCAAAATGTTAGAATTTATTGTTCCTGAGGTACACTTTTGGATTTTTGCAAGTTGGATAAGGAGAGATTCCTGTTCCCTTTTCTGTCTTCATGGAAGTAAATCTGAAAATAAATTAATCTCCCTTGAAAACGCACCTCAGCATTTTTATTTGCTCAGTTGTGAAATATGCAATTGTGCATATTTTTTAAAGATTAAAAACCCCATGCGTTTGTACTCTTAAAAATTTGAAATTCTATTGTTATTTCTTTATCCCTGTGCCCTGTATTCAGAAGGCTCAGTTCATTTAACAGTCTGAAATCTGGAAGTCCTCCTGGAGTTGAATCAGAGCAGAACCAAAGAGATGTCAAAATCTTGAAAAGGTTGTGGAATGGAAGTGAGGAAATCCACGTACTAGGAAATCCTAGTAATCTCCCAGAAGTCCAGCCTATGGCGTACTTCCCCCACTGAGGAATTCCAGGAACCACAATCTGGTTAGAACAAGCCAGAATTTACTGGGATTGGATCTCTTGACTAATTCTTGCTTGTTCTAAACCACCAACAGAAGTAAAAAAAAATCTCCCTCCCCTCATGCACAAAGGGGAAGGGGGAACATGTTAGGGATGTGCATGGAACCGGTCCAGAGGCCCTTTACGGACCTCCAAACTGGTTCAAAGAACCGATGGTTCCGCCAGTCCGGTGCCGGTGGGAGTGGCTCTTTAAGGGCAGAAGAGGGTGCACTTACCCCTCCCACCGCTTTCCCCCCACCGGCGCTCTGTTATTTCGCCAAAATGCATGGGGCGGCAGCATAACTCCCTGCCGCCCCTTCCCCTGTTGTTGGTCAGAAAGAAGGAAGTACTGTATGTGCGTGTGCCTGCTCTTGCACGCCCACTGCGCACGTCACACACGCAACGTATGTGCAACAGCTGCAGTGGGCACATGCACGCAAGAGCGGGCGCACGTGCACACAGTACTTCCTTATTTCTGGCCAACAATGGGGGAAGGGGCGGCAGGGAGTTATGCTGCCACCCTATGCATTTTGGCAAATTAACGGAGTGCTGGTGGGGGGAAGCGGCGGGAGGGGTAAGTGCACCCTCCCCCATCCTTAAAGAGCCACCCCCACGGGCCCGGACCGCAGCTCCATGGATCCGTGCACATCCCTACAACATGTGAGCCCAAGACTTGCACTCATCACACTAATCCATGATTAAACCAGGGTTAAATATAGCATTTGAATCAGGGCCAGAGTGTTTGGACTCAAGAGTTTTGGTCTGGCACAGTGGCAGTTCTCTTGCTCTTATGTTCTCTTACCTTCCAAATTAGAAAAGCTATTTTGTTAAATCCAAAATTTCACATTTGCATTGTCAGTTTTTCAGTACCCTTTTGTCATTGTCTAGATATTTTATTTTCTGCACTATCAGGGACTATCTCTTAAAAAATAAAACCAACAAACAACCCCCTTCAAATTTTCCTCTAGAAATGCATGTTGGCAAAAATATTTGAAACCAGTTTTTAATAGGAATTGGCATAGGCTTTTTACCCCACTTCTTAAAATCTTCTGTTGCTATAGTAATCTGCAACTCTATTTCTGGAATGGATGGTTTTATACTTTTTCCCCAGCAGTGAGAATAAATCAGTAAATAATTTGCAGCAATTAATATTGCATTATATCACCACATCTATTATCCTTCACACAGACTGGCGTGGTAGAGGTCGGAGTACCACAGTTTTCAAAGTGCTTCCTTTGCTTTTTGGCACTTAGGCACCTTGCTAAATGGGTGACATTTTGGTATAAACAAAGAAAGAGTGTTCATTCAGGGATGCCGCAGGAGAATACAGTGTGATATGTTCATGTGGCCTCCCAAGTTTCATAAAATAAGATGCTTTTAATAAAAACAGAGTAAGAAAACAAATGGTATATCATGAAATGGTATATCTATTCAGTTTTAAACAAGCAAATTCGTTTTGTGTTCATATATGGCCCGATTCCGATTTAAGGTGGAGGCAGGATTGAATCCTGGCTTTCTGTGACACCGCTTAGCCTCAGGCATGTGCACTCCCTGCTCCCCTTCATGTGTGAGGAAAAGATGGATTTTACTTCTGATATCTCATTGCATCAGACCTGGGCAATCCTGCCATATACTAGCCAGAGTGTCAAAATCAATCAGGAACTGAAACTGGGATACAATCCCAAAATTAAAATAGCTGGAATAAAATCCTGGAAGCTGGAATAAAATCAAAACTATTAAGGTATAATGCCAAAATTAAAACAGGGCAAAACTAAAGAAACATGGAGGCTGTTCTCACACGTGGCCTAACCCAGGCTAGGGAATCCCAGCCTGGGTTTGGCTGCACACAAGAACCACAGAGATCAAGCCCAATCCTGGCAGTTCCATACTGCCAAACCTGGCTTTCTGCCCCAGGTTTTAATTAGGGTTAAGGATGCAAGTGCACCCTTAACTCCAGCTAACTGCTTGTGTAGCCACCCAAGCTGCTTGCAGCCTGAGTGGACACAGAGATGGGTGCCTAGATCACCTGTCTCCAAGGGGTTCTCACGCTTGTTGCGTGGTGCATTGTGGGATACCTGATGCCACGCAACTCCCAGGATTGCTGCACATGTGAACTTCTGAGCCACGTGGCTTGGGTAAGCCAGCGATTGTCTGGGGGGAAGGTAAGTTCAGGACAGCCTTCCGCTGTGTCTGCATGCCCTCCCTGCCTCCAGTCGTGTGAATAGATTTATGAACTACAGATCTGGCTCCATGAGATATTGTTGTACTCATGTAGTTACTTTATCAAGTTATACAGAGAGAGATTCACTCTTTTCATATCATTTTCCCTTGTATTACCTTTTTTAGAGATGATTCGTTCTGCCACTCCATTCCCATTGGTGAGCCTCTTCTTTATGTTTATTGGATTCATTCTGAACAACATTGGACATATCCGGCCCCACAGAACCATCCTGGCCTTTGTGTCTGGAATCTTCTTCATTCTCTCCGGTGAGTTTTAAAATGGTAGAACTTTGATTTACGTTTGACAGCTCATCAGTCTGGAATTCAAACCCTTCCGGTTCACATTTGAAAAGAATAATTCCATGTAAAATAACCAGGAAAACAAGTTCCATATTTTTGGTTAGAAATGCCATGGTGCGTACGTTCTAAAAAGTTGTTTAAAGGTGGAGGTGCAACAGCACATCAGGGCAAGAGGCTCCACGTGGCCAAGAGGCAGCTGTCGCCAGAGGAGAAGCAGTAGGCAACGGCAGCGGCGGAGGATAGCAACAGGGCAGCTGGGCCTTCCTGGCCCCGGATTTGCTTGTTTCCTTTCCCCATTTTTCATGGCCATTTGGGCTCCATATGGGGACATTTTGGCCCCTTGCTCTCTCCCCCAAAGGGGTTTGCTCAGGTGGGGACAGCCAGGTTGGGCTTGTGGCGCTTTTAGAAGCTGCACCCCAGTGCAAATGGCTAGGTTTAGCTCATGCAGCATCTCTACCGGAAAATACAGT
This sequence comes from Hemicordylus capensis, assembly GCF_027244095.1. Lineage (NCBI taxonomy): Eukaryota > Metazoa > Chordata > Lepidosauria > Squamata > Cordylidae > Hemicordylus > Hemicordylus capensis. Next base: position 412,152,097 of record NC_069658.1, read on the forward strand.
ATGTGGACACTCTGCCCTACATTGAGGCCATCTGTCTGGTTCCTGAAATGTGGTGCCATGTTCTTGCATTAAACTCAGTATTCTAATTCAAAGTGTTAAACAATGAGTTCTCTGGACCTCGGATAACATATTTATATGCATGCTATATCCATTTAAATTTTTCTTTTCATTTTATGAATTCTGTTTTTAAATATAGGATAAATGGACAGCAAAGTAGACTCTTGGCACTGAATTCAAGTTGAATTTGTGTGCAGCTTTAGCAAGCCAACTGATGCTGCTTTTATATCTGTCTTTTGTATGTGGTGCACTCCAGTGCGCACAATGCAGGTGTGTGTCCAAAGTAGTAATGTCCATAATGCACCTAACTGTGGTTCCTGGAAATTACCTCTTTAGAAACCATAGAAGAACAAAAAGGGGATGGACTTTAGTGTGGTAAAGGTATATGCAAATCCGTTGCTCCGGTGAAGTTGGGTTTTTGTTTTGTTTTTTGGACACATGGGATAGCAAGCAGAGACAATTTAGCAGATGGGATCCTAGAAGAAGGAGGCAGTGCACTTTCTTTTTTGTGGGTTCAACCTCCCACTTCTGGGGAGGAGAGGTGTTGTGCCTGCATGTGTGTTACGGATTCATGTGGGGATGTTTGTGCATTGCATAAATGTGTTTATATGCATAAATTCAGCATTATGACGAATTAGATAGCTATCCCTCAAATGTAAAAGGATGGGTTCCCAATCCTAGTCCAGTACTCTAACCTCTATACCACACTGGCTTCCCCCTGGAACCACACCAGGGGTTTCAGGCAGCAGTGCAGCAGGATTTATTGAATGATCACACTGCTACACAGGATACTCTTGAGGCACACTCAGACTACACTATGCAGTGTAGTCTCACTTGTGGCCCCTCATCTCATTTCCCAACATCTTAAACCATGCCTTCAGTTATTTGTTTATTTGCTTACTTGAATAGCCCACTCCATCCCAAAGGCTTGGGGCAGGGCATAAAGCGAAAACTGGCAAAACATAATAAGACTTCACTTAATTCAATTAAATGTCTCCACCTTCACCTAAATTAACTCTGTCTCTCCAAAACTGGCCAAAAATAGGTAGATCTTACAAAGTTTCTAAAAAGCACTCAGGCTTGGACTTTAGAGAAGGAGGATGCTCCATAACTGGGGGGCCCAGCAGCCACCAAGCTCTGTGCAGCTCTGGACACAGTGGCTGACATCCAGAACAGCCTTCTGATAGCGGGAAAGAAAGGTGTGCCAGTGTAAGGAAGAACTCTGCCACTACTGCTCTGGCCATGCAGCTTTGGGCTGCATTTTGAATGCATGATTTGCTATGGCTCCTGACATCTGAAAATGTGCCCCTGAGGGCTGAATGACCACCAGGCACACAGTTTTGGGTAACAGGGTACTCCCGGAGTCAGAGAAAAGAACCAAATTTCACTCCCCCCTCTTGTGCACCCAAGGCGCTGCAGTTTTAGCACAACTAGGAAAGCTCTCCCTTGCGCTGGAACATCTTCTGTTCCCACTACAGGAAGGCTGCTCTGGATCTCAGCCAGTTCTTTAACCAGCTGAGTGGTTGCATCTTAGGGTGACTTGCGTTAATGGAGGAGATTGGGAATTTAAAAATAAGTGAACATATTTCAGTTTCAGAGAAACCAATGTTTTATTCATATTATTAAGAGAGTGTTAAACCAGCAGCTGTGACTGCAGCTTAAAAGCTTTCACTTACATAGAGTACTTGTAGTTCAGAAGAACCGTGTCTAAGAACATAAATACATTGCTTAATTCAGTGAGAAAAGCTCATTTCCCTGGGACTGCAGATGCAACCTCAAGACACCGCCTTTGCCCTACCCTTTTGCAATCCCAAGTTGCAGATTTCCCCTTAGAGGAAGCTTCAGAGTTGCTTTTGATCTCTGCAAGAGACTGCATTTCGTTTGTATGTGTGTATTGATCCCAAGTCTCTTGCTGCTCAGGTTTATCTCTGGTTGTGGGGCTTGTACTGTACATCTCCAGCATCAATGATGAAATGCTTAATAGAACCAAGCACTCTGAGACTTACTTCACTTACAAATATGGATGGTCATTTGCCTTTTCTGCTATCTCTTTTCTCCTGACAGAGGTAGGTATTGGTTGTCAACTCATTGGAATGCCTGTGAGAAGTGTTTCCTGGTCTTGGGAGATAAGGGAGCTTTAATTTTTTTATTACTTTAAAATATTAGCATGCTATCTACATTAGCCCCAAAGATTAGCGTGCTGTCTCGTTATCTCAGAGGCACTCCTGTGCAAAGGGATTGGCTCTTTTGTGGAAAAGGGCGGAGAGTGGTCAGATTTCCATAGTTCATGGCAAGCAGACGGGTGGCTCTGTCTAATGAGTACCTCTTTATCATGTAACAAGATAAAGTACTTCTTTGTCATGTAGTACCTCTTTATTATGTAGTTCTTAAGTAGATCAGCTTTAGAGCTAAAACAAATTTGCCCCACTGCCTCTGCAATCCCCCCCCTCAAATTCTCCTCTGTGTGGTTTTTGATAGAGAATATTCTTGACCGTTTTTCTTTGTTAGCGTTTGACATCCCGTGACTATTCCAAAGCCGTCAGTATCTGACTGCTCCTGAAATATTGCATGAATATTGGACAAGTGATTGTCTTTTGATGGTTGCCTTTCAATAATCACATTCTATGAATTATGTATATTTACTTCATTCACTTAATTTACTCAAACAAACATTATATAGGAGGGGGGAAATCAGAACAGTCCAATTTGATGTCCAGTGTGACTTTCACAACTTGAATACCCGATTTTTGGGTTAAACTTTGACATCAGAATCCAAATTGTGAAGCTTGGAATAATTGACATTATTTGAATATTTTGTTTTAGCATCCAGTCCAATTAGGTTTATCACAACCCTTCATTAGTCTAGATCAGGCCTGCTCAACTTTGGCCCTCCAGCGGTTTTTGGACTACAACTCCCATAATCCCTAGCCAGAGTGGCCAATAGACAGGGATTGTAGGCCAACATCGGCAGGAGGGCCAAAGGTGAGCAGGCCTGGTCTAGATAATATATAGAAACAGATTCAAATTAAAGGCTCCTGGCACCTAATAGGACTTGACAGCAAACTTCCCAGCAGTTTAAGAACATGTGCAGCATAGTCTGGATGTCAGCCACTGAGTTCATGCACACGACCAAATGAATGGGCAGGGCAGAGGGCTGGCGGGGAGGAAGGCTCCTGTCTGCCTCCCTGCACATGAGTGATTTTGCTCTCTTGGCTCTGCCGCTCACTCAACACATGATTGGTGCCGTGGCAAGCAGGGAGCCCGAGGAAGAAGTCCTCCAGCATCCCTGAATGCACCACACCAGGAGTGTGTGCATGGGCTGCCTGCAACCTGCTTGCACACACATGAACCCAAACCTGGGGTTATGGGCCTGCTCATGTCCTTAAACCCAGGTTAAAGCCTGGAGTAAATTCCCGGGCTTGAGGCCAAGGCAATGCTGGCATTGGGATCGATCCCAGTGGTGCACATGGGCAGCCAAGCCCAGGCTAGGCTGGCTAGGCCTGAGTTTGGCTGCCCATGTGAATAGCGCCACTATCATTTGAGGATGGATGATTAATTGGACCTCCTAGATCACAGTTTATCAGTCATGTTCATGTATTGATGAGGATGGCATACTCATTCTTGCTTTCTTTCGGCCTTGGGGAAAATCCTTTTGAATGCAGTGGCAGTTCTGTTGTAAGCTAAACCTCAGAGGCCTAAAGTGCTGGGTTAAAATGGAAAATTATTATTTAAACTGGCCACAAGAGGGGATCATAGAACAAGCCACAAGAGTGGATCATTGTACATCTTATGTGTGCAAGCAGAGAACAAATGGTCAGCCATTCGCTTTGCTTAAACGTAAAGTTCTCCACTCAGACTTCTCACCTCGGCTACGTTGTCTCAGGCTTTGCCCCTAAATCCACCCAAAGACCTAAGTATCTCCAGTAGTGTAAACACGAGGAGAACTGTGGAGCTGTAAGCAGTGCTTGCTAAGAAGTGCTTTGCTTCTTGCTGCATCTTCATGTATTTCAAATCTGAAGTACTCATTTACTAGAGGACACTCAAGGATCAGGTCTGTCAAGCCAAAATATGGACTGGCTTGGTTTTCATGGATTGCATTCCTGCTTTTTGCAGTTGAATTGCTTTTCAAAATTACATTTAAATCACAAAGTAGCTTGTGGTGAAACCTTTCAACACATCTGTCCATTTCACTCTGAAAAGGTATAACAGAATCCCAAGTGTGAGATTGATTATTTATTGAAAACCATTTTGCACATGTCCTCTTGCAGGAAGCATTTGCTCACCTATGCATGTCAGTCCAGAAGTGGTTGTTGACTTCCAAGAGTTGAATTCTGAAATGCTCATGCAGGCAAGCCCACAATCAATACAGGCACATTTTTAGAACAACCCATTTTGTTTCCTTTTAATCCCAACTCAGTGCACTTCTCCGTTGCTTTGCACACTTGACTTATCAGGGACTTTGCCTACATTGATTTGGCCTTACAGTACATTTACGTGTTGTGTGTTCAGTACCTTTATGTCACAAGCAGAATTACAGAGAAGTGATGTGAGCCCTCCCTGAAAATGCAAAGACTCAGTGACAAGGGAAAGGACAACGCAAACATTCTCCATAAGGGCCCTAATGCAGAGGCATTGCTAGGTATTGAAAGGATCTGGGGCCTCGGCCCACAGCCCTTCCCATGTTGATAATTAAACCTTTTGCTGACACTCTCTTTCAGTTTTTGAAGCCATTCTTTACCAATATATCCATAATATCAGGCAGCACAAAGGACCAGGGCACTAAAGAATTGGTCCAGGACATACAGGTGAAACTCGGAAAATTAGAATATCGTGCAAAAGTCCATTAATTTCAGTAATGCAAATTAAAAGGTGAAACTGATATATGAGACAGACGCATCACATGCAAAGCGAGATAAGTCAAGCCTTAATTTGTTATAATAAGGATTGTAGAATAGAACAATATCGGACCTCCGAAAAGTATACAGTGTACTGTGCTTGATTGGCCAGCAAACTTGCCTGACCTGACCCCATAGAGAATCTATGGGGCATTGCTGAGAGAAGGATGAGAGACATGAGACCAAACAATGCAGAATTGCTGAAGGCCGCTAATGAAGCATCCTGGCCTTCCACAACACCTCATCAGTGCCACAGGCTGATAGCATCCATGCCACGCCCCATTGAGGCAGTAATTGCTGCAAAAGGGGCCCAAACCAAATACTGAATACATATGCATGCTTATACTTTTCAGAGGTCCGATATTGTTCTATTCTTCAATCCTTGTCTTCTTGGTTCCATGTAATATTCTATAGTGGTGTGCCCGAACCGGTCCGGCGGCCATTCCAAAGAATGGCCGAACTGCCGGACCGGTCCGGCCCTGCCTGGTTCGGGTCCTGGTGGGGGGTATGCCTTTAAGGGCAGGAGGGCTTGCTTAGCCCTCCCGCCTCCTTGCCCCCGCCAGCGCCCGTATTTAACAGTATAGGGGCGCTGGAAACCAGCCGCCGCCGCCTCCGCAGCGAAATAACCCCCAAAGCCAGCCAGCCCTCCCTCCCTCCCAGCTAGCTGCCCGCCCGCCCGCCCGCTCGCTCACCCGCTCGCTCACCCGCTCACTGGATAAGAAACGAGAGGAGCTCCGGCACAGAGCTCCTCTCGTTCGGAAGGCCTCCTGCAGAATGGCGGCTTGCGCGCGCGCGCATGCGCGCACGGCAAAGCACGCCGTTCTCCGGAGGCCCGGTCTACCCGCCGGGAAAGGGCCGGGTAGACCGGGCCTCCGATCGCTGGGTAGACCGGGCCTCTGATCGCCGGAGGCCCGGTCTACCCAGCGATCGGAGGCCCGGTCTACCCGCCGGGAAAGGGCCAGGTAGACCGGGCCTCCGATCGCTGGGTAGACCGGGCCTCTGGCGATCGGAGGCCCGGTCTACCCAGCGATCGGAGGCCCGGTCTACCCGGCCCTTTCCCGGCGGGTAGACCGGGCCTCCAGAGAACGGTGTGCTTTGCGGCGCGCGCATGCGCGCGCGCGCAAGCCACCATTCTGCAGGAGGCCTTCCGAACGAGAGGAGCTCTGTGCCGGAGCTCCTCTCGTTTCTTATCCAGTGAGCGGGTGAGCGAGCGGGTGGGCGGGCGGGCAGCTAGCTGGGATTGAGGGAGGGCTGGCTGGCTTTGGGGGTTATTTCGCCGCAGCGGCGGCGGGGGGGGCGGCTGGTTTCCAGCGCCCCTATACTGTTAAATACGGGCGCTGGCGGGGGCAAGAAGGTGGGAGGGCTAAGCAAGCCCTCCCCGCCCTAAAAACAAGGCCCCCCTTCGGTGCCGGTCCGGACTTCTCCGGACCATGCACATCACTAATATTCTAATTTTCTGGGATTGTGGATTTGGGGTTTTCATGAGCTGTACGCCATGATCATCACAATTATAACAAATTAAGGCTTGACTTATCTCGCTTTGCATGTAATGCGTCTGTCTCATATATCAGTTTCACCTTTTAATTTGCATTACAGAAATTAATGGACTTTTGCACGATATTCTAATTTTCCGAGTTTCACCTGTATGTCCTGGACCAATTCTTTAGTGCCCTGGTCCTTTGTGCTGCCTGATATTATGGATATATTGGTAAAGAATGGCCCAGTGGCCCAGTGCTGTCAACACTCCTCCCCTAATGCCGGTTCCAATAAACAAGCTGGAAGTTCACAAGCATGAAGTTCGCTGGCCTTGGACCAGTCAAGACCACAGCCGAGTTCTTGATGCAGCAGCTTCTGTTGTGCTAACTCTTGTTTGTTACAGTTTTGCCTTTCAAGAGCCATTTGAACCCTCTGGTAGGGCAGGGACAGAGTGGGGATGCCGTGGTATAAATGTATACTGGCCATAACTCATAGTCACAGGTGGGGTTGTAGATTCATAGCAAGTAGGTTATAGCCATTCAGCCCTCTCTGAATGACTTGCCCAGCATCAGATAGCCATCTGCTGAGCATAACTGAGCCACTGTAGCTTTAAATGATAGAGAGGATCGAGGTATTTGTTCAAACAACTTCAGACCAGAGGTTCATTATATTGCTGTAGTGTTTATCCCTACAGAGAAACTGCTTTTCAAATATCCCAGAGAGTTTGCAACCAGAAACATCCCCAGATCAACGATTCTAGCATGTACTCCCTCCCTCCAAAGCAGCTCCATCCTGAAGAAGGGAGGAAGGCCCTGAGGAGCTACTTTGTGGCTTACCTGCTTGTATGGACCTCTAGTGTATCATATTATCTCAGTACATTTAGTCGCAACCTCAGTAACTTCAACAAACGTGAGCATAGCTTTCATTTTCTCTCTCTTCCAGAGCGCAGGTGTCATGTCCGTCTACCTGTTCATGAAGCGATATACAGCTGAGGAGATGTACAGGCCTCATCCTGGCTTCTACCGCCCACGGCTGAGCAACTGCTCTGACTACTCTGGCCAGTTCCTCCACCCAGATGCCTGGGTGCGTGGGCGCAGTCCTTCTGATATCTCCAGCGATGCTTCTCTCCAGATGAACAGTAATTACCCTGCTCTACTTAAATGTCCAGATTATGACCAGATGTCATCCTCTCCGTGTTGAATGGCAAGTTAACACCTCACCATTTACAAATGAAACACTGGTGGAGGCTGCTATGTCCTGAATCTGTACTTTTCAGAAAGGTCACTCTTACAGGACAATCCCCCTCTATTTATAAAATTAATGAATTATATTAATTATTATCTAGATGTGGGTTTTATCCCCCAGCAATTCATACAAGCATATCCAGGAAATGACAGCGGTGCTTTTGATCCTGCAGCTCGTCCACATGCCCAGATCTCTTGGAGCTAGAGATACATTTAGTGTGGAAAAGATATAGGATCACATCCAGAGGCAGCTTATACCAGAAAGACATCTGTAGAAAAGAAGTATATTGTGATAGGCAACAAAGGCTTGTGTATTAGAATACTGTATTGTAAAACATTTTACCAGAATAAGGAGTAAATGTAAATTTCTAGTGGGTAATAATTAAGAGAACTGTAGAGCACACCATTGCTTGGCTTTTTTTTTAATTAAATGACAATCTTTTTATTTTATTATATTATTTATTTTACTATTTCTGTACTGCCTTGCTGCAATATGGACCCCAAAGCATTTAATATCCACTTAGATCTGAGCCATTATAAGTTGGAAGGTATTTTGTTGACTTCTTCGCTCTATCTCATTCTGACATATATTAGGGTTGAAGTTTTCATTGGAAAACAGACACTTAACTCCCTCCGATAAACATTAGGCTTCAGTCTAACTGGGCTACTCCATAATTTGGACACATTCTAGGATCATAGGAAGCTGCCTTATACCAAGTCAGAGCATTGATCTGTCTAGTTCAGTATTGTCTATAGAGACTGGCAGCCAGTCTCCAAGGTTTCAGGGAGGAGTCTCTCTCAGATCTACCTGGAGATTACAGGGATTGAGCCTGGGACTCTCTGTGTTCACAGCAGAAGCTCTGCCCCTGAGCTATGGCCCCAGCCCTAACTCTCTGACATATGCAGCATCTTGAAACAATGGCTAATGCCCTGCTAATATAAACACCATTACTTTTTTGGCATCAGACTCAAAAATATCACTGATTTTTCATGAACTCTAGCACATAGGCTTGGTACCTATATGTTGAATAATGCCAGGCTAAAGTCCATTTGACTAGACCAACATCTCAGTCACTTCAATCACTGATTTAAACAGGGCACATGATGATTTGCACCCACTGAGAATGAAGCTCAAAGGCTTAAATCAAAACCATAACTTTTGTTAATTCTGCCATGTATTCTGGTGGCAGGGCACTCATTGAAATGGAACTGCTTATGTTATCTGCTTCAGCCCCAAAGGATTAATTAATCATGCTGGTGTTCAGTTCTGTCTTTTTGTAAATAAGATATGCAGAAAGGAAATGTTCATATCCATATAGTGTGCCTATATAACCCTGTGGTAAGAAGTAATGGATTATTCAGAGAACTGCATCAATTGTACATATTCTAGACTGCTGATCTTTCACTGCTCTGAAATGTTCTGATGTGCTTATGCAAAATCTTTTTATATTCTAATTTCTTATTTAGAGTTTGACATTATTTTGAGTTGTAATCAAAAATGCATTGTTTCTATTTGTAATGACTATCACAATTATATTTTCTACAATACAAAGAATTACAGACCCTAGGAGCACTGTACTCACAGAAGACCATGGGATATATGCAAATTATGGGTATAGGATATAGTCTGTTATTCAATAGATATTCATTACATGCTACCAGTTGGTACCTATGGGGAGAATGTAAATACTGTACTCTTGTCTCTATAATGTGTACAGTTCAAAGGTATGCAAGAGTGTGCACATGTGCACACACAATCTTGCATACCTTTGAACTGTACCCATTACAGAGGCAGGAGTACAGTATTTACTTTCTCCCTATAGGTACCAACTGGTAGCATGTAATGAATATCTGTCAAATAACAGACTCTATCCTCCAGTTGTATCTGCTAGATTTCCAGGATTCTGACTCACATAATGGAGAAAAAGAGCCCTAGAAATTAAACTTATGGAATTTAAAAGATGAATGCTGTTGTGTTCTGATCCAGTGGAGCTCATGTTGTGCTCTTCATTTAAAAAAAAACAAAAAAAAACCCACCCCTAAATTCCTGTTTAGCAGAGAAAGGCAAGCAGGGGACTGAATCTAGTTCCCAGCTCCCCTAGAAACAAGAGATCAGGGCTGGATTTAGGAGCAAGTGACCCAGGCAACCTCTTCATGCACCAGGTTTGGTGCGTGTACCAGGCATTTCAGTTATTGGTAATTTTAAAAAAAATCATTTCTAAAAGATTAGATGAAACTAATTTTGCTTTTCTGTGCTGAATAAGTACAGATCTCTGCATGTATACCCATAATCTTCTGTGATGGGGATAGCTCATGAGTGCAGATCATGTGTCAAGGTTGTGAAAGAGGCTACAAATACAATAAATAATAAGTGTTCACATACTGCACAAAGTGACCCTACTGAGTGAGAGAGGTGCCTGGGCTGCTGCAAGGCTCTCTAAAGTATGCCAGTGGAAGTTGGTGGCACAATCACAGTTTCCAGGTGACTTCCTTTGGGAATAATAGTAATCCCATCACAATGGCAATTGCACAATGCTTAGTAGGCGTGGCGCAGCCTGCCTAAGTTCACAGCAGTGCTGACATGCTCTGGAAAGCCTTGCCTCAGCACAGGCACCACTCTCTCCTGTCAGCAGTACTCTGTGCAGTACACAAGCAACAGTATTTGAAAATTTAGCAAATGGAGGGAATGTTGAAGACGCACCTCACCTGGAGCTTCATCTGAGCGAAGACTGGCTCTGCAGCCAATCACTGGGAGTTTAGCTTAGCTCTTGGTTGTACATGTGGCTCCTCATCCAGGTATGAATATTTGCATGGAAGCCTGCTTCTGCACACTCGATGCTCCTAGCTGGAGTGCTGATGTAGAAGTAGTGGCAAAAACATTTAAGCTTCCTAAAATTCTTTAATGGGTTTGCCAGTGTTAACCAGTAAGGATGGCAGCTTACTTAGACATCTGTCTTTCCGCTGCCTTGCTGTGTGGAGCTACTTTCTCTCTTCCTGTAACAGAAGTATGCTGATATTCATCTGACAATTACGTTGAATGGCATGCACTTGCAGCCCCCAAAACAGCAATGTAATGCAACAGTTCATGCTGTTATGTTTCAGCAAAGGGCCACATATATAAACAGAAAGATCAAGTCATTCCAAAATGAAGAAACAGGTGCTATAAGGGCTACTTCAGCCTGCTAATTTCTTTCATTCTGGAATTTGTTTTCCAATGAATCATTTTGTACGTTCTGAAGTATGTAAATATAGTTCTCTCTCTCTAAGCTTTTGTATCCCTTCCTTAAGGTTATTTATTTTCTCTTTTAAAGATATGTTTGCTTATGTAGGAAGTTGACTTTCAGAAACATACACAGTGAAAACATAATTACAGTGAAAACAATGGCGGCCATCCTAACGAAGCATGTGTGCTTCAAGGGACTGCAGGTTGCCCTCCCACACCTCTCCCAGTCTCCCGCACACGTGCCATTGCACTTGCCTGTGCTCTGGAAGCACACTAAGATTGGAAACACATTGCTAAGGGTCAGTGACATGTTCCTGATCTTGCAGAGCGCGTCCAGAGTACAAGCACTGTTAGAACATAAGAACAGCACTGCAGGATCAGGCCCAAGGCCCATCTAGTCCAGCATCCTGTTTCATACAACGGCCCACCAGATGCCGCTGGAAGCATGCCCTCCCTCCTGCTGTTACTCCCCTGCAACTGGTACTCAGAGATGTCCTGCCTTTGAGGTTGGAGGTGGCCTATAGCCCTCCGACTCGTAGCCATTGATAAACCTCTCCTCCATGAAGTTATCCAGACCCCTCTTAAAGCCATCCAGGTTGTTGGCTGTCACCACATCTCGTGGCAGAGAATTCCACAAGTTGATTATGGGTTGTGTAAAAAAGTACTTCTGTTTGTTGGTCCTAAATTTCCTGACAATCAATTTCATGGGATGCCCCCTGGTTGTAGTGTTATGTGAGAGGGAGAAGAATTTCTCTCTATCCACTTTCTCTACATCATGCATGATTTTATAGACCTCTATCATGTCTCCCTGCAGTCATCTTTTTTCTGATTATCCCCTGATTATCTTGGTTGCCCTCTTCTGCACCTTTTCCAGTTCTACAATGTCCTTTTTTAGATGTGATGACCAGAATTGTATGCAGTACTCCAGGTGTGGCTGCACCATAGTTTTGTATAAGGGCATTAGAATAGCAGTTTTATTTCAAATCCCCTTCCTAATGATACATAGCATGGTTGGCCTTTTTCACAGCTACGGCACACTGAGTCAACACTTTCAACGAGCTGTCCACCACAACCTCAAGATCTCTCTCCTGATCAGTCACCGACAGCTCAGATCCCATCAGTGTATACTTGAAGTTGGGTTTTTTTGTCCCCATTTGCCATTTTGTCGCCCACTCCCCTAGTTTAGAGAGATCCTTTTGGAGCTCCTCACAATCCATTTTGGATTTCACTACCCAAAAGAGTTGGGTATCATCTGCAGATATGTCCACCTCTCTGGTTACCTCTACTTCTAGATCATTTATGAATAAATTAAAAAGCACCAGTCCCAGTACAGATCTCTGGGGGACCCCACCTCTTACTTCCCTCCATTGTGAAAACTCTCCATTTATCCCTACCCTCTGTTTCCTGTCTTTCAACCAGTTAGCAATCCACACATGTACTAGTCCCCTTATCCCATGACTGCTAAGTTTCCTCCGGAGTCTTTGATGAGGAACTTTGTCGAAAATTGCAAGTCCATGTATACTATGTCAACTGGATCACCTTTATTCACAAATTTGCTGACACCCTCAAAGAACTCCAAAAGGTTTGTGAGGCTCATGTATTCATGTGAACAAATGTATTCAGAGATCATAGTCCTCTGGCATAATAATACACATGTAAGAAGACTAAAGGAGTTGTGCATGAGCTCTTGGTGCAGAGTCTCCTTTCACACACACACTTCATTCGACAGGATGTCTGCCAGTGTCTCAACCAGAAGCATGTGCATTTGGCCTCATTTGTACATCTCTCCCCCTGCAATGTTAGATGCCAGTCCTCATTAAAGTAGTTGTCACAGGGCTGGACTTAGGGGGTCAGGCAATTCAGGCAACCATCTAGGGCACTGGGCTTGGGAGGGCAGCAGGCACTTCAGTTATTCTTAACATTTTAAAAGTTTCTATAAATTCAAAGGAAACAGATTTGTTTTTATGGGCTTATATATGGCATGAATAAATTCAGATTTACAAATCCATGCATGCAGATTTATCATCATGTATGACAGGGATAGGTTGTGCATGCAGATTGTGCATCAAAGTCATGACCATTACTATAGTTGCAGTTTTTAAAATGAGTTATTCAAAAGTTGAAGCAATGGAGTGGATACCAAAGAAACCCTGTGCCTGGGACACAATTTGCTGTAGGGCCAACCCTGAGTCATGACAATCCTATTTCAACCAAAGTCCACTGGAGTTCAGCTACATGGCCAGTTACCAACGTCCGAAATCAGTTCTGGAAAATACCAAGTGAAACTCAAGAGTGTTGAGTTTCCCATCTCTCGATGCTTTTTTTTAATATGAAGGGGTAGCCCCTGGATATGCTTGAAATCTGTCTTCTTTTTCCCACAAATTCATCCCGGAGGTGATGACATGGAAAATAAGATACCACAAGAGATACCTCAGGTCTGAATATTAATTCTCAGCATAAAATAGCCCATGCTTCAAGTATGGCTAAGCCTATTCTCAGATCATCTGTGTTGAAATCAGAAGAGTTTAAGAGTATTTATTTGTTAGTTTGCTTTTCTGTGTAGAACAGAATGGGGATCAGAAAATACAACAGAGAATGTGTTTGTTTCACTTGGTTCACAGAAGGTACACACATCTTCATCCATATTTATTCTGAAATAATGTGACTCTGAAATATATATGCCTGATATTTTGATTTGCTCTCTCAGACAAGAAAAATAATGGTTGTGTTCTGGGTGTGTGTGGTTTTTTTAAATGAGTGCACATGCTCATTGGAGCTATTAAATCCTGCATCAGGCTGAATATTTACTTGCCACCAACCTCCCACACACAAAGAAATGTATTCTAGCTATTGGGATGACAGATGGAGTTCATGGCATTGGAAAGCTGCCGTGAAGAACATGAGTGAGTGAAGGAGCAGCATGTGGGAGACTGACAGGTCTACAATTTGGAAGAATTGGAAGAATTGAACTAAAGGTCTGATAACGAAATGGAATCTGAGGATGGATTCAGTTCTCAGATTAATACAAGTCTGTGAACACCTATGTCCCTGTCCTTCTCACTGTCACTTTTATTTTACTCAACAGTCTGAAGTAACAAACAAGCAGCTGGAGTGTAACCAGCCTCATCACTTCTTTCCTCATACAATCCACCTCAGGATTCCTGCTGCTGCTAAAAAAAAGTATTGTTATTTTCCATTTCCAGTGAATTATTGTGAAGGTGTCAAATAAAATCTTTATTGTCATGGAGACAAGATAATAAAGGGGATTGTTTTGTTGCTCAGCTGATTAATTAGCTGGGGGGAAATAGCCCTTGCACCCATACAAAATAATGAGGCATTGCTCTGGATGAAAAAGAAGAGATCAGTTCTCAATTGTAGCCTTATATTGTTGAAAGCTGCCTTGCCAATACAGCAAATTTTTCTGAAATACATACATTCCCAAATGGCTGTAATAAGTGATCTAGAGCAAACCTTTTTACCATGGATAATACAAAATCATGTATTCCTGTGCAAGCCTCCAAAATCTAGAACTCATCCATCCCAGTCCTTGGTATCCAACTAACTGCTCCATGTTTCCTCCACATTTAGTTGTCCTGAAGAATGATAGATGCTGATAAATTCTCCCTCCTCCTTTCTTGGGCCTCTGAATATGGACCTGGTCCATAACTGGTACCAGTTAAAGAATGAGGGGGATCACTTTTGGCATTGTCCATCCCATAAATTCTAGTATCAGATCTGGTTTGTCGTTTGATCCCTTCCCCTACAACTGAGCAATTTGTCAAGCTATAGCTTTGTGTCTGTTAGGCTTTTCTTATATAATTTGTTATTTATGATGCTTATGATGAATATTTATATACTGCTTTTCAACAAAAGTTCCCAAAGTGGTTTACATACATACAGATAGATTAGTTAAAATGGCTCCCTGTCCCTAAAAGGCTCACAATCTTAAAAAGAAGCAGAAGATAGACCCCAGCAACAGCCACTGGAGGGATGTTGTGCTGGGGATGGATTTAAGAGAACGTCTTCTTTACCATGATCCCCATCGCCTGTTAAGATCATCTGGATGTGTGAACCAGTTTGAATACGAACTGGCTCAAATTTGAACCGGGGTGGTTCAAAGGTTCGAATTCAAACCAAACCAGCCATCAGGTTCGAGCGGCTGGTTCAAATTCAAACCAAACGGGGTGGTTCGATTCGAACCGGTTCCCACCAACATGAAGCTATACATTTGCTGCAATCCTCATTATTCTCTATGAGGAATTCAAAAATACTTTTAAAATTCACCAATAATCGGAGGAGTGTCCGATTGCCTTGGGGTTTTGTGGGTGGTAGACACCCCTGGGTTCCTACCACCAAACCCACTTTTGTGCCTCTAGGTGCTCCACAATAGGAGATCATAGGCTGCTTCGGGTCCCATTATACGCTATGAGAAAAATAATTAAAAATATTTCAAATATTCATTAAAAAATCATAGGAGTGTCCACTTGCTTTGGGGTTTGTGTGGTTGCTGGAATCCATGGGTGCTCCACAATAGGGAATAATGGGCTGGTTCGAGTCCCATTATACCCTATGAGGGGGAAAAAATTTCAAAAATTCATTTTAAAAAATCATACAAATGTCCGATTGCTTTGGGGTTGGGTTTGGTTGGTAGGTACCCATGTGTGCCAGCTACCACCCCACCCATTTTTGGAGGTTCAAACAAGTTTGAAACAGTTTGGAACGGTTTGAATTTGAACCGAACCAGGGGGAGGTTCGAGCAAAATCAAAACTGAACCTCCTCCTCCTGGTTCGAACCTGGTTCGAATTCGAACCAAACTGGGCAAACCAGTTTTGTGCACATCCCTAGCGGTTGCCACCAACTCATCTGCCGGCTACTTGGCAAGGGACCTTCCTGTTGAAATAAGAGCCTCCCCACCTCTGGCAACTTTTAAAAAGGCACTGAAGACACATTTATTCACCCAGGCTTTTAATTAGATTTATAGTTTTAAAAAATTAATACTGTTTTAAATATTTTTAATGTTTTAAATGATTTTAATTGTTAATTGATTTGATGTTTTAAATGATTTTAATTGTAAACTGCCTAGAGATGCAAGTTTTGGGTGGTATAGAAATATTTAAAATCAAAAATAGAAATAAAGCCCGTTGCTCTCCCTCTGCTAAATAAAGAGAATTGACACTTTAAAAAGGTGTTTCTGCTCAATTTCACAGGCTTCCAGAAATACCCCAGCACCTGAAGCTTGTTCAGAATGGGCCACCATTGTGTTTATCAGACTAGGAAAACCATGATCATACAAGGGAAATGTCCATCAACATGGAGAAAATGGATGCACAATTGTGGCTCACAGATCTCTGCATTTTTACATAAAGAACAGGCAGCACTTGCCAGGCATGGATCAGCATGGTCCCCATTCCGAAGTTCAGACCCTTTGGCCTCAGTCTATTAGAATCTACTGTACTAATCAGACCCATTGATGCTGTGCGCTGGGTCTGCTAGTTGGACTTAAATGTGTCCGGCGAGGCTGGCTGTCCTTACCTCTGAGGACGGAGTGGTGAGAGGGCCCAAGGCCATAGGTATGGGTAGCAGCCGGGGAGAGACGGAGGAAAGACTGCTAATGGGCAGGGACTCAGCTCCAGTGGAGCAGGAGCAGAGCCCTGATAAGACCGAAGGGGAAGCGTGCGAGGATAACATCAGCAGCATGCCTCCCAAAGGGAGGGGAGTCTGAGCAGGAGGAGGGAGAAGGGGGAGAGGCATTGGCAACAGCTGTAAGGGGTAGTCAATAACAGGGAATAAAGAGGGGTGGTGGCCCCGTAATTGGGGGCAGGAGATGCATAGCCTGTGAGGAGGCACATAAGGAGCCAGCTGATGGTTGGCTGGCTGATGGTGAGTGTCAGGGGCCCCCGGAGAGGGGCAGACACAAGGAACAAGCAGCCTGGGATGGAGGAGGCACAGGGTGATGCTCAACCCCCTCCTTGTCCCTGCTCTGAGGACAGACCCAATAAGCCTAGCCAGGCTGGGTAAAGGAGACAGGGACGTGTAGCTGGACAACATGCTTTAGGTGCTGGACTCTATCCGTTAAGGATGCTGCACTATGGCATCTCATTTCCAAACAGGCACTCACATGCAACCAGGGTGCAGAGATATGGGGATGGTAAAGCACCACCTGCACTGATATGCCTGTGTAACCCCCCCTGCCCAGGCTGCTGTGGAACACAGCAGGTCTGCTCTGTCTTAAAGTTGAGGAAATTAACTGCTCACTACTACTATTTATATGCTGTTTTCAACAAAGGTTTGCAAAGTGGTTTACAGAAAATAATAATAATAAAAGAAAGGTGACACACCTTTCCCTAAAGGGCTTATAATCAAAAAAAGAAAGATGAGATAGACACCACTGGAGGCAAAGGTGACACACCATTAATTCAACGCTTTCAAAACCGCCATCATTTTAAGGACTTTAAAGTCATGATTATTTATAAAGTTGAATCACGCAAATACTATCAAGAGAACAAATAGGAACAAAGGAACATAAGAATCTGCCTTATACTGAGTCAGACCATAGGTCCATCTAGCTCAGTATTGTCTACAAAGACTGGCAGCAGCTTCTCCAAGGTTGCAGGCAGGAGTCTCTCTCAGCCCTATCTTGGAGAAGCCAGGGAGGGAACTTGGAACCTAGATGCTTTCTGCTCTTCCTAGAGTGGCTCCATCCCTTGAGGGGAATATCTTACAGTGCTCACACTTCTAGTCTCCCATTTATATGCAACCAGGGTGGACCCTGCTTAGTTAAAAGGACAAGTCATGCTTGCTACCACAAGACAAGCTCTCCTCATTGAGACCAGCAATCCTCATTGATGGAATCAAATGGAAGATATTGATTCAGAAAAAGACTAAATGGATTTTCCCAATGAACACTATAACTCCTAATGGTTTAAATGATAAAACAGAATACTCAGTTTTTCTGTAAAACTATCATGATCAAGCCTGTGCTGGCTAAATGTTTGTGAGACCTCTTGTATTCAAACAGCAGGAAAAGAAGATAATGTACATGTTACTCTTTAAGCTCAATCATTAGCAAAAATATAACTACAGCTGCCTGCAAATTAACCAAGATTACAAAGCTTAGCATTATAAAAAGAGTAAGGCTACTATAGCCATGAGAGAGCAATTGTTAAGAGGTATTGGAGAAGAGCATTTGCACACCCAGGTCCCAATAATGACAGGACATGAACAAATCGGTAGGGCAACTTTATTGAGATTACATTTACAAATAACCTGCAACAAGGAACATACTAAATAGAGTGTGGGTATCCCCTATGAGGGTTAGCCTCCTAAGAAGGACTGCCCAGAAAAGGGCAAAAGTCTGTGTGTTGATTCAGCCTGACTCCAGGTCTGGATATCACCACAACTGTGAGGTTTATCACCACTGAGGGGAAGGCCAGCCTGCCCCACCTGCCCCAGGCTACAAAACACTGAGTGATGGGCCCAGCCAGCCTCCGAGTAGGAGCAGATCCCAGCCCAAGGGTCACAAAACCTGCAAGGGCTGTTCCTCGGCTTCCCACACACCTTAATCAGTCCCCCAGTCAAGGACCAATACAAGACAACCTACCCCAACCTACACTCTTCCACAAAGTGACCAAACATCCTAAACAATGAAACCCTACCAGTGGAATTAGAGAGAAGTAGGCGGGAAAAGGCCACCACCAAATAGGGATGCGCACAAAACTGGTTCACCTGGTTTGGTTCAGATCCGAACTGGGTCTGAACCGGCAGGGGGTGGTTCAGTTTTGGTTTTGTCCGAACCACCCCCGGTTTGGTTTGGATCTGAACCAGTTCGGATCCGAACCGAACCGGTTTGAACTGGTTCAGATCTTGAAAAGTAGCTCGAATTAAAGCTGACCTTGTGTTCCACCTACCATCCAAACCTCAAATCGATTGGACCTTCCTCTGATTTTTTACAAATTTTGTTAAATATTTTTAATTTTTGCCCATAACTCCCTATGTGGAGCACTTAGGGGCAAAAAGTTGGGGTGGGTGGTAGACACCCATGGGTGTTCTCCACCCCATGAATCCCAAGGCAATTGGTTGCTCCCAGTATTATTGGTGAATTTTTGAAAAAAAATATTTCCCATTGGCTAGAATGGGGATTTTGGGCAGCCCTGTACCCGCCTCTGTGGGGCGGCAGCACCCCCAAAGTGGGTCTGGGGCCATGGCAAAAATGGCCTCAGTCTCTCCCGGCAATCCCCAGATAGATAGGAGTGATGGGGCTTTTTATTAGGATTTCCTAAGGCATTAAATAATGATCTAATTGGAAAGAATGGAATGTGTGTCAGTGGGTGAAAGGTAAAGCCAGCAAGCTCTGAGAGAGAGAATTATTTAATGCCTTAGGAAATCCTAATTTAAAAAACCATCACTCCTATCTATCCGGGGATTGCCGGGAGGGACTGAGGCCATTTTTGCCATGGCCCCAGACCCACTTTGGGGGTGCTGCCGCCCCACAGAGGTGGGTACAGGGCTGCCCAAAATCCCCATTCTAGCCAATGGGAATTTTTTCTTTTCTTTTCAAGACATCCACCAACAATGCTAGGGGCACCCATCAATTGCCACCCCAGCTTTTTTGCCCCTCTCTCTGGGTGCCCTAATACTTAACACCTTAATACCTACCTACCACCTACCCAAGCAACTAAGATGACACTCAGAGAGACAACACCAACTCTCTGATCTAACAAAAAGGCCACTGCTGCTGCTGCCTGCCAGCAGCAGCAGTGGAGCAGCACACTAAGCACAGCACACACAGAGAGAAGAAGCAGGAGGCGGAGCAGAGCAGCAGACCTGCTGCTCTGCATGATGGGTGATGTGATGCCCAAAGAAGCCACCGCCTCACTCAGTGCCTGCCACTGAGGCCTGACAGACAGAAGCCAGCCAACCTGCTCTGCTCTGCTGATCCTCCTCCCCATGGATGATGCACACACACCCTACATCTGCATCCAGGCAGGCCAGAGGGACCGATCCAAACCAGACCAAGTGCGCAGGGTCAGCACAGGCCAGCCCAGCCAGTAACAACTACTACTACTACTACTACTGCCCCCACAACCAGTGTTGCTATGCCAACATTGCCAGTCACATGCATCACAGCCTGAGCATAGCACACAGCCAACAGCTGCTGCCAGCCAGTGCCTAGCAAGCCAAGCCAACAAGAGGAGAGCTAAGTAGACGGCACACGTACACCAACCCGTCACGACACAACTGCAAGGGGAGAGGGCACAATTACAGGCAGGAGGAGGTGAGGCAATCCTAGCACAGATTTGAAAGTTAAAATCCAGGACATCTTCTACCACCAGCTGTAGTGTCTAGTGAGTGCAGTGAGTGCAGCTGAGCCGAGCTGCGTGTGAGGATGATAGTTAGTTTAGTTTCAGCAGACTGACTGAGCACTGAGCATGGGCAATGGCATTGGCAAGCAACACAACACAACACTCACCTGCTGCTGCTGGTTCTAGTAGTTGTCTCTTGTCTTCACCTCTTCTTTATGTGTGCGCAGTGAGTGCATGCCTTTTGCCTTACTTGAAAGAAATGGTTCTCTGGTCCACCACATATTTGCTCAAGGACACAGAGAGGCCCAAGGCAGGTGGTGGCACCAGTGTGAGTGCATGTGTGCTGGTGTTTGCCACCAGGTGTTGTGTGTGTGTGTGTGTGTGTGCTGCTAGCTAGGAGGGGGGGAGGGAGGGAGGGAGGGAGGGAGGGGAGGGGGGAGGAAAGGGGAGGGGGAATTGGAAGGGGAGAGGGATGTAGCAGAGGGGATTGAAGGGGGAGGAGGGTCCGGCTCAGAGTTGGTCAGCCACATATTATGCACACACGTGATCACGTGTGTGCTTCGGTGGGAGAGACCAGATTCTCATCATATTGCCAGACCGGGGTTTGGGGGCAGGTGAGGTGGGCGTGGAAGGGAGGATGGAGGGTGATGAAGAGGGAGGAGGGAGGATGGGGGGAGGGATGGAGGGAGGCATGGGGGGAGGGAGTCTTGGAGGGGGGGAAGGAAAAAAACATGTAGACACACAGCACAGACAGACAGCACACTACAGAAAGCATCCACACACAGAGACAGTGCTAGGCATCCATTCACACAGACAGACACACAACAGAAAGAAACAGCCTGCACCGCACAGACACACACACACACAGACCCAATTCCCTACCCTGCATAGTTATCAATCAATATGTTGTGTTGGCAGCCAGTTCATTGCTATTCTGATGGTTTTTGGTTTTTCGCCATCAGCCAACATCAACAGTGACCACAATCAAGAACATAAGATGATAATTCATTCGTTTCATTGAAAAAAAATATTAAATTCTTTTTTTTCATGTAAACCAAGCCCCCCACACATGATTTTTTGGTAACATTTTCAATAAAATCAATTCATTCAGCATTCATTTTGTTATCCCTTTGTTACCATTTTTTTTCTTTTGCATAATTTTGAGGGTTGATTTTAACATTGGATTTTAAAGAAAAAATTATTTACATACTAATATTTACATATTTACACTGCATTAGAACGTATACCCGCCGCTGCCTCTGAGTCTAGTACTATTAGGGCTGTGCTACTTTTGGTGTGTGTGTGCTGTGCCCACGCCAGGTCCCCAAATGCTGACAGGTGGAGATAAGAGCCTGTGCTGGTCAGCAAGCATTGGGTTTCTTTTTAGGTGGGCGTGGGCGTTGAAAACATTTGGCCAGTCGCAGCACTACTACTACTCCTACCACTGCATCTGTGTGGGCACTGCACACGCTGCGACCGGCTGGCACGGCTCAGCATCCGTCACGTCAGCTCAGCTAGAGGTGGAAGGGGGGAGGGGAGGGATGAGCACAGAGGTTGAGCCAGGCAGGTGACCAACCATGGGGCAACCACGGTAATCACTCACCCGTCTCAAAATCCAGCTTGGGGTAGCCCAGCAGGGGGAGGTTGACCTTAAGGAAGACCAACTGCTCCACCAGACCAGCGTCCAAGTGTGAGCGAGAGGGTGGCACCACGTCCCCGGCACGTGAAAACACCCACTCGCTCTGGACACTGGTTGGGGGGCAGGAGAGGAGGCGCACAGCAACCACCGCCAGGTCCGGCCAGACTTGGCGGTGGGTCTTCCAGAACTGTGCGCAGTCCACGCCGTCTTCCTCCACAGGCTCCTCCAAGTACTGCGCAACGCATTGCTCAGCACTGGAGGGGGGCCTGGCAGGTCGAGCCTCCCGCATACAAGGCAAGGCGCCATAGCAGACCCACTGAAACCACTGGGCAGATTTCGCGGCGGGAGCAACTGGCTGCTGCGATGGCACTGCCTGGGATGCTGCGCTGCTGGACTGGGAATAGGGAGAGGAAGGGGAAGCTGACGCTGGCTGGCCGCCCACGCTGCTGCTGGGTGCAGGTTGGGTGGCGGGGGCTGCCCCCACACCACTACCAACATCCTGGTCTCTGCGGGCCCTAGCGGGCCTCCTCCTCCCTAACCTTCTCGACCAGGATGTCCCTCCACCTGGTAAATTTGTCGGCATTCACGGCGTTGCCCTTGATGGCTGGGTTACAGAGACAAGCGAGGACATACTCCTCCCTGTCTCCCAGCGCACCAACGAGCTGCCTGTCAACCCCAGACTTCAGCCTCCCAGCCAGAGCATGACCATCTGGCGTGGTCAGAGAGATATGGAGTTCGCCCATCAGCTTATCCAGACCCATAGCTGTGGGCAGCGCCTGGCTCAAGGGAGTGGTGTCGCCACACAAGCCCTTCGTGGCAAATTGGAAGGGCTTGAGTGCTGACACCGCCTCGGACATCTGCTTTCACTCTGCGTTCGAGAGGTCGCAGACGTCCAAGGACTTGTCCCTCGCCAGGGCGACAAGGGCTCTCTCCTGCTCCAACAGGCGCTGGAACAGGAGGAAGGTGGAGTTCCACCGCGTATCAACATCCGTAGGGATGAGATGGTGAGGAAGCCCAAGGTCATCCTGCTTCTGGTGAAGCAGTCTCCTGGACTTCTCGCTGCGGTGGAAGTGGGCGGCCAGCTTGCGAGCCTTCTCAACAAGTGTGGCCGTGGCAGCAGCAGCACCTAGGGGGGGCAGCCCTTCTCCTGGGATGCCTTCAGCTCCTTAAGGCCGAGGGCATCCCTGACGGTCAGATGGAGTGTGTGTGCCATACACCGTATGTTCACACAGCCCATGACTGTCTCGACAGCGGCGGTAACGTTGGATCCATTGTCTGTGACAATGAATCCTCTGGAGAGGTGTGGACACCCGCCAATCCAGTCCTCTATCTGGCGGTCGAGTACGTCCGCCACCTCCTCCCCGGTGTGCCTCGTGTCCATCGTCTCCACGTGCAGAATGGCTCACCTGTGCCGTAGTGCAGCGGAAGCCACGCCGGACCCTGAAGCATCGCCCGGGGAGGTCCCCTCACTCTCCGGTCCCCACCAGTGGGCAGTGAGGGCCAGGAAAGCAGCATGCATCCCACTGACACTGGTCCAGAGGTCAGTCGTGAAATGCACACTGGTGCCCGCCGGAGCCGCACGCAGCCTGGCCGACACGAGCTCCCTGCACTTGCGGTACAGGGAGGGGACCACGTTCCGGCTGAACGTGGTCCTTGAGGGGATGACGTAATTGGGAGCCAGGTACTGGAGTATCCGGCGGAAGCCGGAGTTCTCGACCACCTGAAACGGCTGGTCATCGGTGGAAATCATCTCCCCTATGAGGTGGGTGAGGTGATGATGGTCCACACGAACAGTACGCTGGCTGCCCGACAACTGTGTCCACTGCTGGACTGGCAGTGCAGCCTGCCTTTTGGCTGGCGCAGGCACACTGCCGCTGTCCGCCCTAGTGGCAGATGCACAAGGCGCACTAGCGCTGCCAGCCTGTCCCCTGAGACCTGGGTGGTGACGCTCCATGTGCCTCCACATGGGTGTCATACCCAGGTGCCCGGGATCCTTGCCACAGCTGACCTGCATCCTGCAGTGGACACAGCGGGCATGGAGTGGGGCATTTTCAGGCACCTCAAAATGCTCCCATACACCACTGCCCTTGGCCTCCTGCGCTCTGGGCGCTGTCCTAGGCCGTTTCTCTCTGGGTGGCTGCAGTCCTGGGGGGGGCTGCCACTGCCTGCCCACTGCTGCCACCCAACCCGCCCCTTCCACCCTCCACACGAGAGGAAGGGCCCGGCTCCATGGGCAGAGGAGAGGCAGGCCTCTCCTCCAGCACCTGGGCAGACCGCTCCCGAGAGTGGCGGGCTTCACGAGGGGGGGGCCCCACTGAGCAGCGAAAGGATAGGGGGAAGGGGCCCCAGAGGGAGGGAGAACCTGGCTGCACGGTCCTCACCGCCCTCTACCTGCTCTTCCACATCCACAGTCTCCTCCACCACAACCACTGGCGGTTAGGGATGTGCATAAAACCGGTTCTCCCGGTTCGGTTCGGGTCCGAACCGGGTCCGGACCGGACCGGGGTGGTTTGGTTTTGGTTTTGCCAGACCACCCCCCCGGTCCGGTTCGGTTTCGAACCGGTTCGGATCCGAACCGAACCGGTTCGGATCACAAAAAGTGGCTGGTTTTGAAGGGGACATTGTGTTCTACCTGCCACCCAAATTTCAAGTCGATTGGACCTTCCTCTGATTTTTTACAAATTTTTTTCAAAAAATAAATTTTTGCCCATAACTCACAATGTGGAGCCCTTAGGGGCAAAAAAGCTGGGGTGGGTGGTAGCCACCCATGGGTGTCCTCCACCCCAAAAATCCCAAGGCAATTGGTGGCTCCTAGTATTATTGGTGAATTTCTGAAGAAAAATTTTTTTTCCATTGGCTAGAATGGGGGTTCGGGTCTGCCCCAGACCCACCTCTGTGGGGTGGCAGCACCCCCAAAGTGGGTCCGGGGCCATGGCAAAAATGCCCTCAGTCCCTCCCAGCAATCCCCGTAGAGATAGGAGTGATGGTTCTGTTGTTTTTCTGAGGTATTCTGAGTGTAGATTCTATGATAGCTTATGAGATTTCCAATGAGACACCATGAATCCACTCTCATTTGCTATCACAGAATCCACACTCACTCAGAACACCTCAGAAAAACAACAGAACCATCACTCCTATCTCTACGGGGATTGCTGGGAGGGACTGAGGGCATTTTTGCCATGGCCCCGGACCCACTTTGGGGGTGCTGCCACCCCACAGAGGCGGGTCTGGGGCAGCCCCGAACCCCCATTCTAGCCAATGGAAAAAAAATTTTTCTTCAGAAATTCACCAATAATACTAGGAGCAACCCAACAATTGCCACCCCATCTTTTTGGCGCCTCTCTCTGGGCGCCCTAACACGTAACACCTAGTCAGTCCATCTTAATGCCTACCTACTACCACCACTCCTATCCAAGCAAGTAAGAGGAGGACACTCAGAGAGACAACACCCACTCTCTGATCTAACAAAAAGGCCACAGCTGTGCTGCCTGCCAGCACAGCAGCAGCAGCGGAGCAGCACACTAAGCACAAGAGCAGCACACACAGAGAAGAAGCAGGAGGCGGAGCAGCAGAGCAGCAGACCTGCTGCTCCGCATGATGGGTGACGTGATGCCCAAAGAAACCACCGCCTCACTCAGTGCCTGCCACTGACTAGGCCCGACAGACAGAAGCCAGCCAACCTGCTCTGCTCTGCTCTGATGCTCCCCATGGATGATGCACACACACCCTACATCTGCATCCCAATGACCAGACCAGACCAGACCAAGTGCGCAGAGTCAGCACAGGCCAGCAGCCACCAGCCCAGCAACAACAACAGCTACTACTGCTACCACCACAGCCAGTGTTGCCGCTACAATAACATTCCCAGTCCAGTCACGCGCGCCACAGCCTGAGCCTAGCACACAGCCAACAGCTGCTGCCAGCCAGTGCCTGGCAAGCCCAGCCAACATGAGGAGGAGAGAGCTAACAAGTAGACGGCGCACGCACATCACCAACCCATCACGACGGCGCAACTGCAAGGGGAGAGGGCACAATTACAGGCAGGAGGAGGAGGAGGAGGAGGAGGAGGCGGGCGAGGCAATCCTAGCACAGATTTGAAAGTTTAAAATCCACCAGGACATCTTCTAGAATCTAGACTTCTGTTTTTTCTACCACCAGCTGTAGTGTCTAGTTAGTCAGTGTGCTGTGCAGCTGAGCTGAGCTGAGCTGAGCTGCATGTGAGGAAGGGTGACTGTAGCTAGTTCTTTAGTTTCAGCAGACTGAGCATTGAGCATGGGCAGTGGCCTTGGGAAGCAACACAATTACACGACACTCACCTGCTGCTGCTGGTTCTAGAAGTTGCCTCTTCTCGTCTTCACCTCTTCGTGTGTGTGTGTGTGTGTGTGTGCAGTGAGTGCATGCCTTTTGCCTTGCTGGAAAGAAATGCTTCTCTGGTCCACCACCACATATCTGCTCAAGGACACAGAGGCCCAAGGCAGAGGTGGTGGCACCAGTGTGAGTGCATGTGTGCTGGTGGTGTTTGCCACCACAGGTGTTTTGTGTGTGTATGTGTGCGCTGCTAGCTAGGAGGGGGGAGGGAGGCAGGGAGGGAGGCTGGGAGGCAGGGGGGAGGAAAGGGGAGGGGGAGAGGGATGTAGAGGGGATTGAAGGGGGGAGGGTCCGGCTCAGAGTTGGTCAGCCACATATTTGTGCACACACGTGCTCACGTGTGTGCTTCGGTGGGAGAGACCAGACTCTCATCATCTGCCAGACCGGGGTTGGGGGCAGTTGAGGCGGTGGTGGGCTGGAAGGGAGGGAGGATGGAAGGTGGTGAAGAGGAAGGGGAGAGGATGAGAGGGGAAGGATGGAGGGAGTTGGAGGGGGGAGGAAAAAAACATGTAGACAGACACACACCACACTACACACAGAAAGCATCCACACACAGAGACAGTGCTAGGCATCCATTCACACAGACAGACAGACAGACAGACACACAACAGGAAGAGACAGACTGAGCCTGCACCACACACACACACACACACAGACCCAATTCCCCCCCTGCACAGTTATCAATCAATATGTTGTGTTGGCAGCCAGTTCATTGCTATTCTGATGGTTTTGGGTTTTTTGCCATCAGCCAACATCAACAGTGACCACAATCAAGATGAACATAAGATGATAATAATTCATTCGTTTCATTTCAAAAAATCACCCAATCATTTTCTCCATGTAAACCAAGCCCCCCACACATGATTTCTGGTGACATTTTCAATAAAATCAATTCATTTGGCATTCATCATTTTGTTCTCCCTTTGTCACCTTTTTTTCTTTCTTTTGCATAATTTTGAGGCTTGATTTTGACATGGGGTTTTTAAAGAAAAAATTATTTACATGTTTATTTACATACAGTATTTACATATCTACACTGCATTTTTGAACGTATACCCGCCGCTGCCGCTAAGTCTAGTACTCCGTGGGCTGTGCTACTTTGGGGGGGTGTGCCGTGCCCACGCCAGGTCCCCAAATGCTGACAGGTGGATAGATAAAGGGCCTGTGCTGGTCAGCATTGGGTTTCTTTTTAGGTGGGCGTGGGCATTGTAAACATCTGGCCAGTCGCAGCACTACAACTACTACTACAACTGCATCTCTGTGTGGGCACACTACACGCTGCGACTGGCTGGCACGGCTCAGCATCTGTCACGTCAGCTCAGCTAGAGGTGGAAGGGGGGAGGGTAGGGATAAGCAGAGGTCGAGCCAGGCAGGTGACCAACCATGGGGCAACCCACGGTAATCACTCGCCCGTCTCAAACTCAAGCTTGGGGTAGCCCAACAAGGGGAGGTTCACCTTAAGGAAGACCAGCTGCTCCACCAGACCAGGGTCCAAGCGGGAGCGAGAGGGTGTCACCACGTCCCCGGCACGTGAAAACACCCGCTCGCTCTGGACACTGGTTGGGGGGCAGGAGAGGAGGCGCACAGCCACCACCGCCAGGTCCGGCCAGACTTGGCGGCGGCTCGCCCAGAACTGTGCGCAGTCCACGCCGTCTCCCTCCACAGGCTCCTCCAAGTACTGCGCAACGCATTGCTCAGCACTGGAGGGGGGCCTGGCAGGTCGAGCCTCCCGCATACCAGGCATGGCGCCATAGCAGAACCGCTGAAACCACTGGGCGGATCTCGAGTCGGTAGCAAATGGCTGCTGCGATGGCGCCGCCTGGGATGCCGCGCTGCTGGACTGGGAAGAGGGAGGGGAAGGGGAAGCTGACGCCGGCTGGCCGCCCATGCTGCTGCTGGGTGCGGGTTGGGCCGCGAGGGCTGCCCCCGCACCACTACCAACACCCTGGTCTCTGCGGGCCCTAGCGGCCTCCTCCTCCCTAACCTTCTCGACCAGGATGCCCTTCCACCTGGGCAAGTCGTCGGCACTCACGGCATTGCCCTTGAGGGCTGGGTGACAGAGACAAGCGAGGACATACTCCTCCCTGTCTCCCAGCACATCAACGAGCCGCTTGTCAACCCCAGACCTCAGCCTCCCAGCCAGAGCACGACCCTCTGGCGTGGTCAGAGAGATATGGAGTCCACCCATCAGCTTCTCGAGACCAACAGCTGTGGGCAGCGCCTGGCTCAAGGGAGTGGTGTCGCCACACAAGCCCTTCGTGGCAAGCTGGAAGGGCTCGAGTGCCGACACCGCCTCGGACATCTGCTTCCACTCTGCGTTCGAGAAGTCGCAGACATCCAAGGACTCGTCCCTCGCCAGGGCGACAAGGGCTCTCTCCTGCTCCAACAGGCGCTGGAACAGGAGGAAGGTGGAGTTCCACCGCGTCTCCACATCCGTAGGGATGAGATGGCGAGGAAGGCCAAGGTCATCCTGCTTCTGGCGAAGCAGTCTCCTGGACTTCTCGCTGCGGTGGAAGTGGGCGGCCAGCTTGCGAGACTTATCCACAAGCGTGGCCGTGGCAGCAACAGCACCTGCGATGGGGCGGGCCCCCTTCTCCTGGGACGCCCTCAGCTCCTTAAGGCCAAGGGCGTCCCTGACGGTCAGATGGAGCGTGTGTGCCATACACCGTATGTTCACACAGTCCATGACTGTCTCGACAGCGGCGGTAACGTTGGCTCCATTGTCGGTGACAATGAAGCCGCGGGAGAGGTGTGGACACCCGCCAATCCACTCCTCTATCTGGCGGTCGAGTACGGCCGCCACCTCCTCCGCGGTGTGCCTCGTGTCCATCGTCTCCACGTGCAGGACGGCCCACCTGTGCCGTAGTGCATCGGGAGCCGCGCCGGACCCGGAAGCATCGCCCGCGGAGGTCCCCTCACTCTCCGGTCCCCACCAGTGGGCAGTGAGGGCCAGGAAAGAAGCGTGCATCCCACTGACACTGGTCCAGAGGTCAGTCGTGAAATGCACGCTTGTCCCGGCCGGAGCTGCACGCAGCTCGGCCGACACGAGCTCCCTGCACCGGCGGTACAGGGAGGGGACCACGTTCCGGCTGAACGTCGTCCTTGAGGGGATGACGTATTCGGGAGCCAGGTATTGGAGAATACGGCGGAAGCCGTTGTTCTCGACCACCTGAAACGGCTGGTCATCGGTGGAAATCATCTCCCCTATGAGGCGGGTGAGGTGATGATGGTCCACGCGAACAATACGCTGGCTGCCCGAGGACTGCGTCCACCGCTGGACGGGCAGTGTAGCCTGCCTGCTGGCTGGCACACTGCCGCTGCCCGCCCTAGTGGCAGATGCACAAGGCGCACTAGCGCTGCCAGCCTGTCCCCTGAGACCTGGGTGGTGACGCTCTAGGTGTCTCCACATAGGCGTCGTACCCAGGTGCGCAGGGTCCCTTCCACGGCTGACAAGCATCCTGCAGTGGACACAGCGGGCGTGGAATGGGTCATCTTGAGGAACCTCAAAATGCACCCATGCACCACTGCCCTTGGCCTCCTGCGCCCTGGGCGCCGTCCTAGGCCGTTTCTCGCAGGGTGGCTGCAGTCCTAGGGGGGGGGGGCGGCCGCCGCTGCCTGCCCACTGCTGCCACCCAACCCGCCCCTTCCGCCCTCCACAGCGGAGGAAGGGCCCGGCTGAACTGGCATCGGAGAGGCAGGCCTCTCCTCCACCACCTCGCCAGACCGCTCCCCACCAGAGTGTCGGGCTTCACGAGGGGGGGCCCCACTGAGCGGCGAAAGGATAGGGGGAAGGGGCCCCAGAGGGAGGGAGAACCTGGCTGCATCGCTGCCAGCCGCACGGTCCTCACCGCCCTCTACCTGCTCTTCCAACTCCACAGTCTCCTCCACCTCAACAACTGGCGGTAGCTCAGCAGCACCTGGTGCCGCCGGCGAGGAGGGACCCGCCACAGCCCTAACAGTGCCTCTGCCTCTGCCGCGATTGGCGGCAGCAGGCGTGGGGAACTGAATCCTGCGCACCAAAGATGGGGCCGGAGCAAAGAATTCTCCAATGGGGAGAACTGGGGTGTCCTCAGGCTCCCCGCGTCCTCTCCCTCCCCGTGCCGCAGGCGCACCCCGCACCTGGCCTCTCCCACCTCTGCCTGCCAGCCTTGAGCGAGCCCTGCCCGCCACACGGCGCTCAGACATGCTGCTAGGTCAGAAGGAGGGAGACTTTAGGAGGAAGGCCAGACAGGGTCAAAAAAATAATTTGGAGGGGCTTAGGGGCCAAAAAAAAGGCAGCTGATTTGGAGGCGGCGGGGGGGAAGTTTGTTTTGAAAAAAGGAAGCCAATGGGGGGGAAAGGAAGACTTTTTGATATGGGGGGGGAAGCCAATCGAAGTGAGGGGGAGGGTGTCCTTTTTGAATTTGGGAGTCAACCACCAAGCCAATTGGGGAGATGGGTCTGGGAGGGTTTTTTTTTAGAAAAATAGGGGGTTAAAGGGTGGAACCCCGGTGTGGGAGGGTGGCACGGGCAGTTGGGTGGAGTAGTTGTGGTGTGGGTGGCAAGTTTTTAGCTTTTTTTGGGGGGGGAGTGGATGGGGGGAGGGCACAGCACCTACCGGGGGTGGGGGAGGGATGCAGTCAACGCTTGGGAACCTGCAGATCAAAGGAGGAAACCCTTATTTAGTGAACTGGAACACAAAGTGTGGGTTCTGGGGGGTGGTTCAAACTCAATGCAGCCTATTTAGTGACTCTAAATTGCACACAACCAAAACCAGAACCCAGTCACACCAACACAGAGGTTGAACCCACCCACTCTGTGACTCTGCCTGCCCAATGCCATGGCAAGCAAGCAGCAGCAAACACTTGATGGCAGCCTCATGGATTGAACATCATGATCATCATCATGCGTGTGTATTGGCCCAGCATGTAGTGGCAGCATCAGAGCCCAGCCAGGACCCCACTCAGACTGCCCCAGAGGCAAGGAAGCACTCTGGCATGGCATGGGCCCAGCATGTAGTGGCAGCATCAGAGCCCAGCCAGGACCCCACTCAGACTGCCCCAGAGGCAAGGAAGCACTCTGGCATGGCATGGGCCCAGCATGTAGTGGCAGCATCAGAGACCAGCCAGGACCCCACTCAGACTGCCCCAGAGGCAAGGAAGCACTCTGGCATGGCATGGGCCCAGCAGTGGCAGCATCGCATCAGAACCCTGGACCCCACTCAGACTGCCCCAGAGGCAAGGAAGCACTCTGGCATGGCATGGGCCCAGCAGTGGCAGCATCGCATCAGAACCCTGGACCCCACTCAGACTGCCCCAGAGGCAAGGAAGCACTCTGGAAGGCACCTGTTCAAAAACCACCTGCAAGACGCATGCAATGCAACGCAACACACAGCAGCAATTTCTTTACTGGGCATGGGCATGAAGACACAAGTTTTACAACAGTACATCTCCTCTCCAAGGTTCCCTCCCTCCTCCCCACACCCAAATGCATTTCAGAATAGGGGTGTCCCTATTTAAAACCGCCAGCTAGGGAGAGAAAGGGGCAACAAAAGGTGCACAATCGCACACGCACTAACCCCTCTTCTTCCGGTCCTTCTCCTGCCGCTCACTGCTGGTCACGGATTCGCCGCCGCCAGCCAGCCACCCTGCGCTGAGACACAGCAGGGCGGCCGCACGAGGCACACAGGCAACCGGGGTAGTTCAACAACGATGGAGGGGCAGAAGTGAGGAGACAACACTGTTTGTGTCGCTCAACTCACCCCCAAGCAGAGACAAAATCAACCAAAAACTATAAAAAGAAAAAAAAACCGATGGCAGCCGCCAGGTGGGTAGGCTACTGTGTGTGGCTGCAGCTGTGGGAGAGGAGGTGGAAAGTGAAGGGGAGCAGAGAGAGAAAAGACTAAGAGAGAGAGAAAAGAGAGGGGGGGCAGGGACAAAGAGAAAGAGAGGAGAGAGAGAGAAAAGAAAGAGAGAGAGAGGAGAAAGAGAGATGATAGAGAGAAAGAGGAGAGAGGAGAAGCGCAGCGCAGCAGGGAGGGGGGATTCAGGTGTGGGGGGAGGACACAGCAGTAGCAGCGGTCCAAAGAGGTGGGGGGAGCAGAGAGGGTGTGTGTGGTTGGGGCTAGTGTGTGGCAGGGGGCCTGGGGTAAGTGGAGAGAGTCGGGGGCAAGGAGGAAAAGAGGTGGGGTGGGGGGAGCAGAGAGGGTGTGTGTGGTTGGGGCTAGTGTGTGGCAGGGGGCCTGGGGTAAGTGGAGAGAGTCGGGGGCAAGGAGGAAAAGAGGTGGGGTGGGGGGAGCAGAGAGGGTGTGTGTGGTTGGGGCTAGTGTGTGGCAGGGGGCCTGGGGTAAGTGGAGAGAGTCGGGGGCAAGGAGGAAAAGAGGTGGGGTGGGGGGAGCAGAGAGGGTGTGTGTGGTTGGGGGCTAGTGTGTGGCAGGGGGCCTGGGGTAAGTGGAGAGAGTCGGGGGCAAGGAGGAAAAGAGGTGGGGTGGGGGAGCAGAGAGGGTGTGTGTAGTTGGGGCTAGTGTGTGGCAGGGGGGCCTGGGGTGAGTGGAGAGAGTCGGGGGCAAGGAGGAAAAGAGGTGGGGTGGGGGGAGCAGAGAGGGTGTGTGTGGTTGGGGGCTAGTGTGTGGCAGGGGGCCTGGGGTAAGTGGAGAGAGTCGGGGGCAAGGAGGAAAAGAGGTGGGGTGGGGGAGCAGAGAGGGTGTGTGTGGTTGGGGCTAGTGTGTGGCAGGGGGCCTGGGGTGAGTGGAGAGAGTCGGGGGCAAGGAGGAAAAGAGGTGGGGTGGGGGGAGCAGAGAGGGTGTGTGTGGTTGGGGGCTAGTCTGTGGCAGGGGGCCTGGGGTAAAAAAAAAAAAACAACACCTGGGAACAATGGGCAGAAAGTCTGGGGGGGGGGGGGAGAGGAACCAACAACAACCAGCAGGGAGGAATGGGACACACACACAGCAAAACCAGAACCAAAAGAAGCTAATTGATTTCACACAAAAAACCAAAGTAACTAAGACAGGACTCAACAGGCAGCAGCAGCAGCACCAGGGAGGATGGGGAACAACACTCAGTCTGGGTGGGAGGGGGCAGGCAGGGCAGGAGTGGAGGAGGAGGTGGCAGTGGGGGGAGTGGGTTTCTGGAGGGGAGGGAGGGGGGAAGCTAGGAGCAGGACCACAGGGGAACAATCAAATTTGAATCCAAACAATCTATACACAAAGTAAAAAAAAGGAAACCAAAGGGCAGCCAGAAAGTCTCAGGGCGGGGGGGGGGGGTTTACAACTACCAGGGGGAGGGACTGGGGGAGTGGGTGACACACACAGGGAGCAAAACCAAAACCAGAACCTAATTCCACAAAGAAATCCAAAGAATGCAAGGCTCAACAGGCAGCAGCACAGGAGGGAAACAATCTTATCTGGGTGGGAGGGAGGGAGGGAGGGGGGAAGCTAGGAGCAGGGCCAGAGGGGAACAAATTAACAATCAAAATCAGAACACAAGGAATCAAATTGCAGCAATAATATAAACTAAATCCTCAGAAACACAACTCAGACAGGCAGCCAGCAATAACAATAGCTATTAATTAAAAACCAAAATCAGCAAATATATAAATTTACACAGAAGCAATAATTGAATGCAACTCAAAAAGTGGAACAAAAGTCAGGCAAGGCACAAAAACAGGAAAGCAATGCAGAAGAGGGGGGTGGGGGGGGGGAAGGAGGGAAAGCCAAAACTTTGGAAGAAAGGTTGAGAGAGAAAGGGTGAAGAGAACAGAAAACACACAACAGGAAAAGTTGGAAAAAGTTGAGGGGAAAGTATTAAAGAGGTTTGGACAGAGACAGACAGAGGGCAGATGGACAAGGTGGCACACAACAACACACACAGAGAGCAGAGAGACAGACACACACTAATGTGACACACAGTCAGCAGGGACTCACAGCAGACACCAGCAGCAAAAGAGCAAGCAAGGTCTCAGAGATGATCCCACAACTGCAGCCAAGAGAAGTTTCCAGAGAAGAGGCTTGGGTTTATATAGGTTTGAAATTCCCTCCTTTGGGAGCCCCCACCTTTGCACTCCCCCACGGCCAACAGGGTGCCAGCTCTCAACAGTGCAACAGCCAAGCAGCCTACCAGACCAAAGGACTCATTCTGGCCAATCAAAGGATCAATAGCGCAGCCAATACAATGCCTGAAAATAGCATCACAAAATGGATGCTAGGAGCAAAAGTTTCAGGAATGAGCCACAAAATGGAGGACACACTTCAAACTTTAAAGGGACACTCCAGAGACTCAATTGAACTCCCGAACCGGTTCGGGAAACCCGAGCCGGTTCGGAGCCGAACCGACTCGGATTCGGTCCGGATCGGTCCCAGAAGGGCCCGATTCGGTCCGGGATCGAACCGCCGGATCCGGACCGGTTCGGGACGAACCGATCCGGATCCGGACCGAACCGCACATCACTACTGGCGGTACCCCAGCAGCACCTGGTGCCACCGAGGAGGGACCCGCCACAGCCCTACCAGTGCCTATGCCCCTGCCACGATTGTCGGCAGCAGGAGGGGAGAAATCAATTCTGCGGATGAAACTCGGAGCTGGGGTGAAGATCTGTCCAATGGGGAGGAGCGGGGTATCTACAGGCTCCCCGTGTCCTCTCCGACTTCCTCTCCACGCCAACAGGTGCACCCCGCACACGGCCTCTCCGTCTGCCTGGCAACCTTGCATGAGGCCTGGCCGGCACACGGCGCTCACGTTGCTCAGACATGCTTAGGTAAGGAGGGAGGGAGACTTTAAGAGGAAGGCCAGAAAGGGGCAAGAAAATAATTTGGAGGGGGTTGGAAGGGGCAAAAAAAAAGACAATTGATTTGGAGCCGGCGGGGGGGAAATTTGATTTGAAAAAGCCGATTGTGGGGAAGGGAAGACTTTTTGATATGGGGGGGAAAGCCAATTGAATTGACGGGGAGGGTAACCTTTTGAAATTGGGGTGTTAAGCCAATTGGGGAGATGGGGCTGGGTTTTCTTTTTTTAAAATTGGGGAAAGGGTGGACCCCTGGGGTGGGTGGCACGGGCAGTTGGGTGGAGTAGTTGTGGGGTGGAGGGGCAAGTCTTTTTATGGGGAGAATGGACAGGGGGAGGGCACAGCACCTACCGGGGGGGAGGGACGCAGTCAAAGCTTGGGAACCTGCAAATCAAAGGAAACCCTTCTTTAGTGAACTGAACACAGTGTGGTTCTGGGGGGGGGGTTTCAAGTAATGCTTTGGGGGGAGCACCACCAACCTTGCAATGCAGCCTATTTAGTGACTTTAAATCTCACAAAACCCAAACTGCACTTCCAGAACCCAGTTGCACTTTCACAGAACCCACCCACTCTGACTCTGCCTGCCCATGGCAAGCAAGCAGCAAACTCTTGATGACACACAAATGGCAGCATGGCACATCATCATTATATACCTTCAAAACATAACTGAAATAAGCCTGGGAAAACCTTCTCTGGTGAACTGAACACAGTGTGTGTGGTTCTGGGGGGGGGGGGGGTTCAAGTAATGCTGCTGCTGTGGGGTATTAGCATCAGCCTTCTGGCAATGCAGAGCCTATTTAGGAACTTTCCATTTCACAAAACCCAAATTGCACTTTCAGACCCCAGTTGCACTTTCACAGAGAGAACCCACCCACTCTGCCCAAGGCAAGCAAGCAAGCAGCACTTGATGGCATGATGGAACATCATCATATATCTTCCAAACACAATGACCTGGGGTATGGTGTGTTGGGGAACCTGTTGGAAAACCACCTGCATGCAATGCAACAACACACACAGCAGCAATTTCTTCATCAAGCAAGACAGGACACAAGTTACAACAGTAGTACATCTCCAAGGGCCCCTGCCTCCCCCCTCCCCACACACAAATGCATTTAAAATAGGGGTGTCCTTATTTAAAACCGGCCGCCAACTAGCTAGGGAGGGAAAGGGGGCAACAAAAGGTGCACAATTGCACACGCACTAACCCCTCTTCTTCCGGTCCTTCTCCTGCCGCACACTGCTGGTCACGGATGCGCCGCTGCCAGCCAGCCACCCCTGGTCTGGGACACAGACAGGGCGGCCGCACGAGGCACAGGCAGCCGGGGTAGGTGAACGATGGAGGGGCAGAAGTGAGGAGACAAAACTATTTGTGTCGCTCAACTCACCCCCAAGCAGAGACGAATGAAATGAACAGCAACTTTCAGAAAAGAAAAGAAAAACCGATGGCAGGGACCTCCAGGTGAGGTCAGAGGTGGTAGGCTACTGTGTGGCTGCAGCTGTGGGAGGAGGAAGAAGTGAAGGGATGGAGGAGAGAGAGAAGAAAGAGAGAGAGAGAGGGAGGGAGAGAGGGAAAGAGAGAGGAGAGAGAGAGAGAGAAGAGAGAGAGAGAGAGAGAAGAGAGAGAGAAGAGAGAGAAGAGCGAGAGAAGAGAGAGAAAAGAGGAGCAGCAGCATGGGGAGGAGCTGTGATGTAGCAGCAGGGAGGGGGGATTCAGGTGTGGGGGGAGGACAGCAGCAGCAGCGGTCCCAAAAGGAGGGACCAGAGGGTGTGTTTCCGGGGGGTTAGTGTGGGGTGTGTATAGGGAGTCAGGGGGGCAAGAAGAGGAGAGACCAGAGGGTGTGTGTTCTGGCAAGGGGTCTGGGGTATGTAAAGGGAGTCAGGGGGGCAAGGAGAGGAGAGACCAGAAGGTGTGTTTCGGGGGAGGTAGTGTGGCAAGGGGGGGGACAATCTGGGAACAATCAAGGAATCAAACCAACCAATATGCTAAAAAGTTAAACAAAGAAAACCTTAAACCAATTAAGAGAATCAATCAAAAATTGGTGGAAAGTCTCGAGGGGGGGCGGGCAAGGGAACCAACAACCAACAGGGAGGAAGGGACACACACAACAAAACCAGAACCAAAGATGCAGATCAAACAACTAAAATCCTAAAGAAAGCAGAACTCGGGCAGGCAGCAGCGAGGATTAGGGAAACAATCTGGGTGGGAGGGGGCAGGGCAGGAGTGGAGGTGGCGGTGGGGGGTTTCTGGATGGGAGGGAGGGTAGAAGCTAGGAGCAGGGCCACACAGAGGGGAACAGATTAACAGTCAGAATCCAATGAATCAACAAAAGAAGAAACCCAATTTAAATCAATAAGAACAACACAGCCAGCAACTACGGGCAGGAAATCTCGGGGGCGGGGCGGGGACCAACCAAAAACTAAGAAAGACCACTCAGAGAAGCAAAAAAGACAATAAATCAATTGCAACAATAATACAAACTAAATCCTCAGTCTGAACAAAAAGAAACAGAACTCAGGCAGGCAGCAACACAACAACACAGGCAATGGCACAAATTATTAATTAACAATCAAACCAACCTAAGCAGCAAATATATAAATTAACACAGAAGCAATAAATAATCAAATTGAATGAAAATCAAAAGGTGGAACAAAAACAAGCCAGGCAAGGCACAAACAGCAATAAATGAAAGCAATGCAGATGGGTGGGGGAGGGGAAGCCAAAAAGAGGAGGAATGAAAGAGAGAGAAAGGGTAGGGAGGGTGGGGAAAGGAGGAGAGAACAGAAGAAAAACAAGTACAACAGGAAAAGTTGGGGGGAAAGTTGAGAAAAAATAAAGTAAGTAAAGAGAAGAGACAGACAGACACAGGGCAGATGGACAAAAGAAGGTGGCACAACAACAGAGAGAGAGAGAGAGAGAGAGAGAGAGAGAGAGAGAGAGAGACTATAGGACACAGTCAGGGACTCACACAGACACCAGCAGCTAAAGCAAGGGTCTCAGATGATGATCCCACAACTGCAGCCAAAGAGAAGTTTCTGGGCAAGAGGCTTGGGTTTATATAGGTTTGAAATTCCCTCCTTTGGGAGCCCCCACCTTTGCACTCCCCCCCCCCCGGCCAACAGGGTGCCAGCTCTCAACAGTGCAACAGCCAAGCAGCCTACCAGAGCGCAAGACTCATTCTGGCCAATCAAAGGATCAATAGCACAGCCAGTGCAATGCCTGAAAAATAGCTTCACAAAATGGATGCCAGGAGCAAAAGTTGCAGGAAGGAGCCACAAAATGGAGGACACACTTTAAACTTTAAGGCAAATCAATAGAAGGCTATGGGACATCCGAACTGGTTCGGATTTTCCGAACTGGTTCGGATCCAAACCGGCCCGGATTCAGTCCGGATCTGGACCGAAAGGGCCTGATTCGGTCCGGATTCGAACCTCCGAATCCGAACCGGTTCGGATCCGAATCGAACCACACATCCCTACCACCAAAGCCAATATAGTGTGACCCAAAAAATCCCTACTTGGCCCCAGAAAGGCAACTGGAGAACCCTCACTGAAATGGGATGGGCGGGCAGGTGTCTCACCCAAGAGCAACTGAGAATGAGTGAAGGGAGCCAACCACTTTCGCAGCCGCTCACCCACTCTGATTGGATAGCCACCATCACGTGCCGGGGGGGACAAAATGGCTGCCCCCATGCCCATCTATGGGGCTGGGTGCACAACTCCACCCCCGCCTTATCACAAAATGCGGGAGGGGGGAGCTGTTTTTCCAGAAACTACAGGTCCTCAAGATTACAAGGTAACAGACTGAGTTGGGGTTTTTTTTAAAATGTAACAGTGTCACTAGTTGGAAGAGTTACCTCAAAATCAATCATTTGTGGCTTGTGTTTCAAAAAATAATAGGAGAATAAGTAAATAAGCAAACACTGCAGCCTTAAGTGGATTAAGAAGATTATAGACCACAGGTTATTACATTTTAAATTCACTATTTTATCTAGTAAAGATGATCATAATTGTTCCTAATACTATTTCTTTTTGTTTAGACCTGTAATTGAAGAAGTTACGTGAAAGAGAGTATTAGCACTACCTGTCTTGCAGTCATTAGAACTCGCAGCTATTCTCATCATTCATCTGCTCTCGTAGCCATAAGAACCTGCAGTTGATTTTCATCAACTATCAGCTCTGCAGTCATTTCAAGTGGTATTCAGTATTGTGTATCCAGCAAATTGTATATAGAATCATCTTTGGACATTTATATCTACCTCTCAGGAGACTTACAAAATAAGATTTGGGCCTATTATTGCAAACTAGTATTTTGAAGCCCGTTATAATAACGGGCGCTAGCCTTTTCCTCTCCCCTTTACTTTTTTTTTTTTTTAATTCTGACGACGACGCTGCCGCCGAAGTCCCACCCTCCCTCCCTCCCAACTTCCGAAACCACCTTACCCCTCCCGTGACAGTTGAGAAAAGAAAGACCTAAATTGAAGAGGGAGAGAGGAGCTCGCAAGCAGCGCTCCTCCCTCTGCAAAGGCTCTGCCCGAACTGGCGCTTGGGGCTCTGGCGGGCCCGCCAC
The DNA here is from genome assembly GCF_027244095.1 of Hemicordylus capensis. NCBI lineage: Eukaryota > Metazoa > Chordata > Lepidosauria > Squamata > Cordylidae > Hemicordylus > Hemicordylus capensis. The sequence continues at coordinate 412,191,626 of NC_069658.1, forward strand.
CCACCGCCGCCGCGGCTCCAGCAGGCCCACCGCCGCCGCCCGCGGCTCCGGCCGGGCCCTCCGCTGCCCGGGGCCTCTCCCTTGTCGCCGCGGCGTGTCCTCTGGCCAAGGCGGCGGCGGCCAGTGTCCCCCGGCGCCGCTCACCCGGCTTCTTCGGGGCGGCCGCTTCTGGCCGCCCAAGATGGCCACCGGGTGCCGGTGGCGTGTCTCCCTTGTTCTGTTCTGCGCATGCGCTCTGCGCATGCGCAGAACAGGCCAGGGAGGCACGGACACACGCTTGGTGTCCATCCACGGACGGACACCAAGCGTTTTATTATAGAGGATTGTTAGTGTATTACAAATATTGTAATGCATTGCAACATGTTTTAATAGATTGAAAGATGTTTTATTAAGATATGATATTTACTGGTTACATTATACCACCTGTACAGCAGTATCTGGTTCCCCCCCCTTTTTTTTGCTCTGCAACAGCATGGACATCGGTTTGCACCGACACAACAGAACAGCCATTGCTGTACTGCCTGTGTATCGCTACACAGTAAGGTCATTCTCACAACACGAGCTGTCTGAGTTTCTTCAGGCAGCTCATGTTGTCTGGAGCACCAGGAGCCCTCTGCTCACCTTTTCTACCTAGCCTTTTACTGAGTTAGAACAAACCAGTAGCAGGTGATTGTGTGGGTGATTACTGCTGGGTAGCTGGGCTTCCCTCCAGCCTACTGCCATTTGGAGCAGCGAGCCAGGGGGAAGGAGTGGCCATGCTGCTGCTCATGCAGGGCAAAATGGGATGCGGGAGGACTTCCTCCTCCCGATCTCAGCTTGGGATCCTGCCACAGTGCCACTCGTGCGGGTTCACAGTGTGGCAGTTCTCGATATGATTGCTGCTCATCAGGGGCGGGGGAAGGCAGGAACTTGACCTTTCCAAGGACATGAGAACAACCTCAGTATATGAGTGACTATTTCTTGTGACAGGTTCTTTTTTCTTCGTATGACCTTTTTAAAATTTGTTCACACCTATGCACAACACTTGGAAAAACAATGTACTGAGAGAGACAATCAAGCATCCAGAATTTAGTATGAACTCCACGTTTCCCCATATACAACTGTTTATAAAAGAAGATGAACTTTTTCACTGTGTGCCTGCCAGTTCATCTGTGGGACAAAATGTTTCCAATGCCATATTTATAAAAAGCATTTTTATTAACTCTGAAGCAAAGGCTACAATACAGTGCCAAACAAAAATGGGAAGGCAGACAAGAAAAATATCCCATCTCTTCTTCTTGGCTGAATATCAAACATACATTCCTGCAAGAATTACCCTTTAAAACTTCAACAAGAACAGAATTGGTATTAATGAAGCTACTCCTGTTGGAGCGAATTATGGCACACCGCAGAGGAGTGATACAAAATGTATTTAAGGACATCCCCTGGCCTTACAAAATGACTGCTTCTCAGAGCTGCCTGCTTGATTGGAGAGAGCCTGCTTGTTGAGTGGAGTCTCTTCTCTTCTCTGAGGTTTCCTTTCTGACTTGGATTATTTGGATTATTTTATTTTTATATTTGTTTGCTTGATATTTTTGTTCCCTGGCTGGCTGCTTCTATTTTTAATTTTTAAAGCAGAACTGTGCCTTGCTCCTGCTGCTGCCCAGGCAGCCAGGCTCTGTCCTGCTGGGTCTGGTTTTTGGCCTATTCTTTTTATTTATTTATTTTAAAAATCATTTTATTTGTCCCTTGCTGGCCACTACTTTTACTTTTAATTTCTAAAGCACAGCTGTGTCTGGCTTCTACTGCCTGCTGCCAAAGAATCTACAATCTAGGGATTCACGATGAAAAGAAGTTATTTCACAACCAAGTATCTACCATACTATAAAAATTCCTTTAAAAATCACCCCTTTGCCCAATTGCTTTTGGGCTATGTGGTAGTTGGCACCCACGGTGGCCCCACCACCCAACTCATTTTGGCATCCCTAGGCACTACCCATGGGAAATTATGGACAAGTTTTAATCCCCATTATTCCCTATGGCTGAACCTTTAGAACTGGCTTGTGCATGGTTCGAGCTCGAGCTGAACGATAGGTCAGCTTGACTGAGTCGGTCCTCAAGCCAGAGGACCTGGCTTGAGCCTAGTTCGAACTCGAACTGAACCAGGAAAACTTTTTGTGCACATCTCTACGTTAAGGGAAGAAACTTCCTTGTCTCTTGGTAAGGAACTCAGAAAGGTATAGCAGTTTGCAGAATTTCAAGGGAGAGCAACTGTTTGCACCACAGGGCATAATTGTATGGGCATCTGCAGAAGAGCAAATGGCCTGATTAAGCAAGCTGTTGTGGAGACTCAGCAAAAGAAGCTAAGACCAGACTATGTTAACCAATGGCAGATAGTGAGGATGCATTTCATGGAGCTTCAGGCATTGCAAGGGGCTTCAGCTGCAGTGGCACCTATGTCAATGCTTTTACTATAGCTAGAGCCAGCCTGCAGTATGAGGCTGCCCAGGAACCCACTCCACTCTTTGAAAGGTGCCTCTCAATTCTAGCTTCATCAAAGCGAACAGAAGAACTCCAGCTTGATGCTGGCCTTGCCAAGAGCAGAATATAGAGTAATTAAAAACCTCCGCATTAAAGTGAATCAGATCCGGATAATGTTAGTAGTGTGTCAACCCTATTAAAATAAATAGGAATTATTCACTAAAAGTCTGAAATCATCTGCTGATGAGTGCTACAATTGTGATGAAGACGTAGTTCAGGGTTTCCCAAACTGTGCTACTCCAGATGTTGCTGAACTAGAACTCCCATTACCCCCAGGTACAATTTATTGTGGCTGGGGATGATGGGTGTTGTAGTTCAGCGACATCTGGAGTACCACACGTTGGGAACCCCTGAATGTTTACGATAAGTCCATGCAAACTTATTTTTTTAAAGAGCAGCTACTTGGAAGAGACATCCAGAAATGATCTTCCCATGAGCTACAACCTAGCAAAGGTTCAATTTATCTCACCACATCAGACTACTATACTTCATTTATATGCTCCAATGGAATTAAACTGTAATAATTCAAACAAAAGTCCAACAACATTTGTGGGGTAAGAGCCCACAAATAGATAAGGTGTTTAGCATTAAGTATCCAAAAGCCTGTCGTGAGGGGAAAATGTCACAGGTCAAATTTGATATGATATGGAGTCTCTGTAACAATAGAATATGTTGAAAAAGAAAATACAAATCTATCTTGCCATAGGGCCACAACACCTAGGAACATAGGAAGCTACCTTATACAGAGTCAGACCATTGGTCCATCTAACTCAGTACTGTCTACACTGACTGAAAAGCTCTCCAAGATTTCAGGCAAGAGTCTCTCCCAGCCTACCTGGAGATGCCAGGGAGTGAGCTTGAGACCTTCTGCATGCAAATCAGATGCTCTACACAGAGCTACAGCCCCATCCCTTGAGGGGAATATCTTGCAGCAAACAGTGCTCACATGTAGTCACCCATCCAAATGCAAACTTAATGCACATGAGTGCCTCAGTAGTGTACAGTAGCTGCCATCACTTAATATGCATTCAAACTTGTGGTTTGTGAGAAGTGCTGGGCTGCCAGGTGGACCTGGTGGGTCTTGCACGGCAGAGGTGCTAATGTGGGGACCATTGTACATGTGAACCTGCCTACATAAAAAACAATGGCTATATAAGGAAGCTTTCATGTTGTAATTGCAAATGCTTTAGTAAAATGGAGAGCATGCACTGAAATCCTAGCTGTCATGTCCCTCCTGATAATCTCAAGATGGTGGACATTTTGGTAACAGTGAGCATATTGGTGTGCTCTTAACGCATGCTAGCAACAACACAGTTCGATTATCTTAGCATTCAGCTGACAGTGTGTCGATTTTAGCCCAAGTCATCAACTGAGCTGACACCCACGTTTGAAAGGCTGGATGGATAAATGCCATGTGCCAATGTGCTATTGGAAAGAGTAATGGCTGACCCTGATTAGTCATAAAGTAACATGACCCCAGTCCACTTGCTATATTGTCCCCTGGGTAAATCTGATCCCATCTGATTTTGTTGGATGTAAATCATGTTCTTTAATTCTTGGTATATTTATTGAGCAGAGCTCTGTATTCTAGAACTGAAGAATTGTAATTCAGGAAAGTTTGCTTAATTCTGATGCTTGTTTCATCATTTCAGTATAATCACAGGTTGTCATGAGATGAAGGCTCTGTGCCACTTCCAAAGTAATGTGTTGCACTTAGGACAGGTGTTTTTTTTAAGGCAGTGTGAACAAGACAAAGCTGTCATGGGTGTTGATGATCATCCACTTTTCTAGGATAAATCTGTGAAAAAGTTCCAATAGGTATCTAAGATACTGTTCATTACTCTATCCGGGAATTTTTACTTCCCCATGAAACATTTCGTTCAGGGGTGTAACAAGGTTGGCATGGGCCCAGAGACAAAATTTTAAAATGCCCCCCCCCCCATCACCGCCTTCCTCTAAAAAATTAAATAAAATATTCAAGGAAGCTCGGGCAGGTGCTGGGTCAGAGACACATGTCTCTGGGGGGTACCCTCAAGGCAGGGGCACTAAGACAACAGTCTCCCCTTGCCCTATTATAGTTATGCCCTTGATTTCCATGTGAAGATGGATTCCCTGTGATCCTGTTAACATCCAGTTTATGAGCTCATATGTTAGATTGAGTTGGAATTTGCCATAAGGCTGCCTGATTAAAATCCTAGAGCAATTGTATACATAAAAGTAAACATTTCTTCTACAGTGCTAGGATTAATATTTATATTTAGATGGAGTAGGTACCTTGTTCCTTTCAACCGAACATTTACAATTCCTGCTTAAGGGATAACAAATCAGTAAATGCAAATTAAATACTGTTGGTCCATAATAAAAAGATATATGTAAGTTAATTGAGCAACATTTGACTTGACTTTAGGATTGTCATGTATTGCAGATGTAGTTGATATGGAGACTGTTAGGAACTGGAAGGGTTTCCTCATTCATTTGGTTAGGTTTGCACAAATTTTCCAACAAAAGAGAATCTGTGTTTATGCAAGATGATAGTACAATGTATTATTAATTAGCATTATTCATAATTTAGATACATAGAAAGGGACGTTTTCAACTAGGGCAGCACTAATATGGAGAAACCCTCGTGAAGATATTGAAGTCCATGTAAAGTATATACCATGCAACATGCTTAGCTGCACTGGGAGGCCAAAGCCCTGGCTTATAAGAGCTCCATGGAAATGGAAATGCAGAATTCAGTGTAGTCGTAATGCTAACTGTTGTGACAGTTCTCATTGGGTTTCAGTGGAACTGGAGGGGTGAAAGACAGGGGAATGTAGAATACTGCATTCTTAAGTGTTTAAGTACTCTCCTCTCATGGAGAGGAGAGCTGATCTCGTGGTAGCAAGCATGACTTGTCCACCTCGCTATCCAGCTAGCAGCTTCATTACCGATCTTGAAACTGAAGACTTTTCTTTTTCGCCAGGCCTTTGCCCTGTAGTTCATTTTTCTGTTTTCTGGTAGTTACTTTAGTTCTTTAATAATTTTTAATTATTAATGTAATTTTTAACGTTGCTTGTTTGCCTGTTATTGTACACTACCCAGAGTCTTCAGAGTGGGCGGTATATTAAATGTCTCAAATAAACAAATAAATACATAAATAAATAAATAAATAAGCAGGGTCTGCCCTGGTTGCATATGAATGGGAGACTAGAAGTGTGAACACTATAAGATATTCCCCTCAGGGGATGGAGCTGCTCTGGGAAGAGCAGAAGGTTCCAAGTTCCCTCCCTGGCATATCCAAGAGAGGGCTGAGAGAGATTCCTGCCTGCAACCTTGGAAAAGCCGCTGGCAGTCTGTGAGAACAATACTGAGCTAGATAGATCAATGGTCTGACTCAGTATATGGCAGCTTCCTATGTTCCACTTCCCCAAATGGTGCAAAGTTCCAGGATTAATGGTAAAAGGCCTAGTTTCTTTTGGATGAGAGAACACTGGAGACTTGGGACATTTTCATAACTGCTTCCTTTGCAAGTATATAAGGACAACATCATGGAAGCAATCCTGGCTGACATACTATGAAACAGTATATGCACTTTGCAACACCATGTTTGCCAGTTGTGCAAGAGCACTGTTGCACTAATTGCAAGAATTGCACAACCACAGTTGCACAGTTGAGGGCCACTGGAAACAATGGATGTCAATTGCACAGCCACATTTGCACAATAGCGCTCTTGTGGAACTGCACAAACGTTGTGTTGCAAGGTGCATGCAATGTTGCACAGAATGTCAGCCAAAGTCTTTTCAACAGCACACCTACTAACCTTACAACAGGTTTCCAGAGTAAGAGATCATCCTGCAATCTACTTTCAGGATCCCAAACCCTACCTCTTACCTCTGGGAGTTGGCAGGTTCTGAAATGAATTCATGGCTGTTATGAAGGGGGTGCTGTTGTGCCCCTTTGGGACCTTTTAGGCTAAGGTTATAAAGCAGACAGTTTCCCAGAAAGTCACAACCACAAACTTAAAATCCAAATAAAAGTATATATTATTGAATACAGAGTGGAGGATTGTAATAGGACACGCAGGGCATTCCCATGTGACACAAAACATGCAAAGGTGAATGTGTGTCTGGGTGCTAGTGCTTTGCCTCTGTTATATTGACTCTTTAAATGTGTATGCTATACTGAGGAGTGGAGGGAGGAAAGAGAGAGGAGCATGTTGAGGGGAGGGGAGAGAGGGAGGGAGGGAGAAATCCAAACTAGATTGGGCAAAAGAGAAAGGGTAGGATCGGAGAGAAGATCTGGAGAAGGAGGGAAGATGACATCTGACCTGAATGGGTTTGCAGAGATAAAGTGGATTGAGTAAGTCCAGAGGATTGCAGGAAGAGCAGAGGGAAGGAAGAGAACAATCCAAACAGGCAGAGGCCTATCTAGGGAAAATAGCGCCTAGGGCAAGCACTGAAATTGTGCCCCCTGTCCAAACATCTGACACCCATCTTTCAGATAACTTTACCATAATATCAGCTGAAAAATACAAGTCAAGTTCATTAATCTTTTAATATTTAAAGAACTATTTAGCAGTGGATGTAGCCAGACCAAAAAATGCTGGAAAACTACAAATTTCAGTATGCTGGGGCTCATGAAATACCCAAATACTATGTAGAGGTGTACTTGGAAAACTAAACAGAAGTGCCTGTCCAATTCTCTACTATACATTGTAGCATCACTATTACATAAGTTGATTTTTTAAAAAAAAATTGAGAATCCCCCCCCCTTTTTTTAAAACATTTATATCCCGCTCTTCCTCCAAGGAGCCCAGAGCAGTGTACTACATACTTGAGTTTCTCTTTCACAGCAACCCTGTCAAGTAGGTTAGGCTGAGAGAAGTGACTGGCACAGTGTCACCCAGCTAGTATTATGGCTGAATGGGGATTTGAACTCGGGTCTCCCCGGTCCTAGTCCAGCACTCTAACCACTACAAGATACTCTGAAAATAATTAAAGGATATGCAGAGTAAACTGTGTCACTGCTTGGAATATATTCTAGTATTTCAGAAATACAGTTAAAATGAGAGAAGGAGAGCAAGAAACTCCCAGTGGGCCTTAATACTAAGGATTTCACACTGATTCAAAGACAAACTCACCATTAATAGCCATCTTATTAAGACATCACATTTAACTCACTTATCACAAGAAGCAAAGTAAGAGCAAATGAATACAATCCTAGCTCATAAGCTTCAGCTCAGTATTCACAAGCCCTGATTCTCTGTACACAGTGCCAGTCTGAATATGTGTACAGTTTTATATATATATATATATATATATATATATATATATATATATATATATATATATATACACACACACACACACACACACACACACACACACACACAAACACACACACACACCTGTAGCCCCTTCAGGGCACTTCCTAAAAGCCGTGGGGGGTCTGCAAAGGTTCCCCCTCCCCTCGCTGACCTCTAGGGCCTTGCAGGGACCATTTGAGCATGTGCGGTGGCCATTTCTTAAAAATAAGGTTGTGTGTTGTGTTTTTTTTAAAAAAGGCCGCTGAAAACCAAATGGCTACCGTGCATGCTCAAATGGCCTCTACGAGGCCTGGCATGGCATTTCAGTGGCTATTTAAAAAAAAATTTAAATTTTTAAAAATGGCACCACCTTCAAGTGGTGCCCGGGGCACGTGCCCTGCCTGCCCTACCCTAGATACGCCCATGCAAACAGGTTCAGATAGAGGAAGCAGAATTGGGCCATTCCAGAGGACTGGAGGAGGAGGAGGAGGAGGAGGGAGGAGGAGAAGGTGGAGGTGGAGGTGGAGGAGTGGGAGAAAGACAAGGACAGATCTGAGCAAATTCAGGGAAAGAAATAAGATTTAATGGTACAGAGAACTGTAGAAGAGAGCAGAGGAAAGTGTAAGGAAGTCCCAAACAAGTTCAGGTAACAAAAGCAAATCTGGAGAAATCCTATCTGGAGAAGGGAGCAGAGTGGGTAGACAGAGAAGCAAGAACATGTTTGGATAAAGACATCAGGAACAAGCAGGGAGAACTGGCTTCATCCTATGATGGAAAGGCTGCAGTTCAGCTTTCCAGCTACAGAGTAAACTTTGGAGAGGAGTTATGTAAATGAGGGGAGACTGTGGCAACCTGGGAAGTGAGACTAGAGGAGATTATGGTCCATGTGATACCAGGGGACCATCTATGAGTAAATGAATGGCTGTATCAAAGCTACAGGGAGCTAAACAACCAAAAACCATGGAGAAATCCCTTCATGCCAACCATGGCATGAGAGTTCCTGTGGCTAGAGTCACTTGAAAAGAAAGGGATACAGGATTGAAACCCCAGGCCAGAAAAACTGGCTGAAATTCATTCGCCGGTCAGGCCTTTTTGACAGTGACTCACACTCTCATGAGAAAGTGGTCTGTACGAAAAGTCAAATCAATTCTACTTGCCAATTTGACTTTCTTTCTCACAAATCACACCTGTCATGAATCCTGCAGTCATTTGGGCAGATCTTCGGGGCAAGGGGACAGTTTTATTATTTTGGGAACGAGTTGACTGCCCTTGCCACAGGGAAAGGGGTAAATCCACATTCCCACTTTCCCATGAAAAATAGATCTACAGCCCTTCTAGCCTAGCTAATTGCTACCTCATGCATTCATACATGCACATGCCCCAAATGGTCAATGCACATGCCCCAAATGGTCAATGCACATGCCCCTTTTATTGAATTGTGCCAGGACTTTTGCTGACATGTGTTTGGGCTCTCTTAGTAAGGGTGATGTGGGGGGTGCAGGGGTAGGAGGCTAGTAATTTAGTAACTGTTTCCACTTGTGGCAGCCCTGTCAGCTCTCAGGCCTCAGGGAGCAGTTCCAACTACCCACAAAGCCTAGCCATGCTCCTTTGCAATGCCAGATCAGTTCAGAATAAGATCAAAATCATCCATATTGATCATGGGTGAGGGAGCCACCCTGGCATGTATAACTGAGACTGGGGGTGGGGGGAGGCTAGTGGCTGGCTGGGTCAACTGGCTGATCCAGTTTGGGCCCATCTTCTCCAATGGGCTACTCTGTTGTGGAGCAGGCCAGGGGAAGTGGGTGGGGGTTGGAGTGGCTGTGGTCCATACGAATACCATTCCCCTTACCAGGGCCTATGTGAGACAGTTGGCTTATATTAAGTGTGTATTTTTGAGGCTGGAAACTAGGGATAGATTAGGGATTTTGGTGTACTGTCCACCCCGCTGCCCAACTGATTCCCTAACTGAGCTGAACAGAGTTGGTCTTGGAGTTGGTCTTGGAGTCACCCAGACTTTTAGTGCTGGTGGACTTCAATATCCAGTTTGAGACTGACTTGTCTGGCATGGCTCAGGAGTTCATAGAGGCCATGACAATTGTGGACCTGTCCCAATTAGTTTCAGGACCAACTCATGTTGATGGCCAGTTGGTCTTTTGTTCGGATCAGAGGAATATTCCATGGGTGGGGGATCCTGTGATTTCCCCATTGTCATAGATGAAACCAACCTGGTTAAGATGGTTTCATGGCCACAACCCAGCCCTGCATGGGTGATGGACCTATTAAGATGGTCTGCCTGAGAAGTCTGCTGGATCTAGTAAAAGCCTTGGAGGGTTTTAATGTTGGTGCTGCCAGTAATTCTGTTGATGCCTGGTGGGAACCTGGAATAGGGAACTCATCAGGGCAGTAGACACAATAGCTCCTAAGGGTCCTTTCTGACCTGCTTTAAATGTGGCCCCTTGGTATATAGAAGAGTTGCAGGGTCTGAAACAGCATGGAAAGTGACTGGGATGCAAGTGGAGGAAACTTGGCTCAAATTTGACAGGACATAGCATAGACCCCATTTGAAGGTTTATGTGGAGGTGGTGTGTGCAGCAAAAAAATAATAATTCTGGTCTGTACACATTGCTTCTGCAGGTTCACGTTCAGCAGAGTTGTTCTGGGTCATGAGGAGTTTGATTCAGGCTCTTTCAATTTCAAACCAGTCCCCAGAGACTATGTTTAGCTCTAACACTTTTAATGTGTTCTTGCTGGACAAAATCTCCTGTATTTGGGCCAATTTGGACTCCACTGTTTTTTGCAGAGTCTATTAAGGGGGTGTCCAGCATCCCTCTTGCAGTATTAGATTGGATCAGTTTCAATCTGTGATGCCTGAGGATGTGGACAAGTTACTTGGGACAGTGTGGCCTACCACTCGTTCTCTGGATCCTTGCCAACTTGGCTGCTTCTATCTAGCAGGGAAATGTTCAAGGTGGCTAGTTGATATAATTAACTCTAGGGATGTGCGAAACGTTTCAGATACAAAACGTTTTGTACCCAAAACAGCCTGTTTCGGGTGTTTTGTAGACAAAACAAAACACCCATTTTCCAGATCCAAAAGTTTTGTATACAAAACAAAACGTCCCTGTTTTGGCTACAAAACGTTTTGTTGTTTCGGACCTCCATTTTGTGGTGATCTCTGAGTCAGTCTCCATTTTGTGTTTGACATCTCTTTGAATTTCCCACCCTTCCAGCCTTCTGATCAGTGACCTAAATCATGGGCTGACCTGCTGACAATTCCCTCCTTGTTCCCCATTGGCTCTTTTGCTTCTTGCCACTCTTTACTGACCCCACATTGGCCAGGGGAAGTGTTGCTAACCTACGGGGTGCTGGGTTCTGCTGTTTCTGTGGTGATCCGAGTGCAGATTCTCTGGTAGCATATGAGAGTGGATTCTTGTTTTTCACTGAAAATCTCATATGCTACCAGAGAATCTACAATGAACACCTCAGAAACAACAAAACCCAGTACCCCACAGGCTTGTGGGTATGGGGGTGGTTGGCACCCTATGTGCACTACACAACCCCTTGCTCTGGGCAACCCCAGTGCCCCCCAAGTGGAATTACGGGGCTGTTGAAACCTCCATTATTCCCTATGGGAGAAATCTTAAAGACACATAAACTTCAACAAATCACAAAAGATCAGCCCTTTGCCCAATTCCTTTGAAATAATTCTGGAAGTTTCCTCGCCCCATTGGGCACTACCACCCACCACACTCCACTCCGGGTCATCCCTTTCCCCTTGATTTGAAGCGATACATTTGTTGGAATCCCCATTATTCCCTATGGGAAAATTCTTAAAGATGTGTAAACTTTAAAAAAATTCACACAAAAAAATCAGCCCTTTGCCTAATTCCTTTGAAATTTGGGTGGTAGCTTCCACCCATTGGACACTACCACCACCACCCACTCTTTTTGCCCTGGGACCCTTTTTAAAAATCCAAATCGATTTGGATTTGGATTTGGGAAATTTGGCTACAATACAAAACAGGGCTGATTTGGATTCAGAAAATTTGGGTACAAAACAAAACGGGGATGTTTCGATTCAGATACAAATTGAAAAAAGAAAATTCCAAAATGCACACCCCTAATTAACTCATTGCTGAGGGGGGGTAGAATGCCTCTTTGTTTGAAGGAAACAATGATTAGACTTCTTCTTAAGAAGCCTTCTCTTGATCCCTCAGTGATGTGTAGTTATAGGTTAGTCTCCAATCACCCATGGCTGGGCAAGGTGATTGAGAGAGTGGTGGCTTACCACTTCCAGGTGGTTTTTGGAAGAAACTGATTATCTAGACCCATTTCAAACTGGCTTTAAAGTAGCTATGGGATTGAAACAGCCTTGGTCAGCCTGATGGATGACATTTACCAGGGAATCAACAGAGGGAGTGCGACTCTGTTGGTTCTTTTGGATCCCTTGGCGGCATTCAATACCATCGGCCATGGTATCCTTCTGGGTCACCTGGTCACAGAGAGAGTGTGACTCTGTTGGTTCTTTTGGACCTCTCAGCAGCGTTTGATACCATCAGCCATGGTATCCTTCTGGATTGCCTGGGAGAATTGGGGATAGGAGGCACTGCTCTATAGGGGTTCCGCTACTATCTCTCAGGCAGATTCCAGATGGTGGAGCTTGGTGATGGTTGCTCTTTGAAATGGGAGCTATTATATGGAGTGCCTCAGGGCTCCATTCTGTTACCAAGGCTTTTTAACATCGCATGAAACCACTGGGTAAGGTCATCAGGAGATTTGGTGTAGGGTGATATAAGTATGCTGACTCCTCCTCCTCCTCCTCCTCCTCATCATCATCATCATCATCATCAGGAAATGGTATTCATTCCCTAAATGCCTACCTACAGGCAGTAATAGGCTGGATGAGGGACAATAAATTGAAGCTGAATCCAAGCAAGACAGAGGTGCTCATTGTGGGGGATTGGAATTTGAGGAATGAGTTAGATCTTCCTGTCCTGGACAGAGTTATGTTTCCCCAGAAGGCATAGATACACAGCTTGAGTGTGCTCTTGGATCCAAGCCTCACCTTGGTATCTGAGGTGGAGGCTATGGCCAGGAGCGCTTTTCATCAGCTTTGGCTGATTTGGCTGAATGATCCCAAAACAGTGATGCATCAGCTGGTAACCTCCAGGCTTGACTATTGCAATGGGCTCTATGTGGGGCTGTAGTTTGGAAACTTCCATTAGTTCAAAATGTGGCGGCCAGACTGGTCTCTGGGGTAACCTAGAGAGACCATATTATGCCTGTTCTCAAACAGTTGCACTGGCAAAATACAAAGTGCTGGTTGTCATCTTTAAAGCCCTGAATGGCTTAGTTTTGGGTTACCTAGAGAGTGCCTTCTTCTGTATGAGCCCCACCCTCACATGTTGAGGACACCCGGAAAGGCCTGTCTGGTGGCGACTCGGAACCGGGCCTTCTCTGTAGCTGTTCCTGACCTGTGGAATGCACTCCTGGCAGATATCCATATTTTGGACTCATTGTTGGCCTTCCAGAGATCCCTAAAAACGTACTTGTTTGCCTGGCTTCCTAAGGTTTTTAAATTGTTCTAACATATTTTTAATTCGTTTTAAATGGTTCTGGATTGTTTGAAATTTGTTTTTATATTGTTTTAAGCAGTTTGTTTTAAGTGGTGTTTGTTTTTGTTTTTTTACTTGTTGTGCACTGCCCAGAGCTGTTGGATAAGGCGGTATAAAATGTAATAAACAAACAAATAAATAATGAATAATTGATACTACAGTTCTGCAGATGATCTGCAAGCTCTAGTAATGAAAATCAAGGAGCACAGTGAAAAAATGGGACTACGACTAAATGTAAAGAAGACGAAACTAAACTAAACAACGGGTACAGCAACCAGCCTCGGAATTGATAATGAAGACAATAGATTGGTGGATAGCTTCTGCCTTTTAGGATCAACCATTAACAGTAAAGGATCCAGCAGTCAAGAAATACGCCACAGACTAGCACTGGGTAGGGTTGCATTGAAGGCCCTGGAAAGGATATTTTGATGCTGTGACATGTCTATACCTAGAAAGATTAGAATCGTTCAGACAATGGGGTTTTCCCGTGACACTCTATGGATGCGAAAGCTGGATGCTGAAGAAAAAGATAGAAAAGTATTGACACGTTTGAACTTTGGTGCTGGAGAAGACTTTTGAGGATACCATGGACAGCCAGGAAAACAAACAAATGGGTCATAGAACAAATCAATCCAGAATTTTCACTCAAGGGACAAATGACCAGGCTCAAACTCCCAGCTCCCTTGAGAAGTCTATAATGCTGGGAAAAGTTAAAGGAAAGAGAAGAAAAGGATGACTAGCAGCAAGGTGGATGGACTCGATTATGACAACAATGAATGCACCACTGAGGGACCTTAAAGGCCAAGTTGAAGACAGATCATCCTGGAGAGAATCTATCAATGTAGTTGTTAAGAGTTGACACTGACTTGATGGCACTTAATCCATCTATCCATCAATCACAGTTCTTAATGGTGCAGCGGGAAAATGACTTGACTAGCAAGCCAGAGGTTGCCAGTTCAAATCCCCGCTTGTATGTTTCCCAGAGAACTATATTGGGCAGCAGCAATATAGGAAGATTCTGAAAGGCATCATCTCATACTGTGCGGGAGATGGCAATGGTAATCCCCTCCTGTATTCTACCAAAGACAACCACAGGGCTCTGTGGTCACCAGGAGTCAAGAACTCCATGGCACACTTTACCTTTACAGTTCTTTTGTTCAAATCTTTATCCCTTATCAAGTGCCTTTTCACAACTATCAAGATGCTCAAATGCACACCAGTATTATTGGTGTGCTCAGGGGAAGATTAGCCTTTTTGCCACCCTTTTACCTTTAAAAACTGCTGTGTAGTGGTGGCAGTAGGTTGTGGGAAGGTGGGGGGGAAGGAAACTTTCCCCTTTTGCCCTCAAAAGAATGATGGGGCGCTGTGGTAGCTACAGTGGCCAGAAGCCGGAAACGGGCTACTCAGCAGAAAGGCAGGAGGCCTGTGCAGTCACTTGGGATGAGAGAGGAGAACTGGAAGAAGCTTACTGTCCCCATCCCAGTAGAAGGGGGAATTCTCCTCTCCTCCCACCCTGCAGCTGCTGCCACTGCCACACCCCATCCCACCTTCCCTGGGTAAAAGTAAAGATTTCAGTAAAGGGGAACTCTTCCCTCCTCCCCGCTCCCCCAGGTACTGCCACCGCCTCACAGCGGCGTTTTTAAAAACATAATAAGTGGGACTTTCTCTCCCCGCCCCCACTCACTGCAGCAGCTGCTGCTCAAATTTTGCTACCATAGGCAAATGCCTACCCTGCCTCTCTGTTAATCCACCACTGGGTGTGCTCAAATGCACACCAGTATTATATATACTTTAAAGGGGGAAAGTAGGTCACTGGTTCCCCTGACAAGATGTGTTCTTTTCATGTAAACACATTTATTGCAATTAAAAATGCAACAGACTCTCATTTGTATCAACACAGAAATGAGGCCAGTGAAACTGGGTCAAGGCAGCTTGGTTAAATTCAAGGCTGGTCTTGCCCATTTGACGAACCTGGGGTTTTAATGCTATGTTAGACACTGTATAGTTGCCTCCCACTCAGCATTTTCCACAGTTGCAGTCCTCACAATCTCTTCAATGGCTCTTTCTCTTCTTTCAAATGTCCATCTGTGTTGGACTTCCTTGACAATTCTCCACTTGCATATATGCTGAATTGGATCACACTATGGTCACTGCTGCTACCCAGTGGTTCTGCAACTCTGACATTTTTAACCAGGTCCTGGAAAGCACTCAGGATTAAGTCCATCTCTCTGGTTGGTTCCGCAATGAACTGTTCTGAGACACAGTCATTTAGCATGTATAGAAACTGGCTTCTCTTTTATAACCTGAATGTGAATTTACCCAGTCAACTACCCTGTGTGGGTAGTTGAAGTCACCCATTATTACTGCTCTGTTTCTCTTTGACGCCTCTTATTTACTTCTCTAACTCTGGATCATTCTCAGTGTTTTGATCCGGAGGGCAATAGCATGTCCCTAGTAACACATTTCAGTGTTACATTTCAGTGTTAACACATTTCAGTGTTACTTCCTTTCAGTACTTGTATTGTAATTTGTTACCCATAATGATTCTGTGGAGGACTCTGGTCCACCTAGGTTTTCTAGCTTGTTGGAATCTATCCCTTCTTCAAAATACAGTGATACTCTTCCTTCAGTCCTCCACTCCCTGTCCCTTCTGCAGAATTTATATCCAGGGATAACAGTTTCCCACTGGTTCTCACCGTTCCACCAGGTTTTCATTATGTCCATTATATCTATGATTTCATTAGTAACTAAGTATTCCAGCTCAACCATCTTCATTCGGAACCTTCATGCATTGGTGAGTCCCTCATCTGGTGTTGGCGTGTGCTATCTCCCTTACCATCATTTGACCGTTTTGGCCATCTGTCATGTGTTTGCTTCTGCTCAACTCCTGGCTCTACTCTGTCCACTTCGGATTTATCTAATAGATGTGCAACATCACACCTTAGGGGATTTTGCTTGATGAACAAGATGCCACGCAGTTCCTGTTGGCAATCCCCCAGGTACAGAGGCATAATGGGGGGAAACGGCACCCAGGGCAAGCTCTGCCCCTGAAATTGCGCCCTCCCCCGCCCCCCCACATACCTGTGCCCCCCTGGCCAGAGTGAGCGTGTCAGTCGCGGGCGGCGGCGGGAATGAGCATGGTGGCGGGCGGCAGCAGATTGCCGAGTGCGGCGGTGGCGGGCGGCGGTGGATCGCCGAGTGCAGCAGAACGATGTCGAGGCCTGCCATCTGGCCCGGTGTCGCTTCCCAACTGTGAGGCGTGCCTGCGCAGTTCATTCTCACTCGGACGATCCGCTGCCGCCCACCACCGCCGCACTCGGCAATTCGCCCCCCCCCCCGCGCTCACTCCCCCCGCCGCCCGCCACCGACGTGCGATCTGGGGGGGTCGGGGGGCATGCCACTTTTTGGCGCCCCCCCACATGACCCACCAGAGTGGCGCCCAGGGCACGTGCCCTGCCTGCCCCCCCTATCGTTACACCCCTGCCCAGGCATCATTTTAAAAGCTGCTCTGCAACATTTTGGATTTTAAGCACCAACTGTCTGATTCCATTTTGGTTCAAGTAGAGCCCATCCCTTTTGTACAGGCTTTGCTTGCCCCCAAAATGTGTGAGGAGTGTGAGGGATGGCCATAGCTGAGGGGTGGAGCACATGTTTTCCACGCAGAAAGTCTAGGGTCAATCCCAAGCATATCTAGCTGAAAGGATAATGTAGCAACTGATGGGAAAGACCCCTTCCCTGAGGCCATAGACAGATGCTTCTAGAGCAGTAAGTAAGCAGTACTAAGCAAAATGGGCCAATGGTCTTGCTCAGTACAAGTAAGGTTCCTAGATTTGGAGTTTCACCCCAGATCTGCAACTATTTTAAACCCCTGCAATTATTTCTGTGCTGGAGGGGGTTTACAGAGTTCCAGTGGCAACTCCGTAAACCTGCTGCAAGTGCCAAGTGGTTCAAATCACCCAGTGGCTGTTACCCATAAGTAGGTCCATTGGAGACAATGGGCTTATTCATGTATAATGCTTGCTGTGTGATGGCAGGAAGAGCTCATTTGTATGCTGCTGCTGTGCAGGCAATTCCCACCTCATTTCGCCAGTCACGTGTTGTTGTTTTTTGCAGTAGCCAGATCCTCATTTTCTCAATGACTCACTGTGACTGGCCCAAGGAGGGTCTTCTCTTCTGCCTGTGTCATGTGTCTCTGCTGCTCTACAGCTGTGGTGCGCAGCCAGCAAGCTCCCTCCAGGAGGCTTTGCACACAAGGCTTTTACTTTGAATCGCCTCTGGAATGGAGTGGGCCAGTCTACATATTAGCTGCATTTACTCCAAAGTAGCTGTGGGCTACCAGGGATCAGTACAGGCAGGGCTCTGTTTCCCCCCAAATAGAGGCTGTGCATTCTGGCTTAGCCTGAAGTATGTCCGGCTTTTAAAAATCCTCTTTCAGCAGCTTAAAAACAACAACAAACCAAGGCTTCTGTTATGCCCTACCACTTCTCCTTGATGTGTGGAGTGGCTGTTGTGATCAGTCAGGAACAGCTTTTCCTTTTTCTCTAAAGAGTGAACTGGAAGGGAGCCCTGTCCTGTCCATCAGGCAGTGAGCTCTAGGGATCAGCCACTCAGCACACGGTGACTGGGACCTAGGAGGCCTTGAGGCAGGAAGTGAAGGGGTTCTTTGTTCTCGTGCAGTTGGAGCCAGGCAGGAGATGAGAGAGGTTTGGTGGAAGGCTTAGTGGGGAGCAATGGAGTTTGCACCTCATGGCAAAAGCTAGCCTGAAGAACTCTCTCATGGAAGGACATCTGCAGGTCCTTGGGAGACAGGGTTGCAGGAAGTTTGAATTCTCTCCTGGAGTTTGTGGTGAGTTTCAAGGGGGAAGGAAGCCATGGCTTCTGAGCTTCTGAAAGGTTTAGCCAGAGAACCGTGTGTTAGGTAGCTGGCATCAGATTTCTTTATTTTAGTGCTTTGCAAGTCCTTACAATTGATTTATTGTGTTTTTATCTGTCATGTAACAAGCTAAGAGCAACGCTAGCCTGAACCCTTTCTTTCCAACATGGGGGCTTTTGTATTTTCTTTCATTTATGTTCTATGCAACTGAGTAACCACGATTTTTAAAGTGTGCCACTCCAAATAAACCAGCCAGAGTGCTTTTTGGAAGTAATCTAGTAAAGTACTGAAGGTTTATTTTTCCTGTAACGGAAGCTGCTAGAGCCTCTGACTGAAGCAGTCTGTAGTCTTTTGAATAAAGTTTTCTCTTTTTATGCTTTGTAATTTCACTGTCTCTTTGAGTGGATTTTAAACTCGGGGCTGGGGGCCTGGAAAGGGGTCTTACTCTGGTGCAAATATGCCTCAAGTCTGATTGTTCAGCAGCACACTACCAAGTTTTCTCCTCACGTGTAGGCTACACGTGGGAGGTTTTTTGTATTTTTCCATTTGGTAAAAGAAAGAGGGTTTTCCTGGAATTTTTCCCACACCAGGGAGGGGTTAAACCCTGTTAAAAAGTGGGCATGGTGGCAACAATACTAGAGGGACAGTCTTTGTTGGGCAAACATGGAGGCAATGAATCAGCAATTTTCATTCCCCCATGTGGACTTGCTCTGAGACAAAGGCTGGCAGTCACCATTCACCATTCACTACAGTGGCCATGCCAGTAATTCAGAGTTGTAAAAACACTCAATGAAGGGGAATTTACATAAGCTTTAGATATGCAGAACTAATGTAACTTGCACCTTTTCTTCTGTGCTGATTCCATTAACCTGAAATTTTTTTCATGACAGAGAGAAAGCTCTGGTTTCTGCTTTAAACTTCCCTGCCTCTTAAATCGTCTGGGGTGTGGGTGGGAAACATGAGGTGGTGAAGTCAGTTACTCACAACGGCAAGGGTTTTGCTGTTTGATCAAGCTTTTGGTAACTTGTCATGCCCGTCTTCTGCTCCTCCTTAGCTCAAACTAACAACTACTACAACAAAGCTTTCTTGCTCTCCTCTCTGATGTGATTTGTGATTGGTTGGAGGAAAACCCCAGACTAAGCCAGTGGGAACACACAGGAAAAAAAATCTGCCAGGGATTGAAGAGAGGATCCAACCCTGTGTTAATTGTCCATTTAATCCTCCGAATTCAACATCTTGTGAATCTGCTGCAAAGCAGATTTGCTCTTCAGATACCCCACAGCATGAAGGCATGTGTGACCTGGTCAGGAAATTTATGCTTCCCCTATGTGCACCACTGTGGAGGGGAGGTTAGTGTTGAACTGTGGAGAAGGGGTGCATTCTGCCCCCCTCCGAAATTGAAATGCACCATTTGCCCAATGGGATTCTGTAATCCAGAGGTTACTGGAGTTTGAACGATGTGGAAAGTGTTCTGTCGTGGTTTCCCTCCCCCTTGAAAATGAAAATAAAATGCACCATTTGTTCCATAGGATCCTGTGATCCCAGAGGAAGGCTGTGTGAGGAAAGGGGTATGTGAGCTGTATTTATTTACAAGTGAGATACAAATAGAAGTGTATTTATTAAATTTATTAAATACAAGTGTATTTATTTACAAGTGTGAGTTGTATTTATTTATTATTATACCCCTGCTAACTGGGCAAAAGAGGCACCTTTAACCGTGGTGATTCTCTTTATTTAGCAGGGGGAGAGTAAATGGCCCTATCCACCCCCAGCACAGTACCTCCAGTGACTGTTGCTGGTATCTATCTTGTGTCTTTTAGAATGTGAGCCCTTTGGGGACAGGGATCCATTTTATTTATTTATTATTTCTCTGTGTAAACCACCCTGAGCCATTTTGGGAAGGGCGGTATAGAAATCGAATTATTATTATTATTTCTTGTTTACACAGTCAGACAGGTGTTATTGACTGGTTTGTTTTATCCAGACATCGAGTCCTTCCCAAGGACCTAGGATGGCTGAATTTTATTGTCCATTGTTATAGATATCGTCGCAGAATACAGTAGGGGTGTGCAATTCGGGAATTCAGTGATTCGGTTCGGGACCCGAACCGATTCACCCCTGTTCTGTTTTGTGCCTGAATATGGGCCACCCGAATCACCCTTGATTCGGTTCGGATTCGGATTTAATCTGAATCTGAATCTGAATTGATTTGGGGGGTAAAAAAGGGGCCCAGGGGCAAAATTTTGGGGTGGGGTGGTAGTGCCCAATGGGTGGAGTCTACCACCCCATTTTCAGGGGAATTGGGCAAAGGGCTGATTTGGGGGGATTTTTTGAAATTTTAGTGACTTTGGGGCAGTTTGGGGGCATAGCATGGGATCTGGGCAAAAAGAGTGTGGTGGGATGGTAGTGCCTAATGGGTGCAGGCTACCACCCCAATTTCAGAGGGATTGGGCAAAGGGCTGATTTTTGGGGAATTTCTGAAGTTTTCATGTCTTTGGGGCAGATTGGGGCAGATTGGGGCACAAAGTGGGGACTGGGGCAGAATAGTGGGGTGGGGTGGTAGTGCCTAATGGGTGGAGGCTCCCACCCCAATATCAGGGGGATTGGGCAGAGGCCTGATTTTTTGGGAATATTTGAAGTTTTAGTGACTTTGGGGCAGATTGGGGGCAGAAAGTGGATCTGCCCCAAAGGAGTGGGCTGGGCTGGTAGATAGTGCCTAATGGGTGGAGGCTACCACCCGTCCCCAATTTCAGAGTGATTGGGCAGAGGGGTGAATTTTGGTGAATTCTGAGGTTTGTCTTCATAAGGTGAAGTGTGCTAAATTGATTATTTCCTCATATTCATAGTCATTGAGAGTGTGAAAAAGTGAAAGTGGGGTCATGAGAGTTGTCTAATTGAAAAAAATCTCATTTGCTATGATAGAATGAGAATTCACACCTCAGAAAAAACTTCTGAGGTGTGAATTCTCATTCTATCATAGCAAATGAGATTTTTTTCAATTAGACAACTCTCATGACCCCACTTTCACTTTTTCACACTTACTATGATTATGAGGAAGTAATCAATTTAGCATTATATAATTAGCATATGTAAATTTTATGCAATTTTAAAATGCAAAATTGAGACTTTTAGAGGCTTTTTTGGGTGAATGTCACCAACTATTTCCTTTCTTTGGTGACAGATTTTAACTGTTTTCACCACCTGGATCTGGCAACCCTATGTACAAGGCAGCTTCATACGTTCATTTGATATTCCTACAATCATCTATGCTACTGGATACATGTCTACATGCCTCATGATGTTCTAATGAGGGACTTAAGTGAGGCACTGAAGTCTTTTCAGAGAGCAATGACCACACTGGTTTCCTAAAGTCAGGATAGAAGACCTGCACTGAGCCACAGTAAGATTCAATTTTTCTCAAGGGCTGACAATCTCACATATCTCTGCTGAGTTTGATGGCCTGCCTGCTCCTCCTATAGGGTTGTCCCAGAGGCAAGTCTGCAGGATCAGCAACAGGAAGATGTGCATCTCTCTCATCAATCTCATCAGTGTGTAATCTATCTACTGCCCCAAAATGAGCATTTACAATAAAATAGCATAAATTAAAACAAGAAATAAAACATGAAAACAATTTGTAGCAATCTACAAATTTCACAGTCCTGCGAACCAGAAGGCCCAAGACTAGAAGGTGATACTGAGCAATAAGAAAAATTAAAGCATGCAGCACTCCATGTGGTCAGTTTTAGGTAATGCTGCATATCTACACAAAGCAACCTATTATAAATTAGATACTTCCTGTGTTGAACTCCTTCAGGATAAGTCTTTCTTACATGCCTAGTGTCATGGTAAAATGGGCCTGTGGAGAGCCTTCTCTTCATTACTCTTCTGCCTCCAGAAAAGCTCCTACTCAGAACCAAGCTGCCTAAGTAACTATTTTGACCATTGTATCAGCTAGATTATTAGTCAAGAGTCCTATTTGGACATTATGTTGTATAAGTGTACAGATGTCTCTGTACTTGTACATGTTTCTGGTTGAATGACTGTACCTGCATTTATTTTAAAAAGTGAACCTGGGTGCAGCCCCACTGAAATGCAAGATACAGATAGGAAGTGTACTGCTTTACCTGTTATACCATGTGAATAACTGTCCCTGTGTTCAGATCTGTAGCGGTGTATCACAATCATTGCACAATCATTGTATGAGTGTTGAACATAACACCTATTTATTCAACATTTCTTATATACTGCCTCCTCCAAAGACTCCAAATAACATGTGAATAGGGCTAAAAATGAGGTCTAACCCGTATATCCTGGACTCCCTTGACTTTCACTAATATACAGCCTCTCACACTGCAGTAGAGAATCCTGGGTCCTGTAAAGCAACAGTTATTTACAAAGCTAGGCAAATGTTTGCACGATTCACCATTCTGCTCACATATGAGTCCAGGGGCACCATCACAATGAGAAAGGATCTGCATGCTAAACTGTGGACACACTGTAACATCCACCCTTAGCTCATTTTGGAGAATGAGCTAACTATTGATATTATGCTGGTTTGTTTATCACGAATCCCACAGTCCTTCCAAGAAGGTACATCTCATGTGATGCACATCACAATGGCTCTGTGAGACGGGTAGCATCATAAGCTACTAGCTGTGGTTCCTGGATGAGAAGAGATTTGAATTCAAGTCTGTTTGGTGTAAATCCAGTCTTTTATCTTCACCACCACACATTCCCTCTGTTCTGCATATGTGTGCGTGCGTGTGCATGCGCACACACCCTAAGGGAACCCTGCCCCATAGCAAGCCCTATAACTAAATATCACTCTGCATTTAAGATCTATTAAAGGTGATTTGTGGTAAATATATTTTGAAAAGATTTCCACTCCTTCCACTAACATTGCTAAATTCGTTTTGGATTGTATGCAGCTGGTATGGATTCAAAAGAGCTTAGCAGCATAAGGCAGCCTGGTATTTATCAGGCAGAGGGAAGCGAAGGGAAATATGCCGATTTTCAGACTAGGTACTGTATAAGGATAATTACACCTGCTATTTTAGGAAATAATTATAATAAAGTTAAGTAGCTGACAAGCAGAAATGGTAATGGGGAGCAGCTGGGGAAACTGTTATTGTCTAACTGTTATTGTTACTGTTGACAGATTCCTTCCATTCTTTGTAACACCATCATCTTGAGTTGCAATGTACATCTTATGGACTTCCAATGGAATCACTTTTGGCAATTGGCTTTGAGAGAGCCAAGGGTGTTAGAGGTTGTTGATTTTTACCCACAATAGGTAAAGCAGCAGAGCACTAAGTAATGAGCACACACTCCAGTTACAGAGTAGGTAGAAGAGGATGGTTTGGATATTGCAGCTATTTAGAGAAAACACATGGAGATCCTTGTATGACTAAACACTAAACATTTATTGGTTAAATACACTTAGATAGGAAAGACCTATATCTAATCTAAAGGACTACATAATGGATAGGTAAGGAGAGAGAGAGAGAGAGAGGTTTCCATCTGCTCTCTAGGAGGAAAGGAAGGATTGTGACTCAGCACAGGAAGTACTGAAGAGTCAGTTCAGGGGTCATAGAGTAGGGACAAGTAGGGAGACCCTGACTCACTGTCTCTACTCCCAATGCCCCTAGTGGTCATTAGGACAGTTGGTGCAAAAGGTCGATGCACTGGAAGTTCATCTCCAACAAAGGGATCCATCAACTTAAGAATAAATGATGTTGACCATCAGAATGATGTCACTTTGGTCCCCAGATGCTTTAATTTGGGAAGATAAACTTATACACTGAAGCCAGCAGCATATTTTTAGAATTTAACTCCCAGTCACAGAAGAGCCTATACCTTAGCGTGGTGTAATGCTTTGCCCACAGTGGTATTACTTGGGAGATATAGGGAAACACCTTTTCAGGAGAGAATCTGCACTTGTAGTTCTAATGCTATTGAAACTATTGAGCATGTTCTTTTGAATTGTCCCCTTTTTTTTGTAAACTATGAGGGTCCTTTATCTCTCCATGTATAGCCTTATTTTTGGATGTTCTGAAGCTTCTTATGTTACTTTGTTACTTTCTGGTCTAAATTTGGAAATTTATACAAAGGCTGCAAAATTTTGTGCTGCACTCTGTAAGATTAGACAAGATATGTTTATGTTGGATATTACAGATTTGTTGATTATTATAATTCAGTTGGTTGTTATGGACTAGTGGATATTTCATGTTAATTTTAATTTATGTTAATTTCAAGTTATATTAGACATGTATATGTTGCTGCTGCTGTTTTGTTTTTGTTTGTTTGTTTGTTTTGGGGTTGGTTGGTGTCTGGTCATGTACCGAAATAAAGTAACTACTACTGTTTACTTGCATTGTATTTCTGTGACTGCCTTTTCACTTTCACTTCTTACTTTTGCTCATAAATTATGTTAAACATACCTTGTTGACAGATCTCTTTAATTTCTGAAACCAAGGTCTCTAACATTAGATAGGTGACATCAGAGAAAAATGGGAGGTATAAGCAGTGAAGCCAGACTGACAAAAATTGTTGAGTGAGTGTACAGAGGGAGTTGGAGATACTTTATAGGTCATGTGGAGGAATGGACAACTTCTGGCAATGTCTGTGTGTGCGTGTGTGTGCGGGGGGAGTTTGATGTACTCATGGCAATACAACTATCTCCCTTCAAGAGCTGAGCAAGCAGTACCTATCATATTTGTTTCAGGAGAGTGAAGGAGGCAAAGCTGGACACTTTGTCATCTGACATTTTTACATCTCTGGCTATGAGAGGACTTTGCTGCAGCTTTCTCTTTGTTCTGGCTTCTGCTGTCTCCTTGCAAGTTAACTTTGATGGGTAACACCTGCTGGAGAGAGGCCATGAGTGACAGGTGTGGCTGGCTCTCCTCAGCAGAGGCCATATGGCCACTGGGTGAAGGGCGAACTACCACCGAAGAGTGCCCAAACGGGGTGAGGGGGTTATTTAGAAGGCCGCTGGGGGAGTGGGAACCTCCGTAAATACACCCCCCCGCTGCTTCCAGGAACTCTCCCAAGGGGAGTAAAAGGTTAAAAAACAATTAAAAAAAATTGGTCCATGAACCCCCAAACTTTGGGAGATGTTTGGTTTGGGTCCAGACTGAACTGGGGGAGAGATTGGCTGGTTTGGGGGTTGAACCGTCATACCCCCGAACTGCAAACTGTGAACCCCTGAACCTATTTGCACATCCCTAGTTGGAGTTGCCCAGGCTTTTGGTGTTGGGTGACTTCAATGTTCACTTCAGGGCTGGCTTGTCTGGTGCGGCTCAGGAGTTCATAGCAGCCATGACAACGATGGGTCTATCCCAGTTCACAGGGCACACAAACACACTGCTGGTAACACTCTTGATTTGGTCTTTTGCTCAGATCAGGGTGATGGTCCGTGGGTGGAGACTCCTAGAGTGTCTCCATTGTCATGGACAGACCACCATTTGGTTAATCATGTAAACATTTGCCTAGCTTTGCGAATGATTGTTGATTTACAGGACACAGGATCCTCTATTGCTGTGAGAGGCTGTATATTAGTGAAAGTCAAGGGAATGAAGAATATAAGGGTTAGACTTCATTTTTAGCATATTTACATGTTATGTTCAACACTCATACAATGATTGTGTAGCGTACACAGCTACAGATCTGTACACAAGGACAGTTATTAACGTGATAGGTTGAACACAGGTGAAGCAGTGCACTTCCTATCTGTACCTTGCATTTCAGAGGGGCTACACCCAGGACCACTTTTAAAAATGAATGCAGGTACAGTAATTTGTGACCACAACCAGTGTTTCCTCTAAGGTGTGCGCATGTGCACACACTCACGTTTTTTAAAAATGTCCACTCAGTTAATTTTAGATCCCACTCAGGTTGAATCACGAAAGCGTCACTCTGAATGCATGTGCACACACACTGCCTTGATGCTGCTGCCCAGAAGAAAACTCATTCCGCACAGAGATGAAAAAAATTAGAAGGAACACTGGCCACAATCCACCTCTTCAGGGGTGCAGGACCTATTAGGATGGTCTGCCCAAGAAGTCTATTGGATTGTATGGGATTCCAAGAGGCCATGGAGGGTTTTGGAGTTGGTTCTGCCGGTGATTCTATTGATGCCCTGTTGGAGACCTGGAATCGGGAGCTTACCAGGGCAGTAGACGCTATCACCCCTAAGTGTCATCTCCATTCTGCTTTAAAACTGGCTCCAAGGAATACTGAACAGCTATGGGAGCTGAAGGAGCAAAGGAGAAGCCTAGAGTGTAAGTGGAGGAAGACTCAACTTGAATCCTATAAGACACGACATAAAGCCCATCTGAAGGCTTATTCTGTGATAATACATGCAGATAAGAATAGCAATAGTAATAGCACCTACATTTATATACCGCTCTATAGCCGAAGCTCTCTAAGCGGTTTAAAATGATTTTAGCATATTGCCCCTAACATTCTGGGTACTCATTTTACCGACCTTGGAAGGATGGAAGGCTGAGTCAACCTTGAGCCCCTGGTCAGGATCGAACTTGTAACCTTCTGGTTACAGGGCGGCAGTTTTACCACTGCGCCACCAGGGGCTCTTCTGTGTTTCTGTTCTACATGTATTGTGTCTGCAAGTTCACATCCAGCAGAGTTGTTCAGAGTTGTGAGGGGAATGATTCCAGTTCCCTCCTCTCTGAACTTTGATTTGGGTTTTTCATCATCCCACTGTGATGCTTTAAAAAACTTTTTTGTGGATAAAATCTCTCACATTTGAGCCGACTTAGACTCCATGGTTATGGCAGGGTCAATTGCAGAGGTGTCCAGTAACTCCTCTGGTTCAATTAGAATGGATCAGTTTCAATTTGTGACTCCTGAGAATGTGGACAAACTCTTTGGAGGCACTTGGCCTAGCACTTGTCTTTTGGATCCATGCCCAACATGGCTTATAACATCTAGCAGGGAGTCTGTTAGTGATGGCCTAGTTAACATCATAAATGCTGATCTCAGAACTGTGGTGCACTCTGGTAACCTCTAGGCTTCACTACTTCAATGTACTCTATGTGGGACTGCCTTTGTATGTAGTTCAGAAACTTCATTTGGTCCAAAATGCAGCAGCTAGATAGGTCTCCAGGGTTTCTTGGAGAGACCATATTATGCCAGTTTTAAAACAACTGCATTGGCTGCCAATTGGTTTCCATGCAAAATACAAGTGCTGGTAATTACCTTTAAAGCCCTAAATGGCTTAGGACTGGGTTACTAGGGAGAGTTCATTCTTCAGTATGATCCCCACCGCACATTATGATCATCGAGAGAAGTCCATCTCCGGATGCCACCAGCTCGTCTGGCAGTGACCCGGGGGTGAGCTGTCACTCCTGGGCTGTGGAATGTACTCCCTATATATATTTGTGGCTTGGCATCTGTATTAGCCTTTAAAATAGTCCTTAAAATGCATTTTAAAGCCTGGCTTTTAGTAATCTTTTAAATTGTTTTAAATCATTGTGGATTTAATAGTTTGTTTTAATGTGTTTTTATTGTATTTATTATGAACCATCTAGAGCGTTGGAGTCATGCAGTATAGAATAGAATAGAATAGAATAGAATAGAATAGAATAGAATAGAATAGAATAGAATAGAATAGAATACTACTATTGACCCTCAGTGTTGAGGATATTTAGCACTAATATTTTTGACAGAACCCTACTTTTCTTTACTTAAAATCCAGATGCATAATTTAAATATTGTAATTTTAGATGAAGCACAGATTCAATGATTTAAAGAGAAAATCAGTTTCCCATTTCATGTTCCATTTCTTTATTGCTTGCTTATCTTAACATTGGCGGAAAATAATGCAAAATAGAATAAGAGTTCCAGTTCACCATGATAATTAAAGGGACAATTGCAAAAGGCTTTATCAGCAGATCAGTTGATAGACTGGAGTCCAGGTTGCCTACGTATTTCCTCTTTCAGTATTTAAAAGACCAAGCAGTGAGCTGAACTACAAAAAATGGCTTTTGTAAAATGTGAGCCAGGAATCTAAAGATCTAGGTGCCATTATTCCTATTAAACACCTTGGAATTTCGGAAGCTAATGCCCCAGAGTCCATAGAGTTCACAGTATTCTGTCACCATGTCAATATATTTTGTAGAATTCCTAGAGCAAGTGTGTTTGGGTACAGAAGAAACAAACACTAGGAGCTTATAATAGTACCATTTGGGAAGCAGATAGATTGTTGGTTCCAGATAGAGTTAGTTCCAGCCTAAGGCTGCAATCCTATTCAGGCTTACTTACAAGTGAGCCCCAATGAATTTAATAGGATTTATTACAAGAAAATATGCATAGGTTTTTGTTGCATAGCTACAATCCTAATTTCACTTAGGAGGGAACAAGTCCCAATGAGCTCAGTGAGACTTACTTCAGACCAAACACATAATGAATCCCTTCTTTGCTGAGAAGGGGCCTAGGATCAGCAGCAGCTTATGTCAGACTCATTTCTCCCACCTTCATTTTCAGCTGTCTTTCCATGAATGTGTCTGTCTCAAGACATTTACTCCCCCGTCCATAGCAACAGAGTCTTGTATCAGGTCAGACCATTGGTCCATCCAGCTCAGTATTTCTCTACGCTGATTGGCAACAGCTCTCCAAGGTTTCAAGAAGGAGTCCTTCCCAGCCCTACCTTAAAATGCCAAGGACTGAACCTGGGACCTTCTGCATTCAAGCAGAAGATGTTCTACCACTGAGCTATGGGCCCCATCCCCTAAGGAGATGGTGGCGTGCCTCCTGCTGTGACACATCTGTCACATGCTGTCACAACAAGGTGGCGTGCCTTGTGCTGTGACACATCTCCCTCTTATATATAATTTTTGCCCATAAGCACAAATTTGAACATCCTCGCAACTTCACACAGTTATGCAATGGTCTTGCACTAGCACAATTTTGTTCATTGTGCAAACCAGTGGTGTCCAGTCAAGGTGGAGCGGTGGGGCAGAAAATGAGCCACAGCTGCAGCTCCTTTGCCCACTTCTTGCCGCCTTCTCACCCTACCCAGCTTCCTCTTTCCCTTCTCACCCCTTGCCCAGGGGTGTAGCTATAACTGAGCAGATGGGTTCAAAGAACGCAGCCCCCCAGCTCCTGAGGGCCCCCCAGTTCCACCCCTCCCTATTTTCTTCATTATCTCTCTCACTCTGAGGGGCTGCCAAGGAGAGAGATGAACACGGGCCCCATCTCCCCTAGCTTGCCCTATTGTGGTGTTAATGCCAGGCATGTGGGCTGCTCATGCGCCAGGTTGGAGAACCCAGGGAATGAGCAGCCCACATGCCTGGGGTTAACCCCTACCATGGTGGGGCAAGGAGAAGAGGGCAAACAAGCTGCACTTGTGCTTGTTTTCCACCCCTGTCCTCCACTCTACACCAACTGGCAACCACTGATGCAAGCACAGTAGTAGTCTGGATGTTGGCCACTATCTCCAGTTTGTAAATATAGAGAAACATGCATCAGTTTCCACACTTATTTAAAATATCTAAATAGTTTCCATTTTTTGTGATTTTAAACCCCCACACACCAACAACCCCTGCCCAACCTTCATTTTTATCCCAGGCTTCTACTAATGCTAGGATAGCCATTTTTAGCTGTAACTACTGTGACTGATGAGCAAAACCTGACTTTCTAGAGATTCTCAGGGAGATGACATAATGGAAATTCCAAAGCCCTGGCAGCCCCGAATAAGGAGATTACCCATCTCCCCTGTGCACCAGCTGTGCTGTCTGACTACAGCAAAGGTTTTGGATAAAATATTAATGATCTCAATAGATTGCCAGGACCTAGCTACTCTTCAAAAGATCTCCCTGCCCCCATAGTGCAAGATGTGAAATTTATGAATTGGGCGTTTCTAGGTAGTCTTTGGAATAATTGGGGAGGGGAGGCCAGTAGGGGAGATGAGCATTTATAGACCAAATGATTGGCACATTTAAAAATAGACGGAGCAAAGTGCTGTGTGAGAGAATCTTGCTTTCACAAGAAGGTGGGTACGGCAATGGGAGCTTTTTGACCTTGGGAAGGTGTGAAGCTTTAGCATATGTGAGCAATGCTAGCTCTTTCTTATTGATTTTCTCTATATTCTGCTATTTCTTTGAAAGGCTAGGACAGTTCATGGGCCTATTGTGCTTTTTGATGTTATACTTAAGAGTATGGAAGCACTGCAGTGTGGTGCCTTCTCCTAGCTGCACAATTATGTTTGAAGTCCACAGTTCTGTAGGAGGCATCATCCATGCGGCAGCTCCTTCCAACACCACACCAGGTTGCTTCAGTTTCTTTGGGAATTAGGCTTGAATGGGACACTGCCATGATATAGAATCCTCACACATGTTTCTTGGGTATTGGAGGGAGCCTCACTGGGCTCCTGCCTGGGTGCCCAGCCCCCACCCCCACCGACTAGAATTTGCTTCAGCTATGCCACAGCACCATGCGCCCACTCAGGGGTGTAGCTAGGGGAGAGAGGGCCCGTGTTCACCCCTCTCCCCAGCAGCCCCTCAGAGTGAGGGAGATAATAAGAATACAAGGAGAGGTGGAGCTGGGGGCCCCCTCAGGAGCTGGGTGGGGGGCCTGGGTTCTTTGAACCCATCCGCTCAGTTGTAGCTACCTCCACTGATGCCTGGGGCAGCTCTTTAATGAAGCACAGTGAATCGGTCACTTCAGGTGTCCGATTATTGGGATGCCAGCCAGGCAGCAAGATGCCCTCACCATCACCAGAGCAGCTCTTTGGGACGGATCTGATTCTTGCAGACATTGGGAGGAGTGCTGCTCCTCACATTCTTTACAAAGGACGAGTGTGAGGAGAAAAGAGGAAGCTGCTGGCACCCTGCCCTGCTCCCCATAACTTTCAATGCTGGCAAGGGCTGGTTTTGAAAGCGGGCTGGCCTCCACCTGCATTTCACTTCAGGTGTTGCGTTACCTTGGGATGCGGACTGATGCTAAATATTATTTTGCATTTATTTATCACAAACAGTCTGCAGAGTTTGGCTACACACCATAGCAGTTCAACAGGAGCAAGAGAAGCGGGTGTGGCTTGACAAACTGAAAGGCAAAGGAAAGCTGACCTTTCAAGCACAGGAGAATGGATAGTCTGCAGGCCCAACGACAAGTGAGCTGAATCACATCAGTAGCCCTGGTGTGCTCACCTTTCTCTTGTGTTGCAGGCACAGGGGCTGTACTCAGGTTGAGATCATGGCAGCAGGTAGGGGTTTTAAAATTCAACCCCTTGCTGTGCTCCCAAGGCCTTCTGGTGTGTGCTGTCTGCCCTAGTGGGTGAAATAACATTGAGCCAAATGAAAGCTTATTTTCCAGGGCAAATAGCACTCACGTAGAGGGGCAAATCTGCATGGAACTGAGGACAGGGTTATACTGTCAGTCACCCTCTTAGGGGTCACACTCATCAAAGGCTGCATGGCTTGAGGGAATAAAACCCTTGAAGTAACCCTGACTTTCCAGGGTTGGCAAAGTGGAGGAGGAAACAGGATTACCCTGATTCCTACTCTGAGCCAGGGTGTGTTCTCCACCAAGGAATGACATATCCAACCTGACTTCCAGCCTAAGTTAGGCCCACACTGCAGGGGGGTGGAATTTCCCATCAGTCCAGTTTTTCAATTTTTTACCAGTTTGAATAATAGTTGTGGCCCTTTTATCCAATATGTGTGTCCTGTGTTTTATTGGCCTTGTAGCTTCAGATGTGAGAGCAATGGACACTTTAATTCTTTGCACAGTCTTGCAATTAATTAAGGTAAATCAGAAACAATCACTTAGCAATCTACCTCTGGACTTAACAAGTTAAAAAAATACATGAAATGCTACACCCCAAAACTAACATTTCAATAATTTCACACACTTGCATTCCTCTTGATCTATCTGGAATGCAGAAGTGTTTATAAAATGCAAGTTGTGCAGCAAACAAGGAAGGACATGGGCACAAATAACACAATGTCTTTTAAGGGGAAAAGCTATTTTTCACGTCTTGTCTCAGAAGCTCCTGGAAGCAGGTTTTCTAGTGCTTGTTCTATAGCACCCTCACCTGTGCCAAAAGGGAAACAGCATATTCAAGGCTTCAGTTTCAGTCGCAAGGTTTTTGTATCTGTTCATAAATACAGTATTTTAAAACTTCACCATAGAAGAGAATGCTCAGTCTTTCAAGACCTCAGCCACTGTTGCTGCCTAACACACAAATGAGAGCTTCAAAGTGTGAGGTTGCAAAGAAAGACTGCATGCCTTTAAAAACCAGCATGTTGCACTCTAGCAAAAAGTCACTTATAAAATGGGGAGGGGGTGCCCAACAGCCTCAAGCTGGGGAAAGTGTTTTGCCTCACCCCATGCTGAGAAGCTGTGAGGCTGGGCACTTTTGTCTCCACTATTAGTGAGGCTCCACTATTAATGTGAGGCTCCACTATTAGTGGAGCTGAGAGGGGGTGGGACTTCATTGACTTTTGGTCCTCCAGCCCTCCTCCCAGCTCAGTTGTTTGCATTAAGGATTCCCCTTCCCTTCCATCCAGGCCACAGAATGGGCTTGCTTGTTGGCCTTTGGGGGGCTGAGCTGATCTGGCTCTCCAGCTGATTGACCTATGTTTGGATGGAGTTTTGCCTACTCCTTTTAGGTCACAACCTGACAGGCACGGGACGGGCTGGACATAGGAGTAGTGGGGTTTGTATTGGTGAGCACCCTTGGGCAGATTTAAAGAGTGGAGTGGCTGATCGGTCCTTGGAGGATTTGCAGCTCGGGGGCTAATATTTTCCCAGCTCCACCTGCTTCAGGGCTCACACTCATCAAAGGCTGCATCGCTTGAGGGGATAAAACCCTTGAAGTAATCCTGACGTTCCAGGGTTGGCAAAGTGGAGGAGGAAACAGGATTACCCTGAATCCTGCTCTGAGCCAGGGTGTGTTCTCCAGCAAGGAATGACATATGCGACCTGACTTCCAGCCTAAGTTAGGCCCGCACTGCAGGGGGGTGGAATTTCCCATAAGACCAGTTTTTCAATTTTTTACCAGTTTGAATAATAGTTGTGGCCCTTTTATCCCATATGTGTGTCCTGTGTTTTATTGGCCTTGTAGCTTCAGATGTGAGAGCAATGGACACTTTAATTCTTTGCACAGTCTCACAATTATTAAAAAAAATATTTTTGGTTGCTGTATGTTTTCCTCAAAAGTACTTATTGGCTCATTTTCTATAAAGCCCCCCCCCACACCTAGAATTTATTCAACTGCTTCAACTTACATAAATTACAAATACAAATTCAATGAATATTTATATACTGCTTTTCAACAAAAGTCCCCAAAGCAGTTTACATAGATATAAATAAATAAAATGTCTCCCTCACCCCCAAAGGGCTCACAATCTAAAAAAGAAATATAAGATAGAAACTAGCAACAGCCTCTGGAGGGATGCTGTGCTAGGGATGGAGAGGGCCAGTTGCTCTTCCCCTGCTAAATAAAGAGAATCACCACTTTTAAAAGGTGCCTCATTGCCCTTTCATTAGGGGTAACTGATAAGGCCTGAGCTGGCCTTAAAGGTGGATAAATCAGGTGGTTGCTCAAGGTGCATCTCTGAAAGGGACACGACGCTGAGCTTGGTGGCTTGCTTGCTGTTTGAGTGTTCTGTCTACAACAAAGCTGGAGAAGGTCTGGGTGCCTCGTAGAACTGGAGCGCGCACACACACACACACACACACACACACACACCTATGTGCCACAATAGAACATCATCCTAAATTTTTTTTTTAAGGTTTTGTAAATTGTGGATGATGCAAGTCATTTAATGGTACTAGAGAAAGACATGCTGTTCTGGTAGCTCCAGGTCTTAACACTCACATCAGTTTCGGAGGATGAAAAAAACTGAAGGAAGCCCAGGTGGGTGCACAGCTGGGGGAGTCAGTCATGTGACTTGCCTCTGCGCCCGCCTCCCAGGCAGAGGGCCCCCAGACAACTGTCTCCCCTTGCCCTGTTATCGTTATGCCCCTGGTGCAAGGAGAAGTGGTGTTGAAGCCTGGCCTAATTGGGAGAATAACCTCGAGGGGTGGATTAAAGAGCAGTGAAAAAGGATTGCCAGTCTCTACTGTGAAAATCCACTTAGAAGCAAAATTAATGGCAGAACAAATGGGAATAACTGACTTTAAAGTTTGTCTGTGTTGGTGCTATAGATTCACGAGGTGAAAGAATTTATCTGTGTGCAATAAAACAACAATGGGATAGCAGCTGCCAAAGGACTTGCAGTGGGGGGTGGGGGGCAGAATCAGCGTTTTAAAAGGTTGTTGCAAATGCTATTGAGTGGAGAAAATTTGTGCAATCACAAATAATAAATATGGATGAAGTGCTACTGATGTTTGACTGTCCCCCAAATAGGACTGTGAATGAAAACGGAGAAAAAACAGTTTCCATAGTGACTACCGGAAATGAGAAGACATCTTTCACGTGCATATTAGCCTGCACCGCAAATGGACACAAACTGAAATCAATGCTAATTTTTAAATGGAAATCTATTCCGAGAGGCGATTTTCCTTCGGATGTTGTTGTTCATGCTAATGAGAAAGGGTGGATGTGCGAAGACATAATGTTTAAATGGCTTAATGAAATTTGGCGGAAAAGAAAAGGAACCTTTTTTTCAACCACGTGGCATTTCAATTATGGACTCGATGTGTGCACACTTACTGGATTCAGTTAAAAATGAATGCAAAAAGGTATCAGCCATGCTAGCTGTGATTCCTGGTGGTTTGATCAAAATCTTGCAGTCCTTAGACTTATCCGTGAACAAGGCATTTAAATGTGAAATGCGAAAGCGTTGGGGAAACTGGACCAAGAAAGGCCTGCATACATTCACAAAGGGCGGAGAAATGCGCAAAGCAACCTATGGCAAGGTTGCAAAATGGGTTTCAGAAGTATGGAAAGCTGTTAAAACCTTTTCAGTGATTTATGGTTTCACAGAAGCTGGAATTATACAGGTGAAACTCGGAAAAATAGAATATTGTGCAAAAGTCCATTAATTTCAGTAATGCAAATTAAAAGGTGAAACTGATATATGAGACAGACGCATTACATGCAAAGCGAGATAAGTCAAGCCTTAATTTGTTATAATTGTGATGATCATGGCGTACAGCTCATGAAAACCCCAAATCCACAATCCCAGAAAATTAGAATATCACATGGAACCAAGAAGACAAGGATTGTAGAATAGAACAATATCGGACCTCTGAAAAGTATACAGTGTACTGTGCTTGATTGGCCAGCAAACTTGCCTGACCTGACCCCATAGAGAATCTATGGGGCATTGCCGAGAGAAGGATGAGAGACATGAGACCAAAAAGTGCAGAATTGCTGAAGGCCGCTAATGAAGCATCCTGGTCTTCCATAATACTTCATCAGTGCCACAGGCTGATAGCATCCATGCCACGTCGCATTGAGGCAGTAATTGCTGCAAAAGGGGCCCAAACCAAATACTGAATACATATGCATGCTTATACTTTTCAGAGGTCCGATATTGTTCTATTCTTCAATCCTTGTCTTCTTGGTTCCATGTAATATTCTAATTTTCTGGGATTGTGGATTTGGGGTTTTCATGAGCTGTACGCCATGATCATCACAATTATAACAAATTAAGGCTTGACTTATCTCGCTTTGCATGTAATGCGTCTGTCTCATATATCAGTTTCACCTTTTAATTTGCATTACTGAAATTAATGGACTTTTGCACAATATTCTATTTTTCCGAGTTTCACCTGTACAATCTGAAAATGCTGAAAGCAATGCAACTAACATTTCACAAGAGGATGAAAATGATGAGGATGCAGACAATCCTGAAAATTTAGATGAGACCTTGTTAAACCTTTTTATCCAGGGAGTGATAATTCGGACTTCAAAGGTTTCCTTTTGAAGTGCAATTAAAGTTTATAATTTTTAGAATGTGATGTGCAAAAAAAGCAACCAATGTTTCATTTGAAGTGCAATTTGAAGTTTAGAATGTGATGTGCTTAAAAATAAATAAAATAAGGTTTCCTATGAAGTGTAATGGGAAATTACTTCTGCAATGTGATGTGTTAAAATTAAAAAAAAAATTATGTCAAGCATTTATGTCTTAATTTCCTTTCATTGTTTTCATTCTTTTTCATTGTGTTAAGACTGACAAGGAGGATATGGGTTACCAGTGATTTAAGTTGCAATGCTTAGCTGTAGTAAAATTAAGAATTCACATAACTGAAAAAATAATGCATGATGTCCCACTCTAACAGCTGCATTTATGCTGATGTGGTGTTTCTGCTGGCTTTCTGCAGTTTTTCAGCCTTTCTCCCTTACTGTGGCATTCAAATGTGCCAACTGAACTTGGCACATCCCTGGCAAAGAGGCACCTTTTGACGTGGCGATTCTCTTTATTTAGCAGGGGGAGAGTAACTGGCCCTATCCACCCCAGCACAGTACCTCCAGTGACTGTTGCTGGTGTCTATCTTGTGTTTCTTTTAGATTGTGAGCCCTTTGGGGACAGGGATCCATCTTATTTATTTGTTGTTTCTCTGTGTAAACTACCCTGAGCCATTGTTGGAAGGGTGGTATAGAAATTGAATTATTATTATTATTATTATTATTTTATTTTATTTATTTATTTACACAGTCAGACAGGTGTTATTGACTGGTTTGTTTTATCCAGACATTGAGTCCTTCCCAAGGACCTGGGATGGATGAATTTTATTGTCAATGTTGTTGCTGTTGTTATAGATATCGTCGCAGAATATAGGCTTTTTTTTGTAATTGGCTGATGGTGATTTCTGTGGCCCCTATGGTGTTGAGGTGCTCTTCAAGGTCTTTTGGAACTGCACCCAGGGTATTTTGCACCCAGGGTCTTTTGGAACTGCACCCAGGGCAATATTATTATTATTATTATTTAATAAAATATGCTGATGCAGAGTTTCTAAACAAAATTACAGTACATAGATTAGAACTCAACCTATTAATAAAAAATAAGAGAGACAGGTGAATTGCATATAAATTTAAAAAACACCCTCAAGGCTCACACAGTACTTACTGGAAGGCTCTTTCTTCAAGGAGCCCAGAGCGGTGTACATGGTTATGCTTATTCTCACAAAACCCTGTTAGGCTGTCTCTCAGGCAGCCTGGGAGAGAAGAGACTGGCACATTTTAGGGCTGAATAGGAATAGAACTGTCCATTCCTAGTCCAACACTTTAACCCCGGGCTGAAGAACTTCAGCTTTCCTGCAGATGTTGGGCTACAACTTGTAATCCAACATCCTCAAGAGAGCTACTTCTCCCATCATCCCTTACTATTGGCCACTGTGGCTTGGGATGATGGAAGTTGTAGTCCAAAAACAGCTGAAGGGCCAAAGTTGTGCAGCCCTGCTTTAACCACACCACCATGTGAAAAAAAATAATGAAAAGGAGAATGAGTAAATTAATAAACCTCCTCACTTAAAATGCTGCTTGGGACTTCATTCTGTGCTTCCTCCCCCCTCCACACTGGCTGTGAGCTGCTCCTTCGTTGGTCTGGAGGCTGTTGGGGTGGGGCTGAGCCAAGCGGCACCTCCAAACACACCTGGGGACAGGGGCTAAGTAGCTTGTAAACACACATGTTTGGGGGGTCCCTTGGTGCATGCAAACAGATGCGCATCTGCAGATATGCCATCTGACGAACTGAATATAAACATATGTTTTATCTGATTGTTTTCCTCAGGGGTCACATTTCACCTGTTTTACGATAATAGGTTGAATGCTCTTAAATCTGATATGCTAGTGGCAAGAAAAAGTTATGAGGAACATAGGAAACTGCCATATACTGAGTCAGACCATTGGTCTATCTAGCTCAGTATTGTCCTCACAGACTGGCAGTGGCTTCTCCAAGGTTGCAGGCAGGAATCTCTCTCAGCCTTATCTTGGAGATGCTGCCAGGGAGGGAACTTGGAACCTTCTGCTCTTCCCAGAGTGGCTCCATTCCCTGAGGGGAATATCTTGCAGTGCTCACACATCAACTCTACCATTCATATGCAACCAGGGTGGACCCTGCTTAGCTATGGGGACAAGTTGTGCTTGCTACCACAAGACCAGCTCTCCTCTCCATTAGGAAAGGGAAAGGACTTCTTACAAGAAATTTAGATAGTAACTGACCCCAGCCACGGCTTTTCTTGCTGAGAGCTACCTAGGCATTCAGAAGAATCAACATTTTCTTTTTCTATTTACTTTTAACAAGCAGCTCCTAGGATGTAATGGACCCAATCTCTGTGAACTGACAGGAGCAATGGACTTCTTTTGTGGGCATTCTTTGTTTCTTTCACACTATAATACAGACCCCAGACTTCCCCCAGACTTCAAAGGGAGCTCAATGCAAATGTATCAACTGCATGCTGCAGGCCTGTTTAAGATATTCATACCCCTCTCCTTCAGTGCACTACTGCTCAGGGCAGCTTACAACATTAATAAAATAGATACAATATAGAATAAAAAATAATGTTAAAAAGTTAAAAGTCCAGGCTAAAGCCACAATTAAAATAACAAATTTTAAAACTGAAATTAATAGTTACCAGCCACTTTTGTTTATGCATCACCAACTTTCACTGAAACACTCCATTGATATTATTATTTATACCTCATCATCTGTGACCGCGGTGCTTCAGTTTCTGTTACACAAACAAAAAGGCTGGTTCTATCCCCGCAGAGTGTGGTAGCTGCACTGAACTATTTGGAGTAAATGTGTTGATGAGACTGGAGTGATGGTACAATAAGGACCTGAATTATTACTAGTTGTTTCTGTCTACAAATATTTCCTGTGTCTGGGTTTTTATTGTAGTGTCACTCTCAGTCCTGAGACATTCTTGCACAACTGAAAGCTGTGGCCCATCACTGTACAATAGATTTTTACCACATATGATAAAGGTTAGACAATTATAGGCCTGTCTCCAATCTCCCGTGGTTGGCCAAGGTGATTGAGAGGGTGGTGGCCTCTCAACTCCAGGTAGTCTTGGATGAAACATATTCTCTAGACCCATTTAAAAAAGCTTATTGGGGGAGACTGCTTTGGTTGGCCTGATGGATGATCTCCAAAGCGGAATTGACAGAGGGAGTGTGACTCTGTTGGTCCTTTTGGATCTCTCAGTGGCTTTTGATACCATTGACCATTGCATCCTTCTGGATCCCCTGTGGAGACTGGGTATAGGGGGCACTGCTTTGCAGTGGTTCTGCCCATACCTCTCGGGCAGATTTCAGAATGGGTTACTTGGAGACTGCTGCTCTACAAAGCAAGAGCTTTGTAGAGCAGGGCTCCATTTTGTCTCCAATGTTTTTTAATATCTACATGAAACTGCTGGAAAAGATCATCAGGGGATTTGGGGCATGATGTTATTAGTATGCTGATGACACCCAAATCTACTTCTTCAGGTCAGCTTCATCAGGCTATAGCATAACTTCCCTAAATGCCTGCCTTGAGGCAGTAATGGGCTGGATGGGGTATAACAAACTGAGACTGAATCCAAGCCAGATGGAAGTGCTCACTGTAGGAAGCTGCAGTTCAGGAAATGGGATAGATTTGCCTTTCTGGATGGGGTTACACTTCTCCAGAAGGAACAGGTTCGCAGTCTGGGAGTACTTCTGGACCCAACTCTCTCTCCCTCTGATATCTCAGGTGGAGGCGTTGGCCAGGAGTGCTTTTTATCAGCATCAACTGGTTCACCAATTGCGCCCTTTCCTTGAAGTGAGTGACCTTAAGACAGTAGTGCATATGCTGGTCACCTCCAGGCTTGACTACTGCAATGCACTCTAGATGGGGCTGCCTTTGAACATAGTCTGGAAGTTGCAATTGGTGCAGAATGCTTCTGCCAGATTGGTCTCTGAGATGTCCTGAAGAGACCATATTATTCCGGTTCTAAAAGATCT
Organism: Hemicordylus capensis; assembly: GCF_027244095.1. NCBI lineage: Eukaryota > Metazoa > Chordata > Lepidosauria > Squamata > Cordylidae > Hemicordylus > Hemicordylus capensis. The sequence goes on from NC_069658.1 coordinate 412,231,816, forward strand.
ACACCGGCTACCAATAGGTTTCCGGGCAGAATATTACCCATAAAGCCCTTAATGGCTTGGGCCCACAGTATTTAAGAGAATGCCTTCTTCAGTATGAACCCTGCCACCTATTAAGATCTTCAGGGTCAGTTCATCTGAGGGTGCCACCAGCTCGTTCGGTGGTGACCCAAAAGTGTGCCTTCTCTGTCATTACCCCAGGACTGTGGAATGCACTTCCTGCTGAGATTAGAGCTGCTCCATCCCTGTTGGCTTTTAGGAAACAACTAAAGACACATCTCTTCACATTCTAATCTGATTTTTGTATGTTTTAACTGTTAAATTCTTCCTTTGTTTTATGCTGTAAACCACCTAGATACTTTGGTAGTGGGCGGTATACAAATGTATAAAATAAATAAAAATAAGTATGTTTCACCAGCCAAATATCTCATTTAAAAATGCCCTCCTCCGATTAAAATTGGTATTTCCCAAATTGTGGCAAACACTAATTTTTTAATGCATTGCCTTGATTTGATAGTTAATTCCAAATTCTATCAATATGTGATGATCAAAAGGTGGGGTACAAAATATCTCCTCTGTGAGGAGTCCCGAGTAGGCTGCCACCACCCACTTTTTAATATGAGCAGATTCACTTTCCCAGGGAATATTCTGGGAGAGTAAAATGGAAAACCCTCCCTACAGAAAGGCTTGAGCAGTCTTAGGCCTTCAGGAGCATGTGACTAGGGCAGGACTCAATGAGGTATGGAAGCAAATGAAAAGAAAGACCCCCAAAGCTTTGTTTTGTCCTGACTGTAACATGTACATGCCAAAAGAGAATAAGAGGGGTGAGCTAGGGAGCAAAGGTCTTGGTAAACAGTTTCTGGCAAACAGTTTCTGCTCCATCAGTGGAAGAATGCAAGGGAAATGAAAAATGTGTTTACGTTTAGTTAAGCATCCTCTATGAGCTATATGACTTGGATTCTTGACCAGTGGAAAATTCCATTTGTAAAAGCATGCGCAGGATTGTACTAAACTGCTGACAATACTGTTTCAAAGTGTATAAAAGGGCTGTAGTCTGTGTACTATCTTTGTCATTGAGCCTTGCATTCTGCTTCAAGACGCACCTAAGCACTTGTGCTTAGAAAGCCCGTGGGGGCAGCTTGTAACTCTGTGGTCCTTCTCAGATGAAAAGCTTTTAATGAAAGCCTGTCAAAAGTACCCAAAACAGAGTGTGAAGCTCTTTTCTTCCACAAAGAAGTGACATGCTTTAACAACAACAAACAACAACAACAACAAGGTTTTATTAATAACTGGATGATAAAGAAAACTATAGAGGCAACTTACTTCCAGGTAGGGAACTCCAGTTGATTCCCAGCCCAAGGCCGTTAGACTCCTTTTGTCCTACTATAGCTGCTGATCCGTCCTCACTCAGAGGCCTCCAGGGAAGAACCGAAAACCCTGCCCCTCACTCGGGATTGGGCCACAGGGATTTGATTCTCCCGGGCTTTCTTGCTTAACTGGAGAGGCCCAGCTTCCAATCAGTTACTCAAATTGAGGCCTAGTCTCCCTCAAGCCTATCATTACACATTATAAAAAATATGTAACACAAAATTGATGTTGCAATATGTTCTTACAGTAGGACAATTTGCATGATACAGCTCCTGGCACATGTGATTATGGAAGGGATGTGTTGAGTGCACCTGTCTGGATATCCTCTGCAGATATCCCAACCATCTCCCTGTCCATTTTAGTGTCACTTTCTGATTTGGACAGGGCTGGTCATCCAAATGGCCTATACATACACTCTCTCTCTCTCTCTCCTTACCCCGCAAGTACTTCTCAGCCAGGACTACTTGTGCCTTGTTAGAAATAGCTCTTTTGTAGAGCATTTATAACCAAAAAGAGCTTTTGAAAAGTTATTTGGAGCCTTAAAAAAAAAAATAAGGTAAATATGGTTAGGGTCCGAGTGACATAGCAATAGCACTTACATTTATATACCGCTCTATAGCCGGAGCTCTCTAAGCGGTTTACAATGATTTAGCATATTGCCCCAACATTCTGGGTACTCATTTTACCGACCTCGGAAGGATGGAAGGCTGAGTCAACCTTGAGCCCCTGGTCAGGATCAAACTTGTAACCTTCTGGTTACAGGGCGGCAGTTTTACCACTGCGCCACCAGGGGCTCTCCACTCTCACCAGGGGCAAGAGACATGTTAGTCTCTTGAAATGTAGATAATGTTACACTGCCAGGAGGCATTCCTTAATAGCACAGCTAAGGCAGGGCAGAAACAGATTAAACTAAACTAAATTGCCCTGCAAAGGACAGCAGGCATCATTTCAAAACCAGCATAAGAAATAATAGCATCGTAAATGGATGGTAAACTGACGGTAGTTGTGATTTACAGTTCTCTAAATTATGGAGGAAGAGGAAGCAGTAAGGTCACCATGGTCTGATCAGAAGTGGAGAAATGATTTTCAGGGCCCTTTTGACTAAATGTTGAACACATGAAAGCAAAAATTAATGACAGGGTTACAGGTAAATACATTCTGTCAAATAAAGCATCACTTCCAGACCATACGGTAAGAGAGCCATACGTCCACTTGGCCTCCTTCTCCTCCTGTCCTGTCCTGCATTTTGCTGGGGGCTGTTGAAGGTGCATAATTCAGCATGCTCCCTATCTCCACTCATCACAAGCCATGAATACACAGTGCAATGGAAATTCTCAGTGACATTCTGATTGCAGGTGTTGGAGTCTAGCTGTCAGATGTGATTACTAAGGGCTCTGTTGGACCCTGACGCCCACACTCCAGGAATCCTATTTTATGCCACTCAGATGCAGCTTTGCACAGGGTCACCAGAGATGCTTTGCTTGTTTAAAGGGTCCAAATGTGATTCTTTGCCGCCTTTATTTTTTTGGCTTGAGGATTATTTGAGGGTTGTTATGACTATGCCCACCAACCATAAGGCCAGTCCTCACCACTGAAATAATTCTTGATGTGGTGAAGAATGACGTACTTTTCTGCATCATTTTTGTATGGTGAAATGATCTTCTAAGGGTGAGATCATCACCAGTCATTATAGCATGGGAAAACTTTGAGAAGCGAATTAAGACAGAACTTTTGGAGATCTTGCTACTCTCTACCCAAACATCAATGTAAAAATTTATTTCAAGGCAAATTCAACATGGGGGAAATGGCTTTATAAAAATGATACTTGAAGTTGCTTCTGCATAGCCAGGAAACATACAGATCTTCCTTGCTGAAAGTGAGATATCCTTTAAAGAAAATCCATAATGAGCTTTCTGCTGAAATAAGAGCATCTCCTTCTCTGTTTGTTTTCAGGGAGAACCTTAAGACCCTCCTGTTCTCTCAGGCTTTTAATTAGAATTAATTTTAATAATTTTAAAAACTTGTTTTAATAATTTTATTCTATTGTTTTAGTGTCATGAATTTCAATCAATCAATCAATCAATCAATAAATAAATAAATAAATAAATAAATAAATGTGTTTTAAGTTGTGACTTTTAAATATTTTAAATTTTGTACACTGCACAGAGATATACATATCAGGTGGAATAAAAGTATGATTGATAGACAGACAGATATACAGACAGATAGACAGATAAGAACATAAGAACAGCCCTGCTGGATCAGGCCCAAGGCCCATCTAGTACAGCATCCTGTTTCACAAAGTGGCCCACCAGATGCCACTGGAAGCCAAAGGCAGGAGATTAGGGCATACCCTCTCTCCTACTGTTACTCCCCTACAAGTGGTACTCAGAGGCATCCTGCCTTTGAGGCTGGAGGTGGCCTATAGCCCTCCAACTAGTAGCTACAGGCAGGAGATTAGGGCATAGACCTCTCCTCCATGAAATTATCCAAACCCCTCTTAAAGCCATCCAGATAGGTAGGTAGGTAGGTAGATAGATAATACTTTCAAATATTATAGACCTCTTACAGGTAGGGATGTGCACGGAACTGGTCCGGAGACCCTTTATGGGCCTCCAAACCAGTTAGAAGAACTGGTGGTTCCACTGGTCCGACACCGGTGGTGGTGGCTCCTTAAGGGCAGGGAAGGGTGTACTTACCCCTCCCGCCGCTTCCCCCCACCGGAGCTCCATTAATTTCCCAAAATCCATGGGGCATCAGCATACCTCCCTGCTGCCCCTTCCCCCATTGTTTGCTGGAAATAAAGAAGTACCGTGTGTGCATGCACCTCCTGTCAGCTGCGTGTGTCATACGTCATGCGCGCACGTCACGCAGGCGACGTGCCAACAAAGGGGGAAGGGACAGCAGGATTTTGGGAAATTAATGGAGTGCTGGTGGGGGGAAGTGGCGGGAGAGGTAAGTGCACCCTCCCCCACCCTTAAAGAGCCACCCCCACCGGCGTTGGACTGCTATTCCACGGTTCCGTGAATATCTACTTACAGGTTACACCTCCAAGGTTTTTCCCAGGGAATACACCAGGGGCCTACAATGCTGTAAGCAAATGTGTTGTTGGCAGATAAATAGAACCTCCATGGACAGAGAAGGTGTACCTCTGAATACCATTTCCTGCAAATAAGAAATGAGAGCACTTGTTGCCTTCGTGTTCTCTGTGTGAACTAGAGGCATCAGTGAGCTACTGCCCAAAAAGAATACTAGACTAAATGGATTGTGGCTTGGTAACAGGAAGACACTTCTCTCATGTTTATTTGCATAGATCAACAGCAAACACCTCACTGCCTGCAGGCAGGTTTTTCTTGTGTGCAAGCACTCCTGCCTGATTCCCTGGGCATGGTCATATGGGCAAACATCATTTGTTAAGTGGGCAATCACAGCAGTTCCTGTGGCTAGAAAAAACTGCAGTATGCAGACAGTGTCAATGCATGCATGTACTGCTTGTATGTATAAGACTTGCAGGGGGACAGGTAGGAACTAGCAGTTAAAGATGGAGATACTACTAGAATGTGAAAGTGGGTCACATTGTTTCTTACAAAAGTGCATTTTAAGTATTCGAGGTCTAGCTGCCACATATTTTAGATACTTGCATAGGCAACCTACTCAACGTCAATTCCCTTTGACTGTTGGATCACACACACACAAACACAACTATTACATTTGTTCCCCATTTTCCAAGCTGTTAGTGTAACATAACCACTAAATACGCTCACATCAAATTTCGAATTACAACATTCAAAGCAAATTGGAAATAAACTGTCAGTTCCCAAAAGCCTGTCTAATTTTTTGTTTTAAAGACACTCATGATTCCCCCCCCCCCGATAAGCCTGCAGGCAAGTAAACTGTTGCATTCAAAGGAAATTGACATATTTGAGCATAGGAAGCTGCCTTCTGTTAAGTCAGTCTAATATTGGTCCATCTGGGTCAGCACTGTGTATACTGACTGGCAATGGCTGGCTGGCTCTCCAGGGTAAGGGAGGCTAGCCCGTTTTCTGGGGCTCATTGGAACCACTGGGCTTGTGGGTGAACCTGATGGTTCCAAGGCGGTTAGCCCGCCTAAATCCCCCTCCCCTTAAATGAGGTTAACGGAGCAAGTGCTCTGTTAAGCTCATTTTTCTGCTCGTGTGCTGCTGTGGCACGCAGCAACACATGAGTAGACCCCCACCTGGGAGGCTACAAGCAGCCCCCCTGGTTCAGGGGGTCTCCTCAGAATGCCCCATGCACTTGCGCGGGGCATCCTGGCACTTCTGAGGGCCGAGTGGCCCCCGATCCCCTTGTTGGAGCCAGTAGTCATGTGGACAGCTGATCCGGCCACCCAGGGCTACATGTTTGATCCTCTGTGGGGACCACCGTGAGTTACTACACACCACTCATGTGAAGCGCCTCAACTCCTTTGTTCTCATAACCACCTCTTCAAAGCAGTGAAGTACATCTGCATCAAATTGTAAGTAAATTGTACATTGTATACATTGTGTATACACCAAATGAACTCCCTCCAATGGATACAAATGCTTTACAGAATGTAACTTCCTCTTAGGTTGAGGGAAAGCTAGAACTTCCTGTGCCAAAGAGGCTTCTATATAATAGCAGAAAAACAAATCTAGGGTATTTGAGTAAAATGGCTTGATTTGCTCAAGCATTTTTAGAAATAATATTACTGTTTGGAGTGACAACTGTTTTGAGTAAAATAATAATTATAGTCTATTGAAATGTTAATTGTCACATTATAATTCTAATAGCCTATAACCAAGAAACACACACACACACACACACACACACACACACACACACACACACACACAAAGGTATCCTCTAGGTTGCAATTTTTATGCCCCTAAGCATTAGACCTACCAGATCAACAGACCTTCCTTTATGGGAGGATTCACAGCCCAGATTCTAAATGTAGTCCCATTGTTTTCCTTCCACCTTAGTGAAATGGCCTCTTTAATGCCACATTGTTTATCTTTTGATAGTGTGTCTGTTTGGTTGAACAGTTCTAGCCAATGTGAAACAAACATTGTGATTCATGTAGTTTAGCTAAGAGCAAGAACAGCTCCTAGTCAGAGAGCTACATGAATATGTCATTTTCTATTGCTGCGATGGGTGTGCTGCATGTACATTACTGTCTCTGTTTTTCCCTTGGAGGATATTCCTTTCTTTGTCAACAGACCAGGAATATAATGATTCTTAGCACATTCACGGTTTGTTTCTGCACTTGAAACCACATGCCACAAATCTGTCCAGCTGGATTTGTAAATTATAACTGAAATGTGAAGGTTTTCCACTTCATAGCAAATAGCTTCTTCTGGTTTGTAGACCTGGTTTGTTGAAGGAGTCAAGCTGGAAATTCGACCCAAACCCTCTTCCCCTGTTTCATAGTACATATATTTTGTGAAACGGACATAGAGAAAAACTGAAGGAGAGGAAAAAATATGTTTTTGAAAGGCAATAACTCCTCATGAACATAAGGTGGCAGAAGAGTTCAAAGCAAAAAGGCTCAACTGCAGGCAAGGCAGCTTCTAAGAATTTAAAATAATATCCCCCTTCTCCGCTGCCACTGCTGACAAATGCACGTAGTCTCTTTGTACTGCTAGTTCAGTGCTGTCTCTACAGAAAGCATTAATCTCTGGGGTTAAGAACATAAGAATACCCTGCTGGATCAGGCCCAAGGCCCATCTAGTCCAGCATCCTGTTTCACATAGTGGCCCACCAGATGCCGCTGGAAGCCAATAGGCAGGAGTTGAGGGCATGCCCTCCCTCCTGCTGTTACTCTCCTGCAACTGGTACTCAGAGGCATCCTGCCTTTGAGGCTGGAGGTGGACTATAGACCTCTGGCTAGTAGCCGATGATAGACCTCTCCTCCACGAAATTATCCAAACCCCTCTTAAAGCCATCCGGGTTGTTGGTTGTCACCACATCTTGTGGCAGAGAATTCCACAAGTTGATTATGCATTGTGTGAAAAAGTACTTCCATTTGCTGGGCCTAGATTTCCTGGCAATCAATTTCATGGGATGACCCCTGGTTCTAGTGTTATGTGAGGAGAAGAATTTCTCTCTATCCACTTTCTCCACACCGTGCATGATTTTATAGACCTCTATCATGTCTCCCTGCAGTCATCTTTTTTCTGATTATCCCCTGATTATCTTGGTTGCCCTCTTCTGCACCTTTTCCAGTTCTACAATGTCCTTTTTTAGATGTGGTGACCAGAATTGTATGCAGTACTCCAGGTGTGGCCACACAATAGTTTTGTATAAGGGCATTAGAATATTAGCAGTTTTATTTTCAATCCTCTTCCTAATGATCCCTAGCATGGAATTGGCCTTTTTCACAGCTGCCACACGTTGAGTCAACACTTTCAATGAGCTTTCCACCACGACCCCAAGATCCCTCTCCTGATCAGTCACCGACAGCTCAAATCCCATCAGAGTATACTTGAATTTGGAGGTTTTTGTCCCAATGTGCATTGCTTTACACTTGCCAGCATTGAACCGCATTTGCCATTTTGTTGCCCACTCACCCAGTTTGGAGATATCCTTTTGGAGCTCCTCACAATCCATTTTGGATTTCACTTCCCAAAAGAGTTTGGTATCATCTGCAAATTTGGCCACCTCGCTGCTAACCCCTACTTCTAGATCATTTATGAATAAATTTAAAAGCGCCGGTCCCAGTACAGATCCCTGGGGGACCCCACTTCTTACTTCCCTCCATTGTGAAAACTCTCTATTTATCCCTACCCTCTGTTTCCTGTCTTTCAACCAGTTAGCAATCCACACATGTACTTGTCTCCTTATCCCATGACTGCTAAGTTTCCTCAGGAGTCTTTGATGAGGAACTTTGTCAAAAGCTTTTTGGAAGTCCAAAAGTTCCCACTATGTCAACTGGATCGCCTTTATTTACATACTTGTTGACACTCTCAAAGAACTCCAAAAGACTTGTGAGGAAAGATTTACCTTTGCAAAAGCCATGCTGGTTCTCTCCCAGCAGGGCCTGTTCTTCTATGTGCTTTACAATTTTATACTTGATGATCCTTTCCATCAATTTGCCTGCAACGGACGTTAAGTTAACGGGCCTGTAATTTCCCAGATCACCCCTGGATCCCTTTTTGAAAATTCGTGTTACATTGGCTACTTTCCAGTCCTCCGATACAGACCCCAATTGCAGGGATAAGTTATATATTTTAACAAGGAGGTCGGCAATTTCACATTTGAGTTCTTTGAGGACTCTTGGATGGATGCCATCCGGCCCTGGCCATTTGCTAGTTTTCAGTTTTTCCAGACAGTTTAGAACATTATCTCTTGTCACTTCTGTCTGACTCAGTTCTTTAGCCTCCATCCCCCCAAAGCCTGGTTCAGGAACAGGTATGTGCTCAGTATCCTCTGCCGTGAAGACGGATGCAAAGAATTCATTTAGCTTCTATGCAACCTGCATATCCTCCTTAATAATCCCTTTCACTCCCTCATTGTCTAATGGTCCAACTGACTCCCTGGCAGGTTTCCTGCTTCTGATGTACTTAAAGAAGTTTTTGTTATTCCCCTTGATACTTTTGGCTAAATTTTATTTCTGAGTTTTTATTTTCATATCCCCAGCACTAATAGTGAAAAGATAATCTACGCAGTTTATGCACTTCTCTCTGTAAAATATTCTGGAATTCTTATTGCAGCCTGTGAAGTGATTGATTAAGCTATTTTGCAAGCATTAATTTGAAAATATTCATGCTATAAAAATATTATTGGTGGATATTATTATCCTTGTACATGCTTACAAGTTGGAGTTGGTGCCATATAGGGAGGGCAGGGAAAATATTCATGGGCTTCAGCAGCAATGTTTTTGAGGGGAGGGAAGTATATGCATAGACATAAAAGCAACTGCTGCTCCATATTTATCTGGCCATAAATCTGGGGGTGGGAGAGGGACTGTTCACTTTGCCCCTCCCCATAGACGCCCTTGGAAATATCGTCACTACCCATTCATATTTCATAGCTGGTCAGCTCACCAGTTCTATATTCTGACTTCTTCTTCTTTTTTAAATAAACAATGGAAATAGGCCTATGTACCAGGTAACTATTATTCTGAATGCATGATATTTTTCCTTTTTTGTTTTTAAGGGGTTACCTTAAGAAAGGAGTTAGTTCTGTCTAGATAACATTGCCATAGATATGAGATATGGAATCACAATAAATGTTCTTGAAGGATGCTGCATGTTTTGCAACCTAACCTGAATATAGCCAGGAGCAAATCTTTTGATTTTGTTGAAACATGCCAGGTCTTAGTGAAATCCCTCCACCTGAAATGGGAGTACAATGCTGCAAGGTAGGCTTAATTGACTTTATGACTTTATGTCTATGAAAAGGATGAAGGATATGCTGTACTGCAGGACACAATAGCAGCAGCTAAAGGTCACCACATACTGGTTGTTATAGGCCTTAGGAAAAATTAAGTGAAGCTATACTTCTCCTTAAACAAAGTTATCTTCACTACAGGTATATACCATTGCTCAAATTACAGGACGGAAGGTGGTTCTCTTACCTTCTGTTTCAGCCCCCTTAGCTATTGCTTTTAGGAGGCTCCAAGAGTGCCATTCTATGGCTAAATTGGAGAAGCGGAGGACAGGGTCTGTGGATATCAAGTCCTGCCCCACCACCTATTCTCCCATAATTTGGGCACATATTAGTTCTATTCTCACATCATGCTCAATGCACATATAATCTGTGTACATATGTACAGATCTGTACATATGTTTTGTTTAGTGCATGTAAATTATACCCTGCATTCAAGGGTTTGTGTACGCAGCTTCGCATTTAAAATGAATGCATGTACAGTCATTTACACGGAAACGTGTCACACAGATACCTGTACACGTGTGCAATATAATGTCTTAACAGGACTACATAGGAACATAGGAAACTGCCATATACTGAGTCAGACCATTGGTCTATCTAGCTCAGTATTCTCTTCACAGACTGGCAGTGGCTTCTCCAAGGTTGCAGGCAGGAATCTCTCTCAGCCCTATCTTGGAGAAGCCAGGGAGAGAACTTGAAACCTTCTGCTCTTCCCAGACCGGCTCCATCCCCTGAGGGGAATATCTTGCAGTGCTCACACATCAAGTCTCCCATTCATATGCAACCAGGGTGGACCCTGCTTAGCTATGGGGACAAGTCATGCTTGCTACCCCAAGACCAGCTCTCCTCTCCATAATCTTCATAATATTGACTAATCTTCATAATATTGCAGTGTCCAAGGAGGAAGGTGTTAAATAGGAGCTGAGAGATAGAACTTTAGCAGGAAAAACCAGCTGAAATACACAATGAGACCAATGCAATGCAAAATTTTCATTGGGTAGTTCCACACATTCTGCTGCAAATCTGGTGCCCAGGAATCTCGAGTTCCTCGAGAGTGCACGCTTCTGGCAGATGACATCCAAACCTGCCGAAGTCCAGTTCCCAAGCTGGGCTGCCAAGATCCTCTGCCAAACTTCAAATGGAGGTTACAAATGTTGGTGAGTGTTGGCAGCCCAGCTCAGGAACTGGACTTTGGTGGATTAAGACAATATGCCCACTGAAAGAGAGCACTCCCCAGGAGCCAGACATTTCTGGGCACCAGATTTGTGGTGGATCATGTGAAGTCACCCACTGAACTGTGAGGATTCTCTAAGAGCTAGTGATGTTTAGTTTATTGAAGTCATAGAAAAATTTTGTTTGACTAAGGAAAATCTCATCAATGATGTCCAACCATAGACTCATAGGCTCAGTGAGTGGGTCTAGATGGCCTAGAGGCAGGGCTATGGGGGTGCTGCCACGGGGAGTCTCCTGATGTCCCCCCTCCCCACCTCCGTTATGGGCCTCTCTCTGGTGGCAGTGGCCATTTTGGGGGCGGCCCTGACCTGGCCATGCAGATGACCAGTAGGTATGTGTGGCAGCCTCCAAAATGGCTGCTGCCACTGCATAGAGATCCGTAGGAGGCTGGCGGGGGTAGGGGACATCAAGAGACAACCCCCATGGCTTCCATGGCTTCTCCGAGAGAGGGCTGAGAGAGATTCCTGCCTGCAACCTTGGAGAAGCCTCTGCCAGTCTGTGAAGACAATACTGAGCTAGATAGACCAATGTTGGTCTGACTCAGTATATGGCAGCTTCCTATGTTCCTATGACAGTTTGAGTTTGAGCCAGCTTGACCTCGACCTTGAGCCAACTTGCACATCCCTACCTTTCATAACATTTATCCCAAAGCAATTTAACTTATCCCAGAGCGGTTAATACAATAACATTCCATAAAATCACATTAAAATATTAAAATCAATTAAAAAATCATAAAAATAAAAGCACCAAAAGCAGCAGCCATTAAAAACAAACAAACCAAACCCAGAGCAACCAGAAAGGAAAGAGTGGCCACTGCTATGGGGTTAAAGCTTTAACAAATAAAAGCATTTTCAGTTGTTTTTTAAAAGCAATCACAGATGCCAGAAAACAGTGTCCCAACCTGAACCTTAAGATCTTCTTCGGAGGCCCAACAAAAGTGAAACGGGTGGCTTCTGGGGAGAGGACCTTTTCAGTGGTTGCACCTTGTTTATGCAATAGCCTCTCCAGTGAGGTCTGTCTGACTTCTTCACTTTGTTCTTTTAGATGCCAGGTAAAAACCTTTTTGTTCTAAATTCTGATTTTCAGATTTGATCTGATTTTTAACCAATTTTAAAATGAGTTTCTAAGCTGCTTTGTATTGTGTTTTTTATTTTCTTTCACCTTTTTTGTCTTATGAATTAATGTGTTATGTGTTTTTATTGTATATTTTAGTCCTCTGTTGTGAGCCTCCCAAAGAACAATGTGTTATGGGGCAGCTAACAAATAAAGTTTATTAATTATTATTATTATTTATTTACACAGTCAGATAGGTGTTATTGACTGGTTTGTTTTATCCAGACATCGAGTCCTTCCCAAGGACCTGGGATGCCAGAATTTTATTGTCAGTTGTTAGAGATATTGTCGCAGAATATAGGCTGTTCCCAGTAAAGCTGCTTTTTGTAATTGGCTGATGGTGATTTCTGTGGCCCCTATGGTGTTGGGGTGCTCTTCAAGGTATTTTGGAACTGCACCCAGGGCACCAATTACCACTGGGATTATTTTGGTCTTTTTCTGCCACAGCCTTTCAATTTCAATTTGTAGATCTCTGTATTTTGTGATTTTTTCTATTTCTTTTTCTTCTATTCTGCTATCCCCTAGTATTGCTATGTCGATTATTTTGACTTGTTTTTCTTTCTTCTCCACTACAGTTATATCTGGTGTATTGTGTGGCAGATGTTTGTCTGTTTGTAGTCGGAAGTCCCATAATATTTTTGCATCTTCATTTTCTACCACTTTTTCAATTTTATGGTCCCACCATTTTTTGGCTACAGGTAGCTTGAATTTTTTGCAGATGTTCCAGTGTATCATCCCTGCTACCTTGTCATGCCTTTGTTTGTAGTCAGTCTGTCAGAAAGACTCAATGTTACTCCAGCCTCTACATCTAAATCCCATAGCCCTTCAGTTGTTCTCACTATGGAGGAGGTGGTCAACAGCTTGACCCCGGGCCAGACTCAGCTTTCCCAGCTCCCGGCCACTCAGAGTCCATCTGCAGCTATTGACGTTGTGGACCCAGTGGAGGTACCGCTCCAGCAGGACTTAGGGCTTCAGGCGGGTGTTTGTGTCACATTGCCTGCGCTTGGGCAGGACCCAAGGACTCTGGCGGGTGCTTGTGACATGTTGCCCGTGACTCAACCCCCTGCTGGCTTTGCTCGACTTGAGCCTCCACCTCCTAAAGACATTCCATGTGAACTGGAAACTAATCCCAGGAATAAAGGGGCGGACTGACTCTTGACTGACCCGGAGCATTTATCACTGGTTTTCTGGAATACGGGCGGCTGGAACTGCAGAATATGTGACCCAGATTTCTTGGCTTTTATTAGTTGTCATGATATATTGATGTTGCAGGAAACCTGGGTCAAGGGAGATTTGTCACTCCCTGGTTATACTTCCTTTTCATCCCCGGCCAGCACTGAGAGTGGCAGGGGCAGGCCGAAGGGAGGCCTTGTGATCTTTGTCTTCCAGGCTCTTCAGTGTAAGCCAAGCCTCTTAGGTCCTCCCAACCCATGTGCCTTAGCTGTTTTACTCAATTTTGGGAAATCAGAGTTAGTCTTAATAAATGTTTATATACCTCCGACAGGACCCCGGGCGATAACTATGGAGGCTTGGCTAAAACTTGAGATGCTAATAGCTGATATTCAAATGAACCATCATGATTTGCTTCTTGCAGGTGACTTTAATGCCCGCTTTGGAGCTGACGATAACGATCTTTATGATAAATTTCACTGCCACCCTCCTGTGGTGGAGCGCCCTTTCCCTTTATTGGTCAGATGTTCTAAAGATACTAGGGCCAATGCTGATGGTCTAAATCTCACAAAATTACTCCATAACTTGGATCTACATATGCTGAACAGGGCAGTCCCTACGGACTTCCCCCCAGAGTACACCCACTGGGCGGGTTTTAGACCGTCATTAATAGATGCCGCAGTATCTCGTAACTTGGTACCTTATATAAGAAATTTCTGTGTCATTACCCGCCCTGAGAGTGACCACTTTCCTTTATATTTGAATATCGCTGGGGAAGACATTTCCAGGATAGAAAGCAAGCTTGCTCCTTGCACAGACTGTGATGTTCTTTCTCATGCTGCGAAGTGGTCTATTCTGCTACCAAACCACGCTAGATCGTTTCTTAACTCAGATAAGATTCTGATGCTTCGGGAGTCGCTCAGGACAGGGGGCTCCTGGCCTCATGAGTCATCTGTGTAAGAACATTATGCTAAATTAATCAGCCTTCTTGCCCTGCTGCTTGCTAAACCTTGCTCATCACCATGCAAGAGGCACAGGTTTTTTTCATGCCCTTGGTTCGACCAGGAGTGCCGAACAGCAAAAAAGGAGCTTATTCTAGCCTTTAAATCCAGAGGCGTAACTAGGGAAAATAGCGCCTAGGGCAAGCACTGAAATTGCGCCTCTGTCCAAACAGGAATGATGGGTCTTGTAATCAACAATATCTGGAAATCCTTGTTAAAAGGAACACTGTACCATCTAGACATGGCTGTTGATCAAAACCTGAAAACATGAGCCATCTCTGTAAAAGACTCAGAACAACAGTGAGGAGTTATGCGAGGATTCCAAGTGTCATTTTCTCTGTCTCATCTCATTCTTTTTAAAAAACATGACTTTGTCCTAGAAGATCATCTGCCCAAATAGCCACTAGCAAAATAGGGGAAGAAGAAGGTGGTGGTGGTGGGGGGTCTATAAACCAGTGAATGATTCCTGCCAGCCTTTGTCTTATTATGACTGTTGGCTCATGATGGGGTATATGTGCATTCACCACACCAGTGCTTACTTTGACACCAAGAGGGAGGAGGATACATTAGTTTGCCACACTAGACAGAGGCATTTGCGACAGGAGCAGACAGCCAAGTTCTGCCAGGGCCAAAACCAGCCCCTGCCAGACTAAGAAATCATTGTAATTTGCCCCTTCCTGTCACAAGCAGCATGCTGTTCTTTTATTATTGACTCAAACTCTCCAATATCCCAGTCATGGATGGAAAATTCAGGGTCAATTTACAAGAGACACATTTTCTACATGGAAGTTTCTTCTGTGCAGGTGTTGTGCAGAAACCCATGTGTAGTGACCTCCAGGGGCATAGCAAGGTTGGAATGGGCCAAGATGAGATTTTTAAATGGGCCCCCAGCAGGGTGGATTTGATTTAAATCAAACTGATTTAAATCACGATTTAAATCATGATTTAAATCACTAGCAGGGTGGATAAAAATAAAAAAAATCCAATTTAAATCAAAAAAATCCGATTTAAATCAAAAAAATTGGATTTTTTTGATTTAAATCAGATTTTTTTGATTTAAATTGGATTTTTTAAATTTTTATCCACCCTGCTAGTGATTTAAATCGTGATTTAAATCAGTTTGATTTAAATCAAATCCACCCTGGCCCCCAGCCCCTCAAAGTCCAGGGCCTCCACACACCCCAGGCCCCCAAGGATTTAAGTCTGGTATTTCAAAATAAGTATGCTGCCTGGAAATACATTTCACTGAATACACACATGCACACTTCACAGTATATAGTGATATACATTGAGTACTATATATTTGTGCTACTTTTAATGCCTAGAACACACTAGCAACGCTAATTATTAAAATGGCCCCCTCGCTGCAGATTAGGAAAGGAGACTTTCAACCATGCAGGGTGAGCCTGTGTTTGTTTTCTCAGAATTCTGAACAAATTCAGTCAAGTTTGATTCCAGGAGGTTTTTCACACAAGGCTTTTAAAGCCCTTTAACACACATCTCCTCTGGAATGGAGGTGCTGCATTCACATGTTGGCCAGATTTACCCTGAAGTCCCTGCAAGTTATTGGAGAGCAGTTCACACACAAGAAAAATAAAATAAAATAAAAGCACAACACATGCTTCACAGTTCTCACTCAGACCTTCTGGGTTGCAAAACAACTTGAACATAAGTGCATTTATGAATGAATGAATGAATGAATGAATGAATGAATATTTGTTCCAGAAGTTTTTGTAATTTTCTGACATGAAACAAGCCACTTACTGTATAAGCCTTTTAAGATAGTTTTTGTTTTTAAAGCCAGCACATTTTCCAGTCTGTTTTAAATTAAATATTCAGAGACTTATCAGTCTCCCCCCCATATCAAAGCCTTATGGCAAACAGATCCCTATATATGGGGGGGGGGGTGCAACCACAAAAAGGAATTCACAGCCTACCTGGCAAAGGCTGTACTGGATGGTCTGGGCAGAGGGTCTGCTGCAGGGAACTCTGCCAGCCTCCTTCCTGGCTTCCTGCCTCCCTTCGGGCCTGTCGAGTTCAGGCTTCAGGGAGGCCTACTGGGTGGCCTCTCTGGAAGCCCTGCCCACCCGATGATCAGCTGAGAGGCAGGGAGAGAAAGCTCTGCAGTTTGCAGGCCGCTCTCATCCTAGGCCTCGTTGCCGATCCTAGGCCAGAGCTGGAGGCAAGTGGCTGAGGGGCCCTGGGGCTGGGCAGGTGGGCAATGGGGTGGGGGTGGCAGGAACTGGCATGGCGCCCCCACCTCATTGGTGCCTAGGGCACGTGCTCTCCCCCCCCCCAGTTCTGCCTATGTTTAAATCTTATGTCGAGGGTGTTTTTAGACCTGGACCCCAAGTCCTCTCCTCAATGAAGCAATCTTATAAAAAGTTGCTAAAGTCAAAGAGACTACAACATACACAACTGAAGTGGTCTGAATTGATTACTGCGGCTAATTTGAAAAACCAGACTAGATTTTGGCGCCTGGTGATGACACCGCAGGCAAGATCCTCAGTGGTCTCCTCTCCCCTCATTTCTCATGAGGTTTGGGAGCACCATTTCTACTCCTTATATAGGCGGGTCGATTCTTCAAACTATAGTTTGGATGTAGATATTTCTTCCCTCCCCAGCTGGCCCCCTGTAACTTGTCCAGAAATTGAAGAGCTGATAAAATCAGTCAAACCTGCTAAAGCCCCAGGCAGTGATTGTATTAATACTGAGATCATACATCAAAACCTGGATTGGTGGGTGCCTGTCCTGGCCTCCCTGTTCACATACATCGATAGTACTGCTAAAGCCCCCTCAGATTGGGGTGTAGCGATAATAGTTCCTATCTATGAAAAAGAGTGTCGAACTGATCCATCAAACTATCGACCTATAAGTTTATTAAGTATTATTTCAAAATTATATGCCAGACACCTTTTGACTAAGCTTACCGACTGGGTGGAAGCCCATAATGTTCTCGCCCCTGAACAGGCGGGCTTTCGCCAAGGGCGGTCCACTACGGAGCAAGCATTTATACTACAGCACTTAGTAGAGAAATACTCTAGTAAGCCAGGCTCTGCTCTGTACACAGCTTTTATAGATCTGAAAGCAGCTTTCGACTCGATCTCCAGAGAAAGACTATGGGCAAAGCTGCATGAGTTATCTTTGGATAAGCGCTTGTTAGTGCTGATTTACTACAAGCTTCATGAGAACACCCGCCTAAGAGTTCACCTGAGTGCACAGGGCCAAGTCTCGGCTGAAATTCCCACTTCCAGAGGGGTAAGGCAGGGCTGTATTTTGGCCCCCATTCTATTTAATATGTATATATCAACTCTATTATTTCTATCATGAGTGTCCCCTTGATCTACCCCCCCAAACTGGCCCATAAAAATCTTGCCATTTTGCTGTATGCCGATGATATGGTCCTTATGTCCCTGACACCGGTAGGATTGGGACAGGCCCTTTCATTGCTCAGCTCCAACTGTGCTGAAGAGCTTATCGAAGTAAATTATCAAAAAACTAAAGTGTTAGTTTCTGCCAAGTGCCCCAAATGCCATACATGGCGAATGAATGGTCATTACTTGGAACAAGTTAAAATCTTTAAGTACCTGGGCGTGGTTTTCCACTCCTCGGGCCAGCGCCAGGCACATCTAAATTATATTGTGCAGAACGCCCAAGCCTCAGCCCACCTAATTAGATCTTTTTTACAAAGGGGGCTCTTTCTATTCCAGCCACTCTTAAACTATTTCTTGCCAAGGTCTACCCTTTATTATTATATGGTGCTCAGTTGGGCCCTTTTGGCAATTTCATCACACTGGAAGCTATTCAAATAAAGTTTATTAGATCTATATTGCAGCTTCCCAGATGTGTTCCTAATGTCGTCATTAGGCGTGAGGTGGGCCTTGGCTCTTTGGAAGTGGAGTACTGGAAATGCATTTTTGCATTTTGTTTAAAATTAGTCTTTTCTCAATCTGGACTTGCCCCCTTGGTATTAACTGACAATTTCGATTCTACCTGGAAGCGTCTTGTTAAAACAAAATCCCAATTTTATGGGTATTCACTGGATATGCTTATTAGTTTGGGTTATGATTGTGCTAGGAAGTCTTATTAAACAACGTATTTCTGACATTGATCTACAGTTAGAAGTTGCCAAAATCCCAAAAGGTGTTTACCTTGGAGATCAGCTTTTTAACACAAAACCCGCTGCATACTTAAATAATATTTCTTTTTCCAAGTTCAGGCGGGCGCTATCTTTAGCTCGATTAAATGCACTCCCAACAGCGGTGCTCCAAGGGAGGTTTAGGGGGGTTCCTTACGCATCCCGACTTTGCCCTTGCGGGTCAGGCGATATCGAGACTACTGAACATGCTATTTTACATTGTGACCTCTACAAGAATGATCAATCAACACTTACCTTACCGTATCTTGTGATGTTTCCTGGTTATCCAGATGAGTCTCTCTTAAAAAATTTATTGTCAAATTTTAATCATAAATATACCAATACAGTGGCTAAGTTTTGTTACATCTTATGCAAATTACATTCTGTTGTGTGTGATAATGTTTCTGGTCAATGACCGAAATAAAGTATGTGCTGTTCAATTTTATGGTCCCACCAATTTTTGGCTACAGGTAGCTTGTATTTTTTGCAGATGTTCCAGTGTATCATGCCTGCTACCTTGTCATGCCTTTGTTTGTAGTCAGTCTGTGCAATCTTTTTACAACAGCTGATTAGGTGGTCCACTGTTTCATCTGCTTCTTTACAAAGGTGGCACTTGCTGTTTGTGGTTGATTTTTTGACTTTTGCTCTTATTGCATTTGTTCTTAGTGCCTGTTCTTGTGCAGTCAGTATTAAACCCTCTGTTTCTTTCTTCAATTTGCCATTTTTAAGCCATTGCCAGGTCTTGTTGATGTCTGATTTTCCACTTATATTGTGCAAATATTGACCATGCAGGGGCTTATTTCTCCATTTTTCTGCTCAATTCTTGACTTGTTCTTTCTTGTAGGCCTGCTTTGTTTGATTGGTGTTGAATAGTTTCGCGTTATTGACCATTTGAAATGCATCTTCTTCACTCTCCTTGATATATTCTTCAAGGCCTCTTTTCTCCTCCTCTACTGTTTAATGGACTTGCAGCATTCCTCTTCCACCTGAGCTGCGAGGGAGGTAGAGCCTATCGACATCACTGCAGGGGTGCAGAGCATGATTGATGGTCATGATTTTCCTGGTCTTACGATCCAGCGTCTCTAGCTCTGCCTGGGTCCAGTCTATTATTCCTGCAGTATATCTGATAACAGGTATAGCCCAGGTGTTTATGGCTTGTATGGTGTTCCTGCCATTGAGTTTGGACTTGAGGATTTTTCTAACTCTCCTGATGTATTCACTTCCAATTTTTCTTTTAACTTCAGTGTGTGCAATGTTATCAGCCTGGAGAATGCCCAAGTATTTGTAATGTTCTTTCACTTCCAGCTTCTTGATGTTGCTTCCATTGGACAGTTCTATTCCTTCTGTTTTTGTTATTTTCCCTCTGTTCATTATTAATGCAGCACACTTGTCTAGTCCAAACTCCATTGCTATATCAATACTGAATATATGGACAGTGTTTAGCAGTGATTCGATTTCTGACTGGGACTATTATTTCTTGTTTACACAGTCAGACAGGTGTTATTGACTGGTTTATTTTATCCAGACATCGAGTCCTTCCCAAGGACCTGGGATGGCTGAATTTTATTGTCAATTGTTATAGATATCGTCGCAGAATATAGGCTGGTCCCGGTAAAGCTGCTTTTTGTAATTGGCTGATGGTGATTTCTGTGGCTCCTATGGTGTTGAGGTGCTCTTCAAGGTATTTTGGAACTGCACCCAGGGCACCAATTACCACTGGGATTATTTGGGTCTTTTTCTGGCACAGCCTTTCAATTTCAATTTGTAGATCTTTGTATTTGGTGATTTTTTCTATTTCTTTTTCTTCTATTCTGCTATCCCCTGGTACTGCTATGTCGATTATTTTGACTTGTTTTTCTTTCTTCTCCGCTACAGTTATATCTAGTGTATTGTGTGGCAGATGTTTATCTGTTGTTGTTATTATTATTATTATTATTATTGCAGCATTTCAGGGGCAACAACAGAGAAGGCCCTGTCCCACACGCATGACAGTCAAGCCTCCTTCAATTAATCTATTCCACGCCTGAATGGGAGACCACCGGGAGTTGCACCGAAGTCTATCAGAACTTTCTCAAGGAAGAGTGGGATATAAGTACGTGTTAATTATCTTGATGTTATTTTACTAAAGTCAGCAGGAATTTCACAATGGCTTCAGTGTCCTCTAAACATAAGCAGAGCATCAGAGGGAGGTGCTTTCCCTTTGGGTTCTTCCCATTTGGCATATGTGTATGCTTGGGTGCCACGTGTGATCAGCGGCACCATGCTGACCATGCAAATGGTGCCCACGCATGTGCAGATACCATGTGCACACGGCATCACGTGTAGGTACTTGGGCTGAGCACCACCCCTGCAGGAAGCTGCATGGCGTGGGAGAGAGCAGGTAAAGATCCTCTTTCTTAAAGCTGCCCCTCCCCTTCCCTCCCCACAGTGCCGAACCAGTGCTTGAGCCGCAGTTTGTTCACACCCCTACTTCTCACTGTGGTGGTATAATGTTAAAAGAAAACCTGACAGAAGTAATAACTCACAATTGATTGAATACATTTTGTGCAATGAATAAATGGTCTCTCTAGTGTCTGCCTTAAAGCTTTCAGTGTGTTCAAATAAATGTTGTAACTTCTATTTAATTTAAAAGGCTATTGAGAAAGTCACCTCTGGCTGAAATATGCTGCCACCCTAGGCAGCTGACACTCCAGTTTCACCATCCCAGACACAGCACTGCTGGATGAAGCCCCTGCCATAAGAGGGAATGATCTGGCAGCCGGAAGCACCCCCTGATCATATGGTGTCAGAGCCATTTGGGAGGCTTCCGTGTATGCCCAATGGGCCTCTGCATGACCAGGCCATGCAGGCCATGCAGAGGTCCATTGGGCATGTGTGGCAGCTTCCAAAGTGGCCACCACAATGGGGGGGGGGGTGAGGCCTTGAATGGGCCAACGACCACCCATACAGCATGATTTGCAGCATAACAGAGGCTGTTGGGGAGAAGGGGAACCATGGTGGACCCCCCCATGGCCTTGGAGAAGCCTCCAGAGGGCTAAAGTACTAAAAAAAAGGTTAACGAAATATTTAATGACACCCCCGCCCAAAACAGAACCAAACCAGGGGGGTTCCGGACCAAACTGGCCCGGTTCAGTTTGGGTCCAGTATGGACTCGAACTGAACCAGGACAGCTGGTCTTATGCACACCCCTACCCCCATCGTATACAGCTGGTGGTTCTGCCACCATCATTCGTGACCTCCCTGGTACGGACGGTGTGCGTGTGTTTAGGTCCAGTGTCGAACCCAAGGGTGTTCAGTTTGACAGCAGACCATTGAACTGAACAGGTTTGATGTCGAACCTGTTCTACATTGAACCTGTTTGCATATCCCTAGATGGGAGTACCACAAGGTCACTGCAGTGCACTCCTGCATGAAACTGCTCCTCTTCCATTGAAGGAACAAAGCTCATATTCCTTATTCCTCTCACTTCATTGTCACAATAACATGACAACAGCAAGAGGTGCAGACAACCCCTTAGGGTTCAGTACTTTATAAAAATCCCTTGAGCAATCTTGGAGACCGTTTTATTCTCTGAGGCTTTTAATGGGTGCTTTGCAATTGCTGCAAAAAAATTTCTTCCTTTCCATTCTCTGTTTTGTGTCTGCTTTTTTGCTGCTGACTGGCTTCTAAAATGGTATTCTGTTTAATTGTTTTTATGTTGTTGTCTGTGATAGGCCACTTTGCATATTTAAACAGAAAAGAGGAATAAAAATATTATAGGCAACAAATACCCGCCCCCCACCTAATCAATTGCTACAAAGAGGTTCCAATACCTGCCGATTTCTCCTTCTGTCTATCACAGTTTTCTTAACAAAAGCCAAAGGCTAATAGGCAAACCAAATGAAAAGCTACCAAGACTGCAACTCTAGCATTCCCATTTTCACTGTTTACCGCCGTTAGATGTACAGACAAAAACAACCACACATGCACCCAAAGTCTGGTCTCATTCGAATGAAAAGGTTTGCTTCTCCCACACTTGTGCTGCTAACTGAAAACCAATTCATGTGTATTTATATCTGGAAATTACACTCTGCAGGCTGTAAGCACAGTGGGAACAAAATTGTGCCATGCTTCATTATAGTGCTTGCAAAGTTTAAAAGATGTTATGCAACAGAAGAAACAGAACTGGCAATCATGCCACCTTTTCAAGAGACCTTCCTGCTCTATAATTTTATTATATATGGTTCCTAATTCCCGCCCCCCTCCCTTATGAACTATCTGGGCATACTATCAGGAGAAGCATCAAAGGTCTTTTTATATGCACTTGTCTGGTGTGTCTGAGTGTGATTGCTTTTTCTTAATATGAACAAATAATTTCTCCTCTTATGAGTAAGTAGAGCACAAGAGGGTTTTTTTCCCTTTTGACACTATCAGGTCAAAACTCAGGAAGATGCCGTATGCTGTATGTTTATTACTGAATCAAACTTCCTTTGCTTCTCCCTGCAGATTTTTGAAATCTAAATAACACTTTTTCCCCACTGCTTCCTGTAACATCCTGCAAAGAAGTGTCTGTGAGTGAGTGAGTGAGTGTGTGTGTGTGTGTGTGTGTGTGTGTGAAATGTGCCATTTTAACCACAGTTTGCACTACAATAAACTTTAAATGTTTCAGAAATCTGCATTTTAGCATGTATTTCCCCAAATCCTAGTAAAACTGCCCTGCAACATCATGTAGTCTAGGGTTGGTTCCAAATAGCCAGTCAGGTGTTGCTAGCATGATAGCAATAGTCTACCCCTGTTGCTTGTTCCCAGCATCTGGTATGCAGGGGTATACTGCTCCTACACATGGCATTTCCATTTAGCTATCGGGGCAAATAGGCATCGACTCATGAGATTTTTCTAATCCCTTTTAAAAGTCCTGTAAATTTTAAAATCTTCTGGTCATGAGCATCACACTATGCTTGATTCTTATATCTTAATCGTCATTGGTGTGAGAATACTCTCTTTTTAAGAGAGTTGGACTTGAAAGATGATTGCCAAGTGACTCAGCAACCCCTCTGTGAGCTGAACTGGCAAACAGGACAGACCTAGTATTTCTAAGCATATCATGGACTCTCTAACCATATAAATAGCTAAATAATGTTTTGTTGTTTATTTCATAACTGAAAAACTGGAAGTTATTCATACCAGAATATCACATGGTACCAGGCTGGTTGATTGTTAGTTAGTTAGTTAGTTAGTTATAAGTTTATTCGGTCATTGACCAGCAAAAGCTGGTTGATTGTGCTAGATGGAATTCTGTTCTAAGGTACTAGATTTGTAGTTCCCGGCACTCAAAAGGCAGAAATGCTGAAATGGGTACCTGAAGGGCACATGGGTATGGAAAAAATGCAAACCAAGTGCTAGAGGTGTCCTATATTGGCCCAACATGAACTCCGGCATAGAAAACTGTATATACAAAATTGTGTAACATGTAAAAAATACAGAGACGATCAACAAAAGCGACCCATGATGGGGGGGGGGGGAACTCCCACCAGTGAGTTTATTTGCCAACAAATGGTCCCAGGTAGGCATTGATCTATCTGTTGGTTCTGGATTATTATTCTCATTTTCCTGAAATTGCTTTGGTATCCTAACACAATTGCCAACCATGTCATTTCCTGTCTAAAATCTTTCTTTGCAAGGCATGGCAATACCTACTGTTGTCCTGCCACCTGATTCTAGGGAGGTAGTGAATGTCCTGAATTGGAGGCTGGAGTCCATGATGGGTTAGATGTGGGCTAATAAACTGAGAATGAATCTAGACAAGATGGAGGTAATGCTGGTCAGTAGGAGAGCCAATCGGGATGAGGAGATTATACCGGTTCTGGACAGGGTTGGGCTTCACTTGAAGGAGCAAACACACAGTTTGGGGGTATTGCTGGCTCTGCTTTTGGAAGCTAAGGTGGAGGTGGTTGCCAGGGGTGCCTTTGCACGGCTTTGGCTAGTGTGCCAGCTGTGTCCCTTTCTTGAGAAGGCAGATCTGCCCACAGTTACCCATGCCTTAGTCACATCTTGGCTAGATTTCTGTAATGCACTCTATGTGGGGCTGCCCTTGAAGAAAATTTGGAAACTGCAGCTAGTGCAAAATGAGCAGCTAGGAGCTGCTGGAGCTGCCTGCTAGGATCACATCACACCCATTTGGCTGCACTGGCTGCCAATTTGTTTCGGGGTCCAATTTAAGATGCTGGTTTTGACCTTTAAAGCCCTTACTGGTTTGGGCCCTGTATACCTGAGAGACTGCCTGCTCCCAAGGGTTGCTGCCTGCATGACAAGGTCATGTGAGGGGGCTCTGCTCCGGGTGCTGACAATGAGGGAGGCTCGGCTGTTGTGCACGTGGGACAGGGTCTTCTCTGTTGCTTCCCCCAGACTCTGAAATGCTCTCCTGCTGGCTATTCGCTCCTCGGTCTCCATCACAGTTTTTAGAAAGCGTGTGAAATCTTGGCTTTTTACCCAGGCTTTTATATGATTGTCTCTACTGCTGCTGCTTTGTATTTGGTATGGCTATTTTATGCTTGTATTTTAAATCTTTTTTAGTCAGATCTATGTTTGTATATTTTAGCTTAATATTTTAATTGTGTAATCTGTATAGTCTTGTGTTAATTTTTCTGTGTGAACTGCCTTGATATTGTTTTAATGAAGTGTGGTATACAAATTTAACAATAAATAAATAAAATAAAGAAATGTCAGAAAATGCACCTCAGTTTGCCTGTTGTGATTTTACAGCATTTGCAAAGCTGTATGATTTCAACCATATTACTTCCAGTCCCAGATATATGGAGTCTAATGGGGTCATGGAAAATGATGTGAAGATAATTAAAACACTGCTTAAGAAACAGAGGGTTCAAACCCAGATCCTCATCTGGCACTATTGACTTACAAAGCTACACTTTTGAAAATGGGATTATCTCCTGCTGAACTGTTGTTTGGAAGAAAATGAAGAACAAGATTGCCTTCATTACTGGACAAGGATTATAAACCCAAAGATGTTGTAAATGCATGGAAAACTCAAGAAAAAGTCAAATAGAGTACACCGCCCTGAGTCTGTGGATTGGGCGGTATATTAAATCTCTTAATAAGCAAACAAAAAAGAAATAAAAATTCTATTATGATAAAGCCTCATATGATCTTCCATTATTCCACCCATACAATATATTATATAGACAGTGTATGCCTCTATAAAGACAAAACACAGGCACAGCAGACAGTGGTCACTTGAGAAGGAGCTTCTCGGTCTTATGGAAAAGCCTGTAGGAGAAAAAAGAGGGATCTGCAGCCAATTCCTACACAGGAGGAGAAACCAGACATCGCTGCAGACCAGGGGCATAGCCATCACTGGGCGAGAGGGTTAAAAGGACCTGGGCTGCCACCCCTCAGGGGCTGTGCATCATGGCCCTGACACACGCCCCACATGTGATGTCAGTCGCAGGGGGGGCTGGTTTAGCTCTTGAGCTGGGCTGTGGGGCCCGGTTTGGGAGTTAAATGGCTAACACTGCATTTATTTTATATATATATATATATATATATATATATATATATATATATATATAATTTATTTGATTTATATTTGATTTATATTTATATTTGCAGCATGGCCAGGAGTGGCTCTCCCTCAGGTCATGGTCTGGCTCCTGAATGGGGCCGTGCAGCCCCAGTCGGGAGTTAGATGGCCAGTGCTGTGTTTGCAGCACAGCCAGGAGAGGCTCCGCTCCTGGACTTGCTGTGAACGCAGCGCTGGCCTGGATCGAACTCCCAAATGGGGCCACGCAGCCCCATTTGGGAGCCAGACCACGCCCCCCACATCTTACATCAGACGTGGGGGCGTGGCTACCCCTCCGCGTCTGACACCAGATGTAGGGAGTGGGGCGAGCAGGGCCGCCGCTGGCCTGGCCCCGTTACTGCTGCTGACACAACAACCAGTAACAATCAGCCTCATACCAATGATATGAACCGATGTGAACGAAGAGAAGCCATAGCTGAAAGACAACCGACACTTCGTAGATCCACAAGGCTGAGAAAACCCACCCAGAGACTAATAGAAAGTTGTGACTAATTGTTCAATATTCTGCTCCTTTTTTTTTTTTTCTTGGAAGAGAGAGATGTGAGGAGGCTCTCTCTTTAAGAGGGTTGGACTTGAAAGATGATTCTCAAGTGACAAGTGACTCAGCAACCCCTCAGTTAGAGTTGAGCTGGCAAAAAGTACAGACTTAATACCTCTCTTTAATTATAACATAGATTCTTTAACTATGTAAACAGTTAAATAAAGTTTTCTTGTTTATTTCATAACTGAGAAACTGGAAGTTATTCATACCAGAATATCATAATTGGTACCAATGCAAAATAAACCTATGGTCTATTCCTATGAGCCAATGTGCTTGAAAATATGTATATAGGAGCAGGTCCCAGGACATTGATGTCAGGCCGTTACATGTACTGTACAAAGCAGCATGAGTCAGATATTATTGCAGCCACCATGTACGTGAGAGCCTGATGTGGCTTCAGAAGCAGCTGGCAAGACCATTGTGCTTCACAGAAGTCAAAGCATGTTTTGAGGAAGCATGTATCCCACACTTTCCTAAAGGTGTTCTAAGCTCCTCCAGGCCTGCCAGAATGATTTATTTTATATATTTATGTTCATATTTATCTACTGCCCTTCATCCTAAGTCCCCAGGGGCTTAGCAATAGAAGAAAAATGATTCAATAAAACAGAACAAATACAGGTAAAAGATCTAAAAAGAGCAAAGGACAGCTCATTGGCCAAGAGCCTGGATTAAAAGGGCAGTCTTCACTTTCCTCCTAAACGCCTGGAGAGAGGGCAGCCATGCAGGTCTCAATGGAGCACAAGTTCCACAACCTGGGCCAGTAACTGAGAAGGCCCTGTCCTGCGTGCTCAATAAACAGGCCTCGACAGGTGATGGCATGTGGAGCAGAGCCCTCCCAGTCGATCCCTCCCAATTGATCTAGTCAGCTGAGTAGATTCAGCTGGGAGCAGATGGTCCCTAAGATACCCAGGGCCCAAGCTATTTAGGGCTTTAAAAGTAATAACCAGCACCTTGAATTGTACCCGGAAACAGACTGGAAGGCAGTGCAGTGCCTTCAAGACTGGAGTAATGTGAGCACTGTAAGCGGTCCCAGAAATCAATCTGGCAGCCACATTCTGCACCATCTGCAGTTTCTGAATACTTTTCAAGGGCAGCCCCATGAAAGACGCATTGCAATAATCCAAACATGATGTGACTAAGGCATGGGTGACAGAAGCCAGATCAGCCATCTCAAGGAATCATGTAGGCACAGAAGGAAAAACACTACCCAAACCAGTCCATTATCATTCCCACTCATGTCTGCCTCTTTGCCAGGGTTGATGTAGATTAAGAAGATGGATCAGATCGAAGCATTAAGTTCTGCACTTGGTGCAACAGACACCAGACAAATGTATCTGGGAATTCACAGGTAAAGCATGAAGGCATTAGCCTTCCAATTGTTTGTGCCCAGCCCCTGGGATTCTGGAAATTCCATTGAGCTCTTATGGGTAATAGCCACTGATAGGCTTCTCCTCTGCTAAGTTACAAACATACTCATATAATGAAAACATAACGGACATTTTAAAATACCCCTGCTAACTGGGTAAAGAGGCACCTTTTACCGTGGTGATTCTCTTTATTTAGCACGGGGAGAGTAACTGGCCCTATCCACCCCCAGCACAGTACTTCCAGTGACTGTTGCTGGTGTGTGTCTTATGTTTCTTTTTAGAATGTGAGCCCTTTGGGGACAGGGAGCCATCTTATTCGTTTATCTCTCTTTGTAAACCGCCCTGAGCCATTTTTGGAAGGGCGGTATAGAAATTGAATTAATAATAATAATAATAATAATAATAATAATAAACAACCCCCAGTGAGGCACTACCTTGGCGTGGTTGTGGGGCTTGCGTGCTCTGAGGAAGGTGAGAGCTATGCCAGAGGTCCAACCATACTGGACAGGTCTCACCAGAGGAGCCAGACAAAGAGTGCCTCTCCCATCAACAATATGGTGAGACGTAACTTTAATAAATCTATACCGGATCGGTCGTCGCCCGGGTCAACAAGGACCGCGCCAGGTGCTGGAGTCCCTCAACATCTGGTGGCAAGTGGGCAACAGGACTCAGGATCTTCAGTTGAGCAACCAGGGCTGAAGACAGCAAAGTTATTGGAAGAAGCGTCGCTTAACCGAAAAAAATATACAAAAACTGCCAACAAGGAAATAATGATCTGCTGTTACAAGTCTAGTCCAACTAGAAGAGGCTATTTAAAAAGAATGTACCAAATTTGGAAAGAGAAGCATCCAGATACAGAAATAACAGAACAAAGGCTAGCAGACCAGAGAAGATTCATAATAAGAAATAAAGTATTCACAGGAGTTGAGCTGGAAGAACTGCAAAGAGCAACACAGGCTCAAGATATGGAAGAAGAATTACCACCAACTGAAGCATTTGCTCAGGCACAGATGGAGGAGGTGTTGGAAATAGAGGATGCCACTGTTGCTGAACTGTTTCAAAATCAAAACCAGGCAACTTCCCCTTTGCCTTCACCTCAAAAACCCAAATACCATTTAACAGAAAAGCAACAAGAACTAAAGCAAAAAATAACTGAGCACCAGGCGTGTAACAATGATAGGGCAAGGGGAGACAGTTGTCTGGGGGCCCCACTGCCTGGAGGGGCACCCCAGAGGCACCTCATGTGACTCCCCATTGCCCCCTGCCCAGCCCCATAGCCTCTCAGCCACTTGCCCTCTTCGCTGTCTCTCCTGCTTGTTCTGCTGGCCCGCAATTGAAGCAGCAGGCAAGCTGCAAAGAGCTCCTTTTCTCCCGCTTCTCAGCTGATCGGAGGCCTCCGTGTAGGCCGCAGTGAAGCCTGAACTCGAGTAGGGCCCAAGCAAGCCAGGAAGGAGGAGGCAGCCAGAGTGTTCTCTGCAGCAGAAGACCCCTTGCTGCCCTGCTTAACCCAGACCAGCATTTGCCAGGTAGAGTGTGAACTCCTTTTTGTGGTTATCTTTCCCGCCCCCCCGCCCCCATATATAGAGATCTGCTTGCCATAGGGCTTGGATATGGGGGGTGGGAGGGACCGAGAAGTCCCTGAATATTTATTTTGAAACAGCTTGGAAAATTTGCTGACTTAAAAAAAACTATCTAAAAAGTCCTATAAGTGGCTTGTTTCATGGCAGAAAATTGCAAAAACTTCTGGAACAGTATTTTATTAATTTTATTTATTCATTCATTCATTTAAAAATGCACTTATGTTCAAGTTGTTTTGCAACCCAGAAGGTCTGAGTGAGAACTGTGAAGCATGTGTGGTGCTTTTATTTTATTTTTCTTGTGTGTGAACTGCTCCCCAATAACTTGCAGGGACTTCAGGGTCAATCTGGCCAACATGTGAATGCAGCACCTCCATTCCAGAGGAGATGTGTCTTAAAGGGCTTTAAAAGCCTCCTGTGAAAAACCTCCTGCAATCAAACTTGACTGAATTTGTTCAGAATTCTGGGAAAACAAACATAGGTTCACCCTGCATGGTTGAAAGTCTCCTTTGCTAATCTGCAGCGAGGGGGCCATTTTAATAATTCATCTTTCTAGTGTGTTCTAGGCATTAAAAGTAATACAAATGTATAGTACTCAATGTATATCACTATATATTGTGATGTGTGTGAGTGTATTCAGTGAAATGTATTTGCAGGCAGCATACTTATTTTGGAATATCAGACTTAAATCCTTGGGGGCCTGGGGTGTGCGGAGGCCCTGGACTTTGGGGGGGGCATTTTAAAATCTTGTCTCTGGGCCCACTCCAACCTTGCTACGCCCCTGCTGAGCACATGAACCAAACAACCACCAGGGTTCGACTTCCAGCTCTAAAAACAGTTGCCAAAAAACAACTTGCTCAGGCATTAAAAGATGCCAATGCTGCACTTGCAGAAATAACAACCAATAATTTGCAAGAAACAAACCAACTAATGTACAGTGCAGCAACAATAACAACACAAGAGCTCGGATATAAGATCAATGGACCTGTCAAAAAAGAAAGTAGTACATCACCTAAATGGAAGATTAGATTAGAAAATAAAATCTCCAGACTTAGATCAGATGCTAGTAAATTGAAAGATATGAAAGACAAGAAGCTGAAGAATGAAAACACCAAACAGTATCTGATCCAAAAATACCACCTAGATTCAAGGAAAATTAGAGAAGTCCTGGAAATAAAAAAGCAGCAAATAACAGCAGTGTCAAAGAAGATTAGCAGATATGAAGCCAGAATTACACAACACAGGCAGAATCTCCAATTCCAGTCAAATCAGAGACGTTTCTACCAAAGCATAGAAGGAGAAACTGCAAGAAACCTAGAAACACCAAATAAAGAAGAAGCAGTGCAATTCTGGGGGAAATTATAGGACAATCCAATAGATTATAATTAAAAAGCAGGCTGGATGAAAGAGGTCAAAAAATGTAACCAACAAATGCAAGATCTAACAATAACACCAGAATTAATAAGTGAAAGAGCAAAGAAAATTAAAAATTGGACTGCTCCAGGCGACGATGAACTGCATGGCTTTTGGCTTAAGCACCTAACAAGCCTTCATGAACAACTATCAAAACAGTTCAATCACATTTTGCAAGGAGGTGATATTGAACAATGGCTAACAACTGGGAAAAGTCATCTCATCATGAAAGACCCAGCAAAAGGTGCAGTTCCAATTAATTATAGACCGATAACCTGTCTGCCAAACATGTTCAAATTATTAACGGGAATAATAGCAGATGAAGTGATGCAACACTTATTAACTAACAAACAGCTTCCAGTTGAACAGAAAGGAAATTGCCCGAACACCAGAGGCACAAAAGACCAGCTGCTGATTGACAAAATGATTTTAGAAAATTGCAAGAGAAGAAAAACCAATCTAAGTTTTGCATGGATTAACTACAAGAAAGCCTTCGATTCATTGCCTCACACATGGATACTAAGATGTTTAGAAACAACTGGTGTCAGCAAAAACATTCAGATATTTATTAAAAAAAGCAATGAACATGTGGAGTACACAGTTAACAATCAATGGGGAGACACTTGGACAGGTTAGCATTAGAAGAAGCATTTTCCAAGGGGACTCACTATCCCCTCTGTTGTTTGTAATTGCCATGACCCCACTTTCACAAATACTCAACAAAACAGGCCTCGGATACCAAACATTTAAAACATCCAGTAAAATCAACTATCTGCTGTACATGGACGATCTGAAGTTGTATGGAGAGTCCCAGTCAGAAATCGAATCACTGCTAAACACTGTCCGTATATTCAGTAGCGATATAGCAATGGAGTTTGGACTAGACAAGTGTGCTACATTAATAATGAACAGAGGGAAAAGAAGAAAAACAGAAGGAATAGAACTGCCCAATGTAAGCAAGATCAAGAACCTGGAAGAGAAAGAACATTACAAATACTTGGGCATTCTCCAGGCTGATAACATCGCACACACTGAAGTTAAAAGAAAAAATGGAAGTGAATACATCAGGAGAGTTAGAAAAATCCTCAAGTCCAAACTCAATGGCGGGAACACCATACAAGCCATAAACACCTGGGCTATACCTGTTATCAGATACACTGCAGGAATAATAGAATGGACCCAGGCAGAGCTAGAGACGCTAGATTGTAAGACCAGGAAAATCATGACCATCAATCATGCTCTGAAAAGAAAAGAGGCCTTGAAGAATATATAAAGGAGAGTGAAGAAGATGCACTCAAATGGTCAATAATGCAAAACTATTCAACACCAATGAAACAAAGCAGGCCAACAAGAAAGAACAAGTCAGGAACCGAGCAGAAAAATGGAAAACTGAGCCCCTGCATGGTCAATATTTGCACAATATAAGTGGAAAATCAGACATCACCA
The DNA here is from genome assembly GCF_027244095.1 of Hemicordylus capensis. NCBI lineage: Eukaryota > Metazoa > Chordata > Lepidosauria > Squamata > Cordylidae > Hemicordylus > Hemicordylus capensis. The sequence continues at coordinate 412,264,147 of NC_069658.1, forward strand.
AGACCTGGCAATGGCTTAAGAATGGCAACTTGAAGAAAGAAAGAGAGGGTTTAACACTGGCTGCACAAGAACAGGCACTAAGAACAAATGCAATAAGAGCAAAAGTCGAAAAATCCACCACAAACAGCAAGTGCCGCCTTTGTAAAGAAGCAAATGAAACCGTGGACCACCTAATCAGCTGTTGTAAAAAGATCGCACAGACTGACTACAAACAAAGGCATGACAAAGGAGCAGGGATGATACACTGGAACATCTGCAAGAAATACAAGCTACCTGTAGCCAAAAATTGGTGGGACCATAAAATTGAAAAAGTTGAAGAAAATGAAGATGTAAAAATATTATGGGACTTCTGACTACAAACCGACAAACATCTGCCACACAATACACCAGATATAACTGTAGTCGAGAAGAAAGAAAAGCAAGTGAAAATAATCGACATAGCAATACCAGGGGATAGCAGAATAGAAGAAAAAGAAATAGAAAAAATCACCAAATACAAAGATCTACAAATTGAAATTGAAAGGCTGTGGCAGAAGAAGACCAAAATAATCCCAGTGGTAATTGGCGCCCTGGGTGCAGTTCCAAAAGAGCTTGAAGAGCACCTCAACACCATAGGGGCCACAGAAATCACCATCAGCCAATTACAAAAAGCAGCTTTACTGGGAACAGCCTATATTCTGCGACGATATCTATAACCATTGACAATAAAATTCTGGCATCCCAGGTCCTTGGGAAGGACTCGATGTCTGGATAAAACAAACCAGTCAATAACACCTGTCTGACTGTGTAAACAAGAAATAAATAAATAAATAAATAAATAAATAAATAAATAAATAAATAATAAAAGAAAAGTAGTGGGAGGGGCCAGGTTTGAGTGGAGAATATAGTAGGAATATTTGCTTTTCCCTTTTCCTATTGGCCATTTCCCCATTCAGAATCACAGCCCAGATGCTCTTCAACCTGTGGGCTTCCAGACACATGTTTGCAAGAGTAAGCACCTATCTAGATCCACTAGAAAGGGAATGGCTTGAAGGGAGCAATTAGGAGCAGAAAAACAGCCAGTGGGGGGAAAGAGTTAAGCATCTTCTCCCCCTACTATTTCTCTACTCAAATTCACTTCCTCATGAAGTAGCCATTAAAAACTTCATAATATGCATTTGCTCATAATATGTTGTTAGGCCACAAGATTGCTTTTTTGAATGAATGAATGAATGAATGAATGAATGAATGAATGCTGCAGCCTCTGAAAAGACTACCATTCCCCAATTGCCCTGCAAATTTCTTAGGAATGCTGGAGGAGGAAATAATCCCCTTTCCTGCAGTCCTTTTCAGATGGAAGCTGTATTGCTACATCTATGCATGTCTTCCTTCTGAAAGTAGACACTAAGGGGAATTGCTGGGTTCTCTGTGGTGGAGCAGGTTAGGAGAAGGGGAAGGGCGGGGTGGAGTGGCTGTGATCCATCAGAATAACATCTCCCTTACCAAAATCCCTTACCAAAATCCCAACTGGTCCATACAGAGAGGCGGGTCTCATGATCAACGAGACCTGCCTCCAGAGGATTTGCGGGCTAAACCCACTCTCCCCACAGACTAGCAGCAAGCCCTGCCTGGGCGGCCACTGCGACCACCCACACAACTGCTGGCTCCGTCATGGAGCCAGCACGGGCTTGGGAGTTCAGGGGCCTCATGGCCGCCAATAGTTCCAGCATGCCCTGCGCGAGTGCTCAGGGCATGTTGGAGAGACCCCCGTGCCGGGAGGCTGCTTTTCAGCCTCTGGTCGGGGGTCTAGTCATGAGTTGCCATGGCGCGATGCCGGCAACTCATGATCCGTTAACCCTGGTTAGTGGAGTGCTCGCTCTGCTAACCTAGGCTAAGGGGAAGGCTGCTCAAGTGGGCTAGCCACTTGTAAGCCACCTGGCTTGGTGAGCCTGGTGGTTTATATGAGCAGCAAAAATCGGGCTAGGCTCTCCAGCCCAGGAGATTTCCAGCCCAGGAGACTCCCTCCTTCCTGACTGCATCCCAAGTTACTGTCACTGCCTCCAGTGCTCATGGTCCCACAGCTCTTCCTCTACAGCCTGACCTCAGGTTGGGATGAGGAGGTGGACATTCCCTACCAGCTCCTTTCCTTTTCAGCCTTCTTGCTTCATCTTCACTCCTGGCTTCACATCCTATGCACTTCACCATCTATACAGGAGATAGAGCAGGTGCCATAAAGTCTATGCAGTGGTGTAGGGGAATCTGGATTGTGTTTATAATTCTTTTTCATGGCAATATCCAGGGAAGCCAAAGGTGGCTCCCCCAAGTCTCCCCTATAAGTTGCATTATGACTATACAATAGGGATGTGCGAAACGTTTCGGATACAAAACGTTTTGTACCCAAAACAGCCTGTTTCAGGTGTTTTGTAGACAAAACAAAACACCCATTTTCCAGATCCAAAAGTTTTGTATACAAAACAAAATGCCCCTGTTTCGGCTACAAAATGTTTTGTTGTTTCGGACCTCCATTTTGTGGTGATCTCTGAGTCAGTCTCCATTTTGTGTTTGACATCTCTTTGAATTTCCCACCCTTCCAGCCTTCTGATTGGTGACCTAAATCATGGGCTGATTTGCTGACAATTCCCTCCTTGTTCCCCATTGGCTCTTTTGCTTCTTGCCACTCTTTACTGACCCCATATTGGCTAGGGGAAGGGTTGCTAACCCATGGGGTGCTGGGTTCTGCTGTTTCTGTGGTGTTCTGAGTGTAGATTCTCTGGTAGCATATGAGAGTGGATTCTTGTTTTTCACTAAAAATCTCATATGCTACCAGAGAATCTACAATGAACACCTCAGAAACAACAAAACCCAGTACCCCACAGGCTTGTGGGTATGGGGGTGGTTGACACCCTATGTGCACTACACAACCCCTCCCCCCCAAGTGGAATTATGGGGCTGCTGAAACCTCCATTATTCCCTATGGGAGAAATCTTAAAGACACATAAACTTCAACAAATCACAAAAGATCAGCCCTTTGCCCAGTTCCTTTGAAATAATTCTGGAAGTTTCCTTGCCCCCATTGGGCACTACCACCCACCACACTCTGCTCTGGGTCATCCCTTTCCCCTTGATTTGAAGCGATACATTTGTTGGAATCCCCATTATTCCCTATGGGAAAATGCTTAAAGATGTGTAAACTTTAAAAAAAAAATCAGCCCTTTGCCTAATTCCTTTGAAATTTGGGTGGTAGCTTCCACCCATTGGACACTACCACCACCACCCACTCTTTTTGCCCTGGGACCCTTTTTAAAAATCCAAATCGATTCGGATTCGGAAAATTTGGCTACAAAACAAAACAGTGCTGATTCGGATTCAGAAAATTTGGCTACAAAACAAAACGGGGATGTTTCGATTCAGATACAAATCGAAACAAGAAAATTCCAAAATGCACACCCCCACTATACAAACAGCCACGGTAACTCACAGCTTCTCATCCCATTCAAGTATTACCTTGGTGTTATTAATTTTGCAGTATGAATACCTTGCTGCTCTGAGAGGATAAAGTTTGTATCCAAATACTGCCCAAAACAAAAAGCCAGATTAGAAATGGAAGCATAAAGGACTCGTTCTCTAGGGCTCAGCATGCCCAGCAGGGAAGGCTGCCTAGTGGAGAGGTTGGCTAGAAAATGAGGGCAAAGGCCTTGGTAGATTGAGGGGATGATTATCTCAGAACAGACAGATGACTAATATCGCTAATTCTGCAAGGCAATGACATGGGCCTTTTGCTAGTGTCATAGCCTTGCAACATTCTGAATCCACAAGAAAACACGTGTTTCTAAATTCTGCCCATCATCTTCCAGGCCCTGAGAGGAAAGGCTAGCACTGAGAATATTAGCACAAGGAATCCCCTTTTAATTTTGCTGTGAGATTATATTATACATAGAAACGCACATACACAGATGTGCTTATCCTTGTTTCTTTCCCTGCCAGGCCAACCAAAGTAGCATTCTGTGTGTGGTATTTCAGAAAAATAACCTGCAGCTAGAACTGTCACAGTGAAGTGCTTTCACATGATGCAAAAGCAACCCCATACTGACCTGGAACAGCCTCATGTGAAGGCCGTTCACACAACCAAAAGCACTGGGGGCAAGGAGGCCTGGGGGAGGAGGCAGGCGCCTGCCCGCCTTGCCCCACATGATCAGAGCTGCTCCTGGGCTCTGCAGCACCGCGTGCCCACATGACTGGTGTGCAAGTGCTCTCTGAGCAGTGAGGGGGAACCTGGCTGAGAAGCTCCAGGATCTGGACTGTTCCCAGTGCTTCTCATGACCAGCTCTACCTGGGTAGGGCTGCGCTAGCCTGGGTAGAGCTGGACATGAGAATGGTCTCATTATGCAGAGTGCAAGTGTGGTGTAGTGGTTGAACTTTGAGACCTGAGCACGTTTCTGACCCACCACAAAGCTCATTTGGACCTGTTATTGTCTGCCAATCCAGTTTACTTCAATGGGTTACTGTGTCGGGATAAAAGGCAGTTTTTTGTTCTCTTGAAAAATGGAAGTGGACACAATTTCTGAAACTGGGTAAGACACTTTTCCTACCTAGTTAATAATTGTGTGAACTACCTTACTGATTTTAAAGTCTGTTGTGTTCCATTGCCACACACAGGATTTGACTGTTGGTGCATCACTGATACTAATGCAAGTGCAGAGAAATGTGTAGAAACCTACCTAAAACTACATGGCATGGGCTGGAATCAACAACTGCAGAGTGCATCACTCAGTCAAAATATACATGGGTAGATGTATCATTGTATATTATGGCCATTGTGCATATCAGGGCTATCAAGTGTTGTAATGGTAATGAGAATAGGCCTGAAGATAACATCAGTTGATATCCAGACTGATGTGCAAACTAGTGCACTAGCTATTTCCACTAAGCTGAGAGTGTGCATTCCAGATCACTGTTGTGAATGCACAAGGTGTGCAACCTGTGGAGCAATTCTTGCTGTGAAATGCCCACATTCTTTTCTGCTATTCTTGTTGCAGAAGCACAAGAGTGTAAGAGTTTGTGCAACTTGTACAAAAGGGATGGACTCCACTTGAACCAAGATGGAACCAGACTGCTGGCTCCCTTCCTTCCTTATGGCTTCCCTATGCCTTCCTCATGGAGAAAAACCTTAAAGAAGCGTAAACTTCAAAAATCACTTTAAAATCAGCCCTTTGCCCAATTCCTTTCAAATAATTCTGGTAGCTTCCTTGCCCCACTTGGGCACTACCACCCAACACACTCTGCTCTAGGCCACCCCTCCCCCCCCTAGCGTGAAGCGATACATTTGCTTGAATCCTCATTATTCCCTATGGGGAATTAAAAAATAATTTAAAGATTCACCAATAATCGGAGTGTTCTATTGCCTTGGGATTTGGTGAGTGATAGGCATCCCTGGGTGCCTACCATCCACCCCACCTTTGTGCCCCTAGGTGCTCCACAATAGGTGATAATGGGCTGGTTCAAGTCCCATTATACCCTATGAGAAAATTAAAAATATTTTAAATATTCATAAAAAATTGTAGGAGTGACCAATTGCTTTGGGGTTTGGGTGGTAGTTGACACCCATGGGTGCTCCACAATAGGGAATAATGGGCTGGTTCATGTCCCATTATACCCTATGAGAAAAAGATAAAAATAAATTTCAAAAATTCATTAAAAAATCATACAAGTGTCCAATTACTTTGGGGGTTGGGTGGTAGGTACCCATGGGTGCCAACTACCACCCCACCCACTTCTGCAGGTTCAACCAGTTCAAATCCAAACCAAACCGGGGGGGGGGTTAGAACAAAACTGAAACTGAACCCCTCCTCCCGGTTCGAACCTGGTTCAAATTTGAACTGAATGAACTGGTTTTGTGCACATCCCTATCCTGTATCATCCCAATCCATTAGTTTGGAATCCCTGACCATCTAGTTATACTGTGCAAATACAAATGTGGTAGCAGGGATGTGGAGGTAGGAAGAGTACAACCAAAGCAACCAATATTTACTTATATTTGACAGACTTTAATCCCCTTATGTGCTTACATTAAGCTGGTTAAAGATTTGTTCAAAGATAGATTCCCCATGTCCTATCTTTCAGCACATGCAGAATGGGAATATTAATCCAAATTATTGTTAGCATGGAACCAGGAAGATGCATGTATTCCAGATTTATTAACTCACAGTAAAAAGGGGGCAATTTAATTCAAGTGCTCCAAGATACATTCAGGCTTTCTTGACTAACTTTGATATAACTGCAACTTCAGAGCCTCTTCATAAATTCCATGTTCCTTCAGACAGTTTTAAATGTTGGTTTAGGCCCTTAAGGGTAATTTCCCCATGAGAAGCAGCTACAGATAGCTACCATTCCCATTATATTCCTTCATGTAGGACTTTGTTAGGATGATTATAGACAGTTCTCTGTTAACTGGTTATTCCTGCCAGTTGGAAGAACCCTCAGCTTCTAGTGAAAGGCATGAAAGGAAAGAGGCAACATCAGGCCTGAATTATGCTCCATACTTACAGGCATTTGATGTCCCATAGCCATATCTTCCATTGCGCTCTCTTTTGGTTCTGAGAGAGAGTATGATGAAACTAGTCATATCTAATGCACACTGACTGGCTTATCTGTTGATAGAGCTAGAAGGTAAATGAATATGATTGATGAATGGCTGCAGACAACCTCCTAGCAGCCTCATCTCTTTGGGTTTGTGCTAAATTATAAATCAAGACAGAGACCTCTTCTGTCTTGTATATTTGTTTTCTACAGATGGAGGCAACTCTGAGACCAAAGCGTGTTTGTGCAGGAAGTATGAAAGCAAGGCTGAACCCATCACACCAGGCACATAGGGAATGGTTTCTTATTCTGGTCTGAAGAAGAAGAGCAGAAGACTGTAGAGCAGGCTTCCCCAAACTGCGGCCCTCCAGATGTTGCTGAACTACAACTCCCAGCATCCCTAGACACAATTTTATGTGGCTGGGTATGCTGGAAGTTGTAGTTCAGCAACATCTGGAGGGCCGCAGTTTGGGGAAGCCTGCTGTAGAGTTATAGGGAGTGTCTGCCTTCACATTGCACCAACATCAATAATAAACCCATTAGCAGAGGACAATACTAGTACTACTAGTGATTCCCTATATATCTTTCTCTGTCACACACTTGCCTGTGGCCACTGCCTCCCTTCCTCTGCTCCTGTTCAAAGTCTATTGAAGTGGTCTTAGAATTGCTGGGGAGAGGATTAATTGCCACCCTGTTCCTTCAAAGGCAGTCAGGGAGAGGTATCAGACCACTCCTTGCTAGGAGTCTCTAGGACCAAGTCACTCCCATCTCTCCTGACCTCCTCATCCCTGCCCATCCAAACCTTAAATAAAGCCCTGCAATCAGGGCAATCCCAGTCACCCTCTCCTGACTCCACCCTCTCCAGTCTAGCTGCCTCTCTCCTTCAGCTGTTGCCTGTCTTGCTGGCTGTTGGGGCCCTGCCTTCTTCTCTTCACTACCAGAGGGCAATAAGCTTACCCACGGGCTGTTGGTTCCCAGGTCCCCTGTGAGCAATCAGGCCCTCCTGTGGCTGGCGGGGAGCCCCAACATTATATGACTGTGGGAAATGCTGGAAATACCACCATGTGCATCCATGGCTCCAGCTTCTATATGGCAAGTGCTTGCTTGTCTCTGAGGTAGAACTGAGTCTTTGAAAAGACTTGCCCACAAGCCATCTGAGGTGGAGTATTGTTCCTTGCTTATTTAAATTAAAGCAATAATTCAAAATTCTCAGGTGCACACGTCAGAGGAAAGGCTGCTATCTTCTCTTCCACTGCTGCATCTTGCTGTGCTTTTATATTGTGTTACTGGAGATCGTTACTGGTACACATATATAGGTTGGATTTATGTGGAGGATGTCATCCTTCAAAAGGATCTGCCTGATGGCATTGCTGTATGTTTTAAATGGTTAACAAACAAAATAACTGCCCCCCTCTGAGGTTCAGGTGGCATAAATGAGACTTATTCATATGATGATACATATTTATTCTGTATTTGGATTCTGAGAAAGTTCCATCTTGTCACAACATTTTGCTGCATTTGAGTGCGCTACTCTGTACACCTGCAACAGGGCTGGAGTGTCCACTTATTTTCCTAGGCATCAGGGGCACTAGCAGGAGGATACCCTTCCCTTCATAGGCCTCTCTTAGGACCAGACATGACATTAAGTACATTATTGAACCCCATATCTGACATTCTCTTCCTCTTGTTTTAAACTAACAGGAGCTGCAGAATACCCTGCTCCAGCTGGGGATGATGGCATAAGAAGAAGGAGTTTAATTCTTCCCTGCTGAGCCATTTTCTTGTTAACGCTGCCACTCCTGCTGCTATTTCAGCAAAGAGCAGCTTCAAGTGCAAATAATCACTGGGTGGGGGGATTTTTCAGCAGGAAACCTGCATGTGGGGAAAGGGTGAGCCTCCCATCCCCTTATGTTTCAGTTCTGAGCCAGATCACCCTCTTCCCCATTCATAGTTGCTGTTAGTTAAAAACAAAACAAAACAGCACAGAGCAGGAGAATCCCAAGCATGGTATTCACTGATGCATTTCATGTCACATCCAATTTAGCCCTTGGATCTTGAGGGTCTGGGATTGGAGGTAAAAACAAAAAACAAAACAAAACAAAAACCAGCCCTGGCAATCCTGATTTGCAATAACGTTGCTTACCAGCCTCCTCCCACCACCACTTACAACAACAGTCATGAAGGACAATCGTCGTAATACTCTGGGAGTTCTCTGGGCATGGTTATGGCATGCCAGTTGCTAAGGCACATATTCCACTAAGGTGCCTATCCCTTGATTAATTGATTGACTGAATGAATGAATTTAGGGCCCACTTTTTAGGTTTCCAAACACATTTCCAAAGAAGTTAATCAGTACCATTAAATCTATTTAGCAGTAGTGAAATAGAGAATAATTCACAATCTATTTGAGTTTGTGAACTGCCCAGGGATTTGTGTATGAGTTAAATAATAAATTAATAAAACGAGTTAAATAATAAATAAATAAATGAGAACAAAAACCACTATACATATAACGGTAATAAAAATGAAAGGACGTAACTTTCCCTCTTCTCAAAGTAATTGAAACTCATTCATCAACCTCCTTGTCACTAAGAGTGGATCCCTCCAACAAGCTTTTTTCCTGAACCGTGAGGAGACCCTCTGCTTCCCTTTTCTGCTTGAGATCCCTGCAGATCTTGTTTGCTCACCTTGAAAAAGTTTAACTTAAGCTGAAGAAGCCATATCATGAGGCTATTCTCATGCGCGGCTAAAATCAGGCTTGGGAAGCCCAGTCCGATTTTAGCCGCACGTGAGAACCAACGGGAACTGTGTGGCTCCTGGCGGTGGGGCGGCGGCAAACCCTCCTCAGTAGCCTGCCCGTTAATTCAGGTTTCAGGTGTGAGGGTGCCTGAAAAGCAGGTTAAGTGATCGTGTGTCGGTGCGGCAGGGCTGTGCACCGCACCAACTCAGGAGTAGCCCCCTGATGGGGAGGCAACAACAAGCCTCCCGACATTGGGAGGCTCCCCAGAATGCCTCGTGCACTCACATGGTGCTTTCAGGTACTTCTGGGGACTGGGAGGCCCCAAAATCCCGCCGCTCGCACCAGCTCCATGATGGAGCCGGTAATTGTCGGGGCAGCTGATGCAGCTGCCAAGGGACGACTGAGCAATCGTCTGTGAGGAGAGTGGGTCAAACCCGCTCTCCCTGCAAACCCACTATACCTGCAAACCTTTGTGCTCTTCACACTGCTCATGTGAAGACCTCAACATGTCATTTGAGCCCATGATCTGAAGCAATGCTGGCCAGGGTAGCCCAAGGTATGGGGAGGCCTGAGGTGGCAGTAATGGATGTCCCCCATGGCAAATGCCCTCTGCCAGTACCAATTCCCCCACTGGTACCAAATTTACCACACAGACCCTGCTGGCACTGACTACCTCTTGTGCCTTCTACTGGCATTAAATACCCCCCACTGGTACTACACACCACCTGCTCAGGCTCCCCTCCCCCATAGTGTGCTGAAGTGTCCCATCATCTTTTTCCTCTTCTTTCCATCCACTCCATCCCAGCAGGAGCAAAAGAGGAGGAAAAGGTCAGGTGGTGTTCAGTTCCAGGGCAAGGTGGGCAATGTTCTGCACCAGCAGAGGGCCTTTGGCACAGCAGCAGGTACCTGAGTGGCTTCTGCCACCTCCCCCATGCACCCTGAAATCTGCCACCTGAGGCAACTGTCTCAGTGTGCCTTGTGGGCTGGCCGGCCCTGATACTGGTCCATTTGCTAAATTAAGATCCACATGAATCTCCCTCACCAGGTGATTGTGAAGGTCTAAGTAGAATGAGTGGAGCCTACTTTCTGCTGCTTTTAACATGGTTTGTGCTGATGTTGTTAAAAGATGCTGCTTTTAACATCTTAGGATCCCCTCCCATGTGCTGCAAAGTTGGTTTGTATTGGGCTGTGTGCCCACTTAAAAGAATTGTAAACCTGCATTGATTTTTGTGCTTACAAACCCCTTCTCACTTGTAAAAGTGTTTTGTATTATAGTTGGCCTCTGTATAGGGTAAAAGTTCAGTTGTATTTTTCTGGTTTCTTTTTTGGTTCTGGCAAATCTGTCATTTGGGCTTTGGACGGAAAAATGATTTTAAATTATGGAGGGAATCTTTTGTTGAGTTCTGATTGGCTGAACTAAGAAACTGATGTGATGGAAGAAGTGTATATATTGTGGAAGTTTGAGAGGGATTGAGTGCAGTGGAATTGGAAAAGTTCAGTCTGGAGCTATCTGCTAAAAAGCGCTGGAGTCCAGTTGAGTCAGGCTGAGAGAGTACGCAGAAGAAGAACTGGCAAAGGGCTACTGGAGAGAGAAACCTGGAAATAAAAGCTGGCAAAAGAAACCTGGGAGAGAACTAAGGAAGCAGAGGACTGGTTGTTGCTGGAGACTGCTGGAGTTGCCCAGCCAACAAGCCAGGACTGTGAGCTGAAATCACTGAAAGTGGGGGAGGAGCCAGGCTGGATTTAGCCCCAGACCTGTGCTATCCCTTGAACAAAGTCTGCTCAGCGAGCCAGAGAAAGTAAAGAGAAAGATTCTGAAGGAGAGCCTGTATAGAAAGGAGCAATGTTTAAAAGCCTACAGATTGTTACTTATCCTGACTTGCGCTGTGAGTATTATTTTGTGATAATAGGGCCTCCTATAGGCCTTTCCACTCTACTAAGGTTTGGTTTGGGTTTTTTGAATTGCTGGAAGGGCTGTTGCAGTGGACTCAGCCTAACCAAAAGCCCACTCGGTGGCAGCGGTGAAGGAGTCAGGAGGACTAAAGGGCTGTTCCCCACACTTGATAGTCTGGTGGGACAGCTGGGTCCTCCACAGGCAGTAAATAAGGAAAGTTATTGAAGGACACACATACACAGAGAGGCTCTTTACACGATTAGTGTGAAGAGCCTCTAGGGGGTTTGCAGGGAGAGTGGGCTTAGCCCACTCTCCCCACAGACGAGCAGACAGTCTGCTCTGGGTGGCTGCAACGGCCGCCCACACGACTGCCGGCTCCGTGTTGGAGCCGGCAGGGGCCGGGGTGTTTGGGGGCTGTGTGTTCCCTGGAAGCTCCAGCATGCCCTGCACGAGCATGCAGGGCATGCTGGAGAGACCCCTGAGCTGGGAGGCTGCTTTTCAGCCTCCTGGTTGGGGGTCTACTCGAGTAGCCGCGGCTAATCACAATTTAAAAAACTGGGTTTGTGGAGTGCTCGCTCTGCAAACCCAGTTTAAGGGGTGGGCTACCTAAGTGGGCTAGCCACTTGTAAGCCACTGGGCTCGTCTGCAAGCCTGGTGGTTTACACGAGCAGCAAAAATCAGGCTAGGCTCTCCTAGCCCGATTTTTGCTGCTCGTGGCAAGAGCCTCAGGGACATACACTAGATAGGATGATCTCATTTGTTTCCATCAGAAAAGAGACTAATAAAAATGACCATGTTAAGTATTACTATGTGTTGGCCTTCCTTGATTTGATCTTAGTAATACTCTGGGGCTATTCACACAACTGTGTGGGCAGTGGGAGAAATCTGCACTGCACCACGGAGGTCTGGGGGCCTAGATCATGCTTCTCAGCCTCTGGATATCCCACAGTGTACCGCTCAACATGCATGGTGCATTTGGGAATTCCCTCATGAGGTGGGCACTCTAGGCACCTGCCTCTGTTTCCACTCGAGCTGAATGCAGCCCAAGTGAACTCATGATCCTGGAGCCAAGGTCAAGGGTGCACTTGTGCCTTTAACCCTGGCTAAAAGCTGGGTTTAAAAGCTGGACTAGGTGGCACTGCCCCGCCAGGATTGGGCCTGATCCCAGCGGTTTGCACACTCAACCTACCCCAGGAAGAGCTTCCCTAGCCTGGGACAGCCTGCATGTGAGAACAGCCTCTCTGAGTATCATTCTTGGTTATCTGAATTCCTTAGCCGTGCCTTTTGCACTCCATCCCCAAGGTGCTCTAAATGGTGCTCTGATGTACTGCTGACCATTCTACAGTTTTCATTCCAACTTGGATCTGTTATGATGACCACCAAGAACCATGACATTAAGGCAGATTTGCTACATCTGACTGCTGCATTGAAGTACTTGACATTTAACAATAGTGTAGATTTTTAATAGGCTCTTTTGCTTGTGTGAGCAAATTACATTTCATCTAAATAATAGATTTTGGCCCCCATCTCACTGCTACTAATTATTCGCATGCTGGTTGATTTTGAACCTTGTTGAGGAAAGCCTAGAAAGTTTCATTAAAAATGCCTAATGTTGATATTTTACAAGCCTGAGATTGCTCTCCAGTGAAAACTCAGCTGATAACAAAATAATTTTTCACTAAACTAATTATTGGAGTGGAAGATGCTCAGCTTTTTGCCAACTGTGCCTCCTGTGCTGATATGCAGAAGGGTCACAATTGTTCAGAGGGGCTTTGCTTCCCTATCAGCAGAAAGAAGCCAGAGATATACTGCACCAGCCCATATTTTTTCTTTTCTATGAAACAGCTAATGACCTCCTGCTAAGCCAACTTTGCCTGTGTTGAGGGTTTTTGCTTGTTTTGTTTTACAGAGAAAAAAACTTCCCCTTTCTTGGGCAGAATTCACATGAAATATTTTGCCAGTATCCAGTTCACTCATCCAGTAAATCAGGGTTTCACAAAATAGGGCACCTAAAACCCTAGACGTCAAGAAGGAAGCCTGCACAGCCAGCTCCCCCGCCTCTCTGCAGTCTGGCTGACTGCAGAGGGGCAGCTCTCCCCAACATCTGAGAGCGGAGGGTGGGGCGCATGGAATCACAGGTCTGTGCAGCCAACATTCTGTCAATATACTGCCCTGAACTGATATAAGGAGAGAGTGTTTAGGGTTAAAAATGCAATTATGTTTTTGTACTGCATATATCAGGCATTCAGAATAAATCTCACCAGCTTGCTTCTGCAAATGAAATACCAGACTGTGCTCTGCATGGTTCCAGAGGGTTTGTGTGCATGTGCACTAGTGCACACACATGTGGATGGTGCCATAGGATTCATTCCAGCAACCCCAAGAGGGATGAAATCTAAAGAATGGCATCTCTAGTAACTTACACCAACAGCATTTTAACAAAGCATAACTGGTCCAAAAGGCATGTCTCTTACCTTTAGCAGGGTGAGAGAAACTGTCCTTGTTCGTCCCAGCATATTATCATCTCTTCCTGAGTGGCTTTTGCTATTGCTGATGCCTCTCTTGCGTTTCTTATGTGCACTGTGGCCCATACTGAGACATGAGACCATATTCTCTTCTTTTCTCTTTTTCTTTGTAAACTGCTTTGAGAACTTCCATGAAAAGCAGTATATACAGTAGCAGCAGCAAAATAAGGACAGTGATTCACCCACCAGGGATGAGTACCAAGATATTAGGTCTGCCCCTAAAAAACAGAGACTATAGTATATGAGGCAGCCATGACTGAAGGTCTGGAGTTTTCCATTTCCAAGGCAGAAGGAAGAGGAGGTGCTCATAAGGAGTACCAACAGAAGGACCCTTTGGGGACAGAGAGAGCCATTTTATTTATTTAAATCTATGTAAACCACTTGGGGACATTTTGTTGTGGTATATAAATACTTGGCGTAGTCTTATTCAGAATCTCCCTGGCCATTGCCTCTTATGTAGAGAGTAGTCTTCAACTGAGGCAAACAAGCTCAACCGGAGGGGTGTGGCCCCTCTCACCAGGTGTGACTCATCTCAGCCCTAGGTGGTACCTCCCACTGTCTCTCTCCAGGCAAGAAACTAAAAATGAAAGCTTCACTATAGTATGAAATCTAGAATCTGGAACCCATGTTAACCTTTGAAATACTGACGCTTGATTTAAATTTAAAATTCTAAAGGAAAAATAATGTTAGTGACTGACAGTTCAGAAGCCACACACAGTGCTTCTGGGTGTGTTTCCCTGCACATCCATTCTCTGCACATCTCTCCCTGTAGCTCCTAGGCCATATTTTGCACCCCACATCTCCCTCTGGTTCCTCCTTATACCAACTCATTTTTTTCCAAACAAGCAGTTAAGAATAACATTAGAAAGTATAGCAATTAAAAACGACTCCTCAACTCTTGGATTATTTTTAACACTAGGTTTGGATTGATCAAACAGCCAGTTGCAAATGGCTTCCCCTGCATGTTACATAATTCTCAGGGCTGTTTCTGACACTGTGTTTTCTATTTGGGTAGACATGTTTGAGGATAAAACACTCATCCAGCATACCAGTTGTGAAGTGTACATTTATGTAGAAACTACCATTAAAAAAATACTAGCATGTAGGAGTCCAACCTTTTCCCACTTTCTGACTGGGGATATTTTAAATGGAAAGACACAGCAACGTTTTGACCCAATGACAAAATGTAGCTCAAGAAGCAGTTCTCAGCTTGCCCATTTAGCATTTTGGTTTTAATAAACCTAACATTACACATGTTGGCCATATTTTGGCCAAGGGTTGTGTGACCTGATCAACCACAGAAGATCCACACTTGGAAGCAGACTTCTGAATTCCCAACGGATGTAGATGCACATCTGGTTGTATCACATTTGGACTGCAGGAGTGCTCCACTGGGCTCTACTTGGATGTGTCTTTTGATGCATACAGGAATATGCATTGCCTATCTGGGGCTAGTAGTTGTTACACATGACTAACTGTCTTTGGTTCGAGCTGGATCAGAGCCATCAACATCAGTATGCAGACTTGAGTATGGTTGCTGATCACCTACAAAGATCCCCTTTGAAAAATAGATCACTTTCCTGCACTGTAGAACTTTCAGAGTTTGGAATGTAAACAATAAAGGCTGTGTAAATTTGTAACATTTGAGCTTCATTTATTCCCAGCTATGTCCTCAAGTAGTGTGTGTGGAGTACGGTAAAGGCTAAAAAGATGTAGAGCAGCAATAATACAACAAACAGCATGCCAGCTTTTATATTAATTCCATCATATTCCTCATTGCCAGATAACAACTATTAAGCCTGAGCAAGGAGCAGCTCACTTCCAGATCTACTACCAACACACTCCCACAGTATTGGATTCACTTTTGGATCAGGGTATATTCTGCCACATTATGTTAGATCAAGTGACATGTGCTATGATAGAGGCTAATGCGCCATGCTAGAAATGGGAATTTAAAACAATAACCCATTTGTCACTTGGTTCATTAATCACTGAGGCTGTATCCAAGAATAGAAATGACATTTTGGGAGATGAGAAGCTGAATTAGGTAGAGTGCCATGAAATAATGTTGAAGTTCAGCATTCATTCAATCCATTGCTCCAAAGCAATCCCCAATATTCAATACCAGCCAGGTCTCCTTGGGCTTTTGCCTCTGCTGTGAACACTATATAAAGCCTAATCTTGGCTTTTGATATTTTGGCTCCATCTTTGTTCCAAGCCTCTGACAGCCAAGCTGATTTCAATCACTTTTCAACCCCAGGATTTGCACTTAACAGCTTTACTGGTTTTTTGTAAACTTAACTAGTCTAGCAATACCTAAAAATATACACACTCTTGTGCAGGCCTAAATTCTCCTGAGGTACCCCGTAGGCTTTGCTTGCTGCTTGTATGTTACGAACAATAAGAAATAACTAGCTGAGCCGGGTGCAGAGCATCTGCGCTTCCACCGACCTGGCCGCTTCTCCCCCCACCATCCCGGACCACTTTCCACCCGCCCCGGCCATGGTTTTTGGTTGGCGGGCCGGCTGGAAAGCCAGCCCGCCACCTCCTCCCACCACCCACCCGCCAATTCTCGGAGGTCAGGCCAGCCCGCCGCCACCTGCTGCTCCTGGTGGCTGGCCTCCCGCTGGCAGGAGCAGCCTGCTTCTTTCCTCCACCCGTGGTTTCTGGCTGGAGGGCCAGCTGAAAAACTGGCCCACCACCTCCTCCTCCAGCCCACCGGCAGCCGAGCTGGCCTGCCGCTTGCTGCTCCTGCCAGCCGGCCCACCACCACCTGCTCCTGCTGGCTGACCGCCCACTGGTGGTCAGCATCCCTATTTTCTCCCGTCCCCTTCGCTAGTGGACAGCTGCTCGTGAACCCTCGTGAGAGCTGCCACACATGGGATTAGCGACCGGTACACCTAGGAGAAATAAATATATAGCTGTTGAGAACTAATGACAGTACACAAAGGTAAAAGGGACACAACCAGACACAATGACTGACATCCAGACTAATGAAGCAGCGATGCTACACACGCTACGGGAGAGGGATAATTTTCAAAATCTTCCCTTCCCTCTGCAGGAGAACTGTGACTCCTAAAAAAATATGTCCCAGAGGACCACACAGTCCTCAGGGACATATTTGTTTGAGTCACAGTGGTCTTCAGAGGGAAGGGGAGATCAATGAAAATTGCCCCTCTGTAGTGCATACATATGGATGTCAGCCAATGTTTTTAGGGGGAAGTAGAGATTTAGATTATTCAATGGAAATAACTGTCAGGTTCCACCCTGATCTGCCTCTGGGGTTGGAGTTGGACCCCAATGAGTTCCAGGAGGAATCACAGGTGGGGGACCCCTCTGTGGTCCTTGAGGAAACTGGGGTCCTCAAGCTCCCTGAGGAGGTCTTTAGCCTGGAGGAACCTGGGTCAGATGATGTCCCAGCTGAGACCGCCAAGGAGAACTCCATCTTGAACAACACCAAGCCCTTGGCCCCAAAGGACCCACCAAGCACCCTAGTTGAGGCCCCACAAGGCACCAACAGCAAGAACCCCAGGCTGCCCACCTCCTGGGTCTGCCCACCTCTGGTGGACTCCTAGAAAGACCCAAAGGCATCTGGCAATGAGGAGCCACCTAGCTGCCAAGAGTGTTGGCCCCAAAGGGCTCAGGTTGAGTTGCAGGAATGGCAGAGGAGCATCCATCTGGCTGCACAGCAGGACTTACCAAAAAAAATGGCCTCCCTGGGAGTAATGGGTCTACTCAAGAGGAGGAAGAAGATGGGTTACACCTGTTCAGGCTAATAAGCCCCACCCCGCTCAGTGATCAGTCACAACCCTTTTAAGCCTTCCTGAGTGTGCATCTGGTTTCTGGAATAGTACCACTGCTTGCTGTGGATTCAAGCTGTCCTAGGGGTGTGCGTGGAACTCTGGTGGGCCAGTTTTGAGGTGGCAGAGGTGCAGCTTTAAGGGCAGGGGAAGGTGCACTTACCCCTCCCACTGCTTTCCCCCCCACCAGTGCTCATTGCCGGAAAAACCCATCAGGGTGGCAGCATACCTTCCTGCCGCCTCTTCCTCTTCTTCGGCCAGAAGTGGCTGGAAGTGTTTGTGTGCTTGTCAGAGGGGTGCACACGCACACCCAGTACTTCCAGACACTTCCAGCCAAGGAGGGGAAAGGGGAGGCAGGGAGGTATGCTGCCACCCCAAAAGCTTTTACCAGCAATGAGTGCCAAGCAGTGGGAGGGGTAAGTGCACCCTCCCCCACCCTTAAAGCGACACCCCCCCAGCCTCAAACTTCGAACCTGCCCCGCTGATGTTCGAACCTGTTCAGAGGCCCATAAAAGGGCCTCTGAACAGGTTCGTGCACATCGCTAAGCTCTCCTGTTCCCAGCTCCTAGAACCCATCTTCTTGTACCTTAGCTGACCAGAGAGCTGCTTCCTGCAGATCATGCCTTATCATCCCTGATCCCCTGGAGGCCAGCCTACTAGCCACTAGGGATGTGCATGGAACCGGTCTGGGGGCCCTTTATGGGTCTCCGAACCAGTTTGAAAGACTGGCAGTTCAGCTGGTTCGAAGGTGGGGGAATCTCTAAGGATGGGGGAGGGTGCTCCTACCCCTCCCACCGCATTTCTCCTGCCAGCACTGCCTTTTAAAATGGTCTGGCCGTACCTCCTTGCCGCCCTTGGACCGGAAGTTGCCACTGCAGGGCACTGGGGTGGCAAGGAGATAACATTGGCAGCCCTGATGGGGGAAATGCGGCGGGAGGGGTAAGAGCATCCTCCCCCATCCTTAAAGTGACCCCCCTACCTTCGAGCCGGTAGGCGCCAGTTCCATGCGCACCACTACTAGCCACCAGGCTCCCCAGTGTGCCAGAACCTGTCCTATACCTCTGACCGGAACAGCAAAGACTAGGTGAGAACATCATGCCTTGGCTTTAAGGCAAGACAGTCACTTCCTTATTGCAAGAGCAGTTCAGCACTGGTACAAGCTATCTCAGGAGACTGTGGAACATCATTCTTTGGATGTCTTCAGGCAAAGGCTGTACAAGCACCTGGTAAAGATGTCTTAATAGGATGTCCCCGATAAGGCTGAAGAAGCCAGATAGACCGGATGAATGGTTGTTCAAACTTCTAACAGGGAACTCTTCATATAGAGGGTGAAGGGCTGGTCCTTCCATGAGATGCGGTGACATGGTCATGGACAACACACGTGGGGAATTGTTAGGGTGAACCCAGGGCAACAAGATGCCTGCACCCACCATATCAGCACTTCTTTGCTGAGCGGTTGTGTAGCTATTCCTCAGCAAAGACCACTCCTCTTCTCCTGATGTCCCCTCCCCCCACCATTTCTTCCTTCCTCACTTGCTGTTGGGCTAATCATGAGAAGGGGGAGGAACTGTCAGAGGGAATAAAGGCATTAGAACACCAGATATGCTCTGTTTCGTACTCTAGTGCCCTTTCCACATTTACTCTTCCGCTTCCTCCCTCTTCTGCTTATCAACCCACTGGCAAATGAGAGGATGTGGAGGATGACATGTGCATCACATGATGGTATACACGAAAGAGGAGGTGGCGGCAGCAGAGCTGAGTTACTGCCACCACTGCTGCTTGAAAAGATCACGGGGGCATTTGGCATCCTGTCTGAAGTGCAAAGAGGTCTTGGGCTGCCCCTGATTCCTACGCACTGCAGCTTATTCCAGTACGTTTTAGGGCACATACTTGGCTCACAAGGAGCAATAGTAAGGGTGAACGCAAGGCACCCATATGAACGGAGTGGCCTAAAATGTCTGCAGTAAACAAGTACTTTGACAACATATTCTCAGCTCATACAATATGCATTCATTGGTTAGGCTTACTGGGTTTAGTTAGCTATCATTCTCCACAAACAGAGGCAGAACCAAACCTTATTTGCAAATACATGTAACTCCTCTGTTTTGCTTGTAAAGTGACTGTGGGCAGAGAAAACCAACAGCTGAGTAGTAGCAGTGAGAATGTGTGAGAATGGTCAGGTAGAATATGTAAACCTTTCCTGCCCACTAGTGCCCATTCCAAATTACTCCTTCCAAGCAACTTCCCCTTCTAAAGCACACAGGTTTCAAATGCATGTTTGCTCAGCTGCTTATTGGAGGGCAATTTGTTCTGCCTCAGACGGGCATTCGGTTAGTTAGCATCAGGAGTAGCTCATCCTAACAAGCATGGGTGTGGGGTGGAGCAAAGTTCTCTCTCCTTCTCAGAGCTCTGTTTGCTCCGCTCTCTCTCATAGCTTGCAAATGATAACTGTGCTGCCTGCAGGCCGGCCACTTGTCAGCAGAGTTGCCATGCCCCCTGGAATTCCGGGTTTCACCTGGATAGTAAGCATCTCACCCAGATTGCTTAGCCCGCCCAGATTTGCCCGTATTTCAGTTTTCATTTTTAAAAAAGCAAAAAAAACCCAAACCCAACACACACAACTAAGCTAAGCTCTTGTAGAAGCGGAGTTATGTAAAAGTGGATTTATAGAGCAAAATGTGCAGTCGCTATTCTGCTCAAAAATTATTTTCAAGCCAATTTACCTAATATGCAAATTAGGCACCCGGATTTGGAAAGCCAGAATATGGCAACCCTACTTGTCTGGTAAAATGATTAACCAGCCTGCCAGCTTTACCTGATTAATGGCCAGCCTGCAGGCTACACAGCTCCCATTACTGCTTAGATGAGGAATGATGGGAGAGAGAGGAGAAAATGGAGCCCCGAGAAGGAGAGGAAACTGTGCCTCATTTGGAAGAACTGCTTCTGGTTGGTGCTTTGTCCCCTAGTATCAGTATTTACAACTGTTTTAGTTTCCCCCATGAATCTAGTAGTAACTGATTAAGCCTTGCTGTTTATTGGGCTGCAATGAAGTCTGTTTAAGCCTTCCTTCTGAATGGAACTCTGCCTTTGAGAACGGTTGCCTTCCATTATCTTTTCATCTCATTGAATCTCATTCGGTCTTGTTCATCTCACTAGCTGACATACTATGCAAAAGTACATCAAGCCTAGTTAACATTGTGTTTCTGCATTTTGCTTAAGTGTTGCAAGTTGCACAAATGCAAAAGGTGTATAAATTTATGTAAGAGTAAGACCCTTAAATAAAGTGTTTACTCTTGTGTGATTCAATTTGTGCCAAATTTTGTGTGAGCACAACTTGTACAAATACAATGTTACTAGGCACAATGGTGGGCCACTGTGCAAAACAGGATGCTAAACTAGATGGGCCTGATCCAGCAGGGCTGTTCTTATGTTAGGCTGATGTATTTGTCTTATAGCTGCTTCTCTCATCATCATCATCATCATCATCAACAACAACTTTATTTGTTAGCCACCCCATAATAAATTGTTCTCTGGGCGATTTAACTAAAGATTTGTTCAGCAACAACTCCATTTTCTCTTTCTTCTTTCCCTTTCTGACTCCTCCCCCACACTCTCTACAGGATCCCCCTTGGGACAAATGTCCAAACAAACTGCAATAGATAACTGTGAAGAATACAACAGTACTCTGGCATAGTATGCCAGCCACTGAGTCTCTCGACCCTTCCACCTGATTCAAGCCTGTTAATCTTTCATTTACCATTTTCTTACAGCTCTCAGCCCTTGGTATTCACAAGTTGTTTGCTGCTTAAGCTGTGTTATCAACAAAACGGAAGATTGTTCATCTGAAGCTGTGAGACTGGATGTGAGCTTAGCTAACTGCATACACAAACAGTCCACCATGCACTGAGGCCAGAATAATTGGGCCTCTGTCTCAGGCTATGAATGAAGATGTTTTCCTATGAACTTATGAAATGCTAGAGTTGAGGACATATTTTAATTCACCTGCCTCTCAGTGAAGCCAATTAAACAGGATCCAGCTGGCTCAGAAACACTTCTGTTTACACATTCAGTGCTAAGCGGCAGCCACAGCCAGTTTACAAATGATTGCTATTATTTGTGTTCTTCCGCCTCAGCATTTGCACTTCCCAAGTCTGCATGTGTATTTGAAAAAAGAGGCTCAATTGTTAATTAATATTGACTAACTAACTTAGCAACTTGCTTAGCAACAGTGTGCATCTAGCACCAATTAGTGAGTTTAACAGATAACGCCACATTAAACTGAGATGGCCAACTATGTGATAAAATAAGACACAAGATAGGATGGTATTTTATTATCATCAACCATTCTGATATTCTAGAAATGCCAACACATGAAGGATGGAAGCAGGTCAATAGTAATGTGATGTCTTACAACCTGTCCATTTACCAAAGACATAGGCAGAACCACCCACCCACCCAGTCAATAAATTAATCACTACTTGAGAGTGTATTTTGGTAACCCAATAATTTCTGTACACTGATGTAAAATATAATAGGCACACCATCCCCATGATGTTCCAAACAAAAAGCAAATAGAAAATGGTTTGTGATAAGGGTTCAGTCATTCAGTTATTCTTTATCCCACTTTTTGTAAAGGTAATCAAAGTGGTCAACAATACCAAATTAAGATCAATATATTAATGGCCCTCATTGTAATATATCTCATTGTAAGAAATCGATCATCTCTGCCGTCCATCTTGCCTTTCCTCACCTTTGTGGCCTCCCTGCTACTGCTCTGAAATAGGAGCCAACCTTGCTGGAAATCTGAAGAAATGTTCACATTGTCATGAGATCCCACTTTCCCTCTAACAGCCCCTTTCTGGTCCAAAGGAGGACTGATGCTGTGCCAATCCATGAGGTCAGTGTTAGTGCTGGGTTGCTCATGTTGCCTGCCGAACAGACTGCCTCCTATCTCTTCTACCTGCTTCAGTGTCTCTGAGTAGTTGTGGATAGGGCCCCGCCTCCCAACACAATGTCATTATTAAATCTACAGTGGCAGCCAATGAAGCATGATGAAAAGCAGTAAGTGGCAGCCACCCCTGAGCAGTGAGAGGGAGGGAGCCCATGCCCTAACTAGCAGGTGTCACAAGGCACTGGTAGAAGAGACCACCAGGGTAGTTGGGTCAGCACATACCTGTTAATTGGTGATCAGTTGGCAACCATAGACTTACACAGTGCTGACCCAATCATCTCATGCCTCCATTGTCACCTTGTGGCACTTGCCAGCAGAGGTGTGTCACTGCTCAGTTGTGACTGAGCCATTCGTCACTCTCCACTCCACCTCAGCACCTGTTACTGGAAATGCATAACAACTCTAGAAGTTATATTCCAAAATACTATGGGGGAAAATCCTGCATTTTTGTTCTGCCCAGAGGAGGAAATGCAGGAAAGCTATGCAAATGAATACATGATTAATTAAACAAGGGCACAGTTACAGTTAAGCACATTTATATTCTGTGATTTCAGAAGGAGAGATAAGTGTGCACTTAAATCTTACCTACTGAAATCAGTGGGGCTTTGCAGAGCTTAACTTTGGCTAGCTCATGCCCTGAATAAATAGACATGAACATGGCATACATGGATAATCATTGGGGACCTTAGTCCCACAAATTATGGCCTACCTCCAGTTAGGGAAAACTATTTGCATAAACTCCTTACAGGATCAGGATACTAATGGGAAAATATATTCATGACATTGATACATTTTAATGTTCACAATGTCAAGAGATTATTATCAAGAATTATGAAAACCCATACATCTTATTGTCAGTTTAATCGCTCAGTGTGTCTTTTTGAAACAATACATATTGCATGGTCTTCAAATCTCAATTTATTCCTGTGTCATAAAGGCCTCATAAATTAACATTAGCATCTAATTGAGAAAGTAAAGATAAACTCTCTGGAACTTACTGGACATAATACTTACATGCCAGTATTGTCAGGAACTGGAAATGCTCGTTAGAGCATTTCTGGATAATGCCGCGACCTGCAGGGAAATGTATTTACTTTTCACTCCACCATCCTGCTCACAGGAAAAGGTCAGGTGTGTCGGAGTTGGTTAAGGCTTTCAAGAAGATGGGCGTTTGTGTGCTGCAAGAGAATACAGAGAAGACACAGTGTTCTGCATAGAGCCAAAAGGCCCTGAGTTTTGAAAACTTCAGTTCTACATGAACTTCCTTTTCATTGCTGGAACTTGATTATGGCAGGCAGGCAATTCTTTTGCCATTGTCATCCCTTCCCCAACTCAGAATTTTAATCCTTGTGAATTGGCCTTGAACCTTTTCAAGTGGATATTGGAAGTGTAATAGCAATGGATTATTCTGATTTAGGAAGTAAAAGGTTAACTTTACCTTAACTCCTGAAGGGAGGGAGGAGTCAATAGATTAATTGATTCCAGCATATGCATGGACTTCTTTCTCTCCATCTCAAGCACATGTGAAGCAGTTTTCTCATCCAGCATGATTAGTTTTACTAGATTTTTCTTATTTTATGTAAGCTTAAGGTAAAGGTTTAGTTGTAGTTATAACTTATGACTCGGTCTAGATTCTTCAGAACAAACTCTGACAGTGGAGAGGAGGGAAGCGATTTTAAATATATCCTATATTGCCAGGTATCTGTCCTGGTTAACTGCTGGCTAACTTTGTTTGACGAGGATTCTGGGTTCTTGCAATCTGCTTCACAGGGCTCACTAATCTTGAGTAACATTTTAACCAGGATCCTTGTGACTGTGTGAACCCAGTTTAAATAGTTATTTTTAAAGATATATAGCCATGCCATAGAACCAAACAACTATGATGCATAGTTTCCCAAGTCCTGTACACTTTGACATCCCACTCAGCACCACACATCTCCCTAGATGCTATGTTCTAATTCCTGCAACACCTATTCATAACTTTAAACTTACTACAATAAAGATACATTGGCTCAGATTCTGTGCAGCATCCCACAGGTGGTAGGAGCCCTGCCTGTGTTGCTGCACAGTCCTAAGGCACCATTCATACAGTTGTGCTACAGCCCAATTGTGCAAATGCAGCTGTACAACAATAAGGCAAAATTT
Source organism: Hemicordylus capensis (assembly GCF_027244095.1). Taxonomy (NCBI): domain Eukaryota; kingdom Metazoa; phylum Chordata; class Lepidosauria; order Squamata; family Cordylidae; genus Hemicordylus; species Hemicordylus capensis. Next base: position 412,288,757 of record NC_069658.1, read on the forward strand.
TCCAGTGCCCATATTGTTGCACCACTGCATTTGTGCAGCATTTGGCATTTGCGCATTGTGCTCTAGCACAACTGCATGAATGGTGTTTTAATGTGAGCCAACCAGAGAACAATTTGTTATGGGGCAGCTAACAAAGTTTAAATTTTAAAAATGGTGTGTCTATATTCCTGCAGCATGCTGTATGGAATCTCATCATAGATTGGCAGTATCTAAAATACAAGTATTTAAAATATGGTTTTTTCCTTTTGTATTTACATTGCCCAAACCAACATACTTCTCAACCAATCTTTGCTTTGCTTTCTTGCTCCAGGAGCTGCCTTTTTATTGCAAGCAGGCAGCCCATTAAGGAAAAATAGAGCTGCAACTAGAATCCTGACCTGACCTGAGGAGGCTGTAGTTCTTCTGGTCCTGTCCTTTGTAAATTTGCCTA